>NC_134428.1:19727536-20047536 GCF_030867145.1 Opisthocomus hoazin
TTGGGATTCCTGAGGGCCAGTCTTAGCACTGAAGACAGAAGCAAAGAAGGCATTCAGTAGCTCTGCCAAGAATAACGGGGCATGTTTTGGTTTGGTAGTCACTGCCCATCTTGGTATTCCTCTTAGCAAAAACTGACGCTGCTAATCTGTGCATTTCTTCAAACATCTTGAACTGTCTTCATTGTGTGGTAACTTCGATTCAAACATTGACTTCTGGCAAGATAGCGTTGTTCTAACAAATGAGCATTTCATATTTTTGCGTGGCTGTTGGTTTTGTTGAGTTTCTGGTGTTACAATGCTGTCGTGCTTGTGCTATCTAGACGTTAATAAGCTGCATGCATTGCCTGTGCTCACGCATTTCTCTGCTCCGCAAAGCATTCTTGGCCACAGTTGCATGTCCCTCTGCTTGGTTCCTTTGAACATGTGCCGCAGTAATGACATTTCGCGCTACCACTTTTTGTCTTCTAGGGAGGGCAGCTTCTGGCATGTACCGGTTACTTAGAACTGGATGGTATCAACTTGCTACTCTGATGTCTTTGCTCAAGGTGTTTCTTCTAAAGAGGTGTGTATCCTTTGAGAAAAGTGTTTTGTGAGCAAATGATTTACCCAGTTATAAAACAATACAAGAGGAGAAATGTGTTGTTTCATGTGAACTTTCCTCTCTCTTTCTCTAGATGCCTTCCAAAGACCTACAAGCTGTTCCTGTTTCTTCTCCCGCTCCTGTTTCTACTAGGTACGTGAATCGCTTAGTTATGACACAGACCGGTGTATGCTTACTGCAGCCATTCCAAGAGAGCGTTTTTAGTTGAGCTCTCGGTTTATGAAGAAGACGCAGAAGCAAAAAAGAGCAAGTTTGTTTGTGACTAGGGCAGCAATTCAAGCTTTCAAAGTACTGACAAGTCAGTAGCCTTCCCCTTGCCGTGAAAGGAATACCCTCGATTTAATTTCATAGAGCCCTTTAGAAAGTGAGAGTGGGTGAGTAAATGCACTGAAGTCCTTTTTTCTTCACCTCCCTTGATAAGAATAGCAGTGAGGTCACAAAGAGCAGGTTGTGTACCGATTGCTTTGATTGTTGTTAATCTCCGTAAAAGTGGGCTTAGGTTCTTTGAGCAACTCATCCGAAGTCTTTCCCTTGCTCTGGACCATCCTTGAGTTGCTTAAAATACTGCTGTTTAGACTGGTTAGTTGACAGTATTCCAGGCCAGCTGTCTTCTTTGAAATAAACAAACTCAGTTTCAAACACTTGCTGAAAGTGGTGGGCTCTTTCTGAAAAGCAGGTTCATGTCTTCGCATGTCCTAAAAACTTTAGAAACTACTTTGGGGAGAAGATGAAGCTTCGCAGAAACTTACAGTCAGGATTGAAAATCCTCTGTACTAGGGAGAATAAGAAAGGAAGAACTTCCCTACCCTGTGTAGAAAGTGCTGCTACTTCTTGCTAAGACAGTGCGAAAACAAGCGTCATGTTTGTGAAATGCAAGATTATTTCCAGGGAAGCCCAAGTTTCTTCCAAATTTTGTTAGATATGCGAAGTGGTATGTAGTAAGTAGGGCATAGGGCAAGATATTTTCCATGGAGATAAAAAGCAGTTTTTACATCTGCCTTCAGTGAGCATGGCCTGTCTTCATTGGTAAATGAGATCTAGGTCCCAGGGACGCAGTAGTATGAGACCGAGGATATACCATGAGACATAAGCGCAAGCTGCCTGCCATACAACGGTGTGAGCGGTACTGATGGATGTTCCCCAATGTGCTTGAGTGCTTGACTTCACAGTTTGAAAGCTGGCTCATACTGATTTTTGTTTAGACTGGAGTAGTGTGCGCTGTGTGACGTCTACCTTGCAAACTTGAGGTAGCTTGTGTTGCGAAGTAGGAAGACGACCTGTAGATCTAAGCAGTCTTCAGGGGGAATTCTCTTGAACACCCTTTTTGCCTTTTGTTTGTGATCTAGGTATATGGTTCTGGGGGTTTGATGGCTGCTTCTCACTAATACCTTCGTTGAACTGGATCAAAATTGATAGAATACAGAGAACAGAGGACTCTCTCCGTGTTCGTGAACCGCAGGCTGATTCTTTGCACTCTGTGCAACCTCCAGAGGTAAGGGAGAACAGTCTAGGGAAGAACTCTGGTATCTTGGAAGACTTCTTAACTGCCATGCCTTCAATATTTGGCATGAACTACTTGACACACAAGGCTAATGTGAATAAATGTCTTGATCTTTACATATATAAAAAAAAATTCTGTATACCTTAGGATTCCATCAACATCTTTGCTTCTGGTCGTGAAAGTGAAAGTGAGCTGGAAAAGCAAATGGCCTTTCTGTCTGAGAGATACCATCACCTTGATGAAAAATATAGCAAAGTGATGCTTCTACTCCAGAACCTTCAAGATCAGGTTGCCCAGAAAAGTGACAAAAGCGAAACATTGACGCTAATAAGAAATATGATGGGTCAGCATCCTCAAGATGTGAGACACGAGCAAAAGGTAAGATAGTCAGTTGTTGGTGCTTTCTGGTGCTGATCGACGTATCCTGTTTTAGTAACGCAGATTACTAGCCATTTGATTCAGGCTTGCGTCCAATTTTGTGAGCAAAAGTGATCTGCAGCCTTTTCTGCAGGATCTAGAGTTGCAGATCCTCCAGAAGATCAGTCTCCATATGTCTGTGACAAACCAAAAGCTAACATCTGAAGTAGTAACAAAGGCTGTGACTAATGCAGGGGTTCGTGGAATCACAGAAGCGGTGAGTGAGTTGAAGTTCTTGCAAGTTCAACTAAAACCGTAAGGAGTCCTTTTCTAGGCATTTTTTGGAGCATCGCAGTCAATATAAACGTCAGTGGCTTGAAGAGATGTTTAGAACATGAATTGAAATGGGGAGAACTACAGAAAATGCTTGATGAAGCATACCCTTACAGCATTGCTTGTTGCCTGTTGCGAATGTTGTTTTTTTTTTCCAAAGTATGCTATCTTGAAAATTGCAGAATTCCCAAAAAACAGCCATACCAAAGCAATGCAGCTCAGGGTCTGGGGAAGGTGGGGGAAAGAATGCAACTTTTGAAGAAAGCACCAGTCAATATGCAGTATGAATTTGTATTTTAAGCCAAAAAACCATGCACTAAAAATGGCCTCTGTCTTGAGAGAGGCTTTCAAAGACTTGCGATGGAGTGCAGCATCTCAAAAAGATGCTTATTCTACATGTATACAGATGTGTATAGATCAATTACTTTATCAGTTGATATTATTAAATTCTTCCCTTTCTCCCCTTCTATGTGTACATCTGTAGCAAGTCCAGACTATTGTAAACAATGCCCTGAAACTTTTCTCTCGAGACAAGACTGGTATGGTGGATTTCGCCTTGGAATCTGCAGGTAAATAGTGGAGGAAACTCCACTTTCACAATTCGTGTTATTTTATAGTATCTACTAAAAATGTCGAAAGATCTGCTTGCGTGGGGTGTACGCACCACTTGAACTCGCTAGGGAAAATGTGTATGTTTTAGCCCTCTGAGGTGAAAAGCCTTGAACATTCTGAAAAGAACACTGTACTTGATAGAAGCATTGTATCCCCAGCCAATGACTAGACTTGAACAGTATCTTTACTAGTTGGTTTTGAGGAAAAGAACTGGTATGTTCACGAAGCTTTGTACAAATCTCTGGCTGAAAAGTCTTCAGGAAGAAATGAGTAATTATTTCGGCTAACCTGATACATCTTTTTTAAGGTGGCAGCATTCTGAGTACTCGCTGTTCTGAAACCTATAACACCAAACCAGCAGTGATCAGCCTCTTTGGAATTCCTCTGTGGTACCTCTCTCAGCCTCCAAGGGCGGTGATTCAGGTAATTAAAGGCCGAGTAAAGAAATTCAGCAATGTTATTTTGTGCTGAGGGGTTTGGATTGTTTCTTGGATGCTGGATGTTTCTGTCTGCAACACACTGTGGGGCATGGGTCCTTTGAACGATGTTCCCAAGAGTGCCATTCTTCTGGTAGTTCCTGGGCGCTGCTCAAGTCGTCTTCTAGCAAAACGAAGACCCTGCTAGGAGGCTTGGGTGGTACACTGGACTTCTGCAGAGTGTGAGCACTGGGAGGGTTCCTGTTGTGAAGTAGTCTCCAGGCGGATCTTCAAAACGCTGCTGGCTGTTTGGGTGGATGTGCTGTCTCCCTGAAGGATGCTACCAAATAGATAATATTCTGCCACTTACTCTCTAAGACTGTCCCTAATAATTCAGAATTCGCCACAACTCTTTCTGGCAAAATGCTTGTGGCTGCAGGTTTTGTTGTTGCTGTTGTGTTCCATCCTGTTCTCTCCCCTTTCCTCCTGTCTAGCCGGACACGTATCCAGGAAACTGCTGGGCTTTCAAAGGACCACAGGGGTGTCTCGTAGTTCGACTTTCAAGGAAGATCTATCCGACTGCCTTTACGTTGGAACACATCCCAAAAGCACTTTCAGCAACAGGAGAGATCTCCAGTGCTCTGAGGAGCTTTGCAGTATATGTAAGTCTGTCTGTGAACTTCAGAGGATATTTGTATGCATAAAGAATATTTGTGGCGCAGATCTTGGAAAATAAGGACTGAAGGGAGGACAGCTAAGGAGAGAAACTGTTTGCTTTTAAAATTGCTGTTTTTGTAATCAGCTTTGAGACTAGGAATAAGAAGTGTTACAGCTAATTTGGAGGGAGCTGTTTCTTTTTTTCCTGCTTTATACAGTAGTAAACGTTTTTGGAGGGAGGTGACTGTTTTTGATTTGGTATCGTTCTTTCGGACACTCAAATTGTTCCATCCTTCCACCACTCCTACTGCTTACCCTCTCCCTCCCCAGTGTTGGCTTTGCACCTTGTCTGTGATGTGTCTGGGTCGCCGTATTCCGCCTGGTGACGGCTTTCAGGCGAGTGGAGACCATAGCTACTAGCTGAGCAAGTGATGACCACCGGCTGAATTTACCCCGGTAGCTGGCCGAGCCTCGGGGCCCTGCCTGCGCCAGCTGCCTGCGCCAGCTGCCGTGGCAGGCCCTGTTTGCCTGTCCTGGTCGCCGCACTGCGGGTCGCTCGCGCTCCCTCTGGGCTGCTTTTGTGAGGGGGGAGGGTGCCGCCGTCACTCTTGACCCCGCTCTTCTTTGGGGGGGGGGGGGTGGTTTGGGGGGGACACGCTCTCTCTCGCCGGGCGCCTGTCTCGGCTGTTCTGCCGCTGAGAAAAGGTTTCCCCGGCGCGACCCCTCGCTCCGGAGCCCTTCACCACGCGATCTGTTCTTCTCTGCTGCCTCGGAACTGACAAGATGCTGTTGAGATGTTTAAATAAAAGAGTTTTAATTTTTGAAAGCGCACATAATGTTTGAAAGAAGAAATCAAAGTTTCTTTTCTGTATTTTTGATCACCTGCTGCGATCGCTACACCAGTAAAACCCAAGGAGTGCCCCTTGCCCGAGGGGAGGCGCAGGGACTTTGTTGCCAAATGCCTTCTCCCCCTTCCTCTCTCCCCCCAGCTGGGTCTCAGCGGTCTGCAATACCCTCTCCCCAGTTCGTGCCTGAGATGCTGGGGCTCGGGCTTTGTTCCGCTCCCCGAACCCCCTTCCCTCGGCCGCGGCAGTGCTGGCTGCAGGTTACCGCCCGCCCCCCGCCCCTGGCCACCGCCCGTGCCCCCCCCGCGCCACGTGGCTGAGGCCGCCTGCGCGCAGTCGCGCCTCCTGAGTCTCGCAGGCCCCCGTCGGAGTGGGCGGAAGTCGGGCAGCGAGGGGTGGCGCTCCGCCCCGCGACGCTGCACCGGGGCTGCGTGCGTCTGCGCCCGCCCTCCTCTCCTCCTCCTTCGCGTCGATGGCGGCCGCGATGATGGCGGCGGAGCAGGAAGCCGCCAAAGGCGGCGGCAGGAACCGCGGCGGCGTGCAGCGCGTGGAGGGCAAGCTGCGCGCCAGCGTCGAGAAGGGCGACTACTACGAGGCGCACCAGATGTACCGGACGCTCTTCTTCAGGTGGGGCCCGGCCCGCCGCCCTGCCCCTCCCCGCCCGGCCTTCCAGAGCCTGCCCACGCACCCGGCCCTCCTGCTCCCCGGCGCGCCAGCGCCCGCTCGCCATTGGCCGGCGCTTCTGCCGATCTCGGCCTCCTGCGCCCCCATTGGGCCGCGGGGAGGCGGGTCGGTTGCGTGCCGCGGAGGGTAGGGCGAGCGGTGCCGGCCCAAGCTGCGCCCGGGCCCGGCCTGAGAGCAGCGCGGGGCCCGCGAGTCGCTCCGGCGCGGCCGTGTGAGAGGGCCTGGGTGACGGGCAGCGCCGAGTTTCGCTCCGCAGTCCCCAAGCGTCTCTTGGCGGCCCCAGGTGGGGATGGCCCGGGCCTGCCCCCCCTCCAGCGTCCGGCGTCCCCCGGGGCCTCGGGCCTTGGCCCTGCCGTGTCCCTGGCTGGGGGGCCTGGCGTGAGCTCTCTCAGCTGCCTCCGCTGTGCCGGCCTGTGTAAGCGGTAGCCTGGCTGCGGAGGAGGAGGCGCTCGGAGGGGCTGAGGTTTTTTTTGCGTGGCGGTCACCTCTGGGACCAGCTCGGGGGAGGAGCAGCTCTCAGGGCTGCAAGAATCACCTGCACAGAGGAGTTTTCTCAGAAGAAATTCTAGCTGATGTGATACTTGTGTAGGGGACCGTGACTGCAGTAGAGCAGACCTGGGCATTACTCAGAAATATTCCTCCTGCCTGTTATGTCTGAAGAAACTTCTTTGTATTGAAAACCTTCTTAATTTTTCGGGTCCACTGCAGCTTGTGATGGACACCCTTTTGATCTTCAAATGGAATATGTAGACCCGTGCTTCTAGGGGGGCACAGAACAAGGTGTCTCTTCAAGGGGCTTCCTGGGGTGGTCCCGTCTTCATTGAGCTGCAGTTCTGCTGGGGGAGGACAGGTGGGAAAGGTGCCTTCTGAGTCTTGGTCGCTCTCCTGGGTGTCACCTGTCCTTGGAGCTCGCCTGAGCTGGAATGGGAACAGGCCTGTGGATGTCCTTGGAACGAGAGAGCTAGATATGTGGGGAAGAGAGTCCTTTGCACGTGGTCCTACTTCTGCTGCAGGATACATCCGATAGCCTGCGCTGCGCTGCGTACCAAGCACCATGAAGTTAAAGAAGTTGTGTTCTGCCATAGGCAACTGATGGGATCAACGAGGGCTTAAATTGTGTTTAGAGTAAGTCTAAATTGAAGACAAAGCGCAGCCTATTTTGTGGTAAGGATGATGTGATGTGGTGGGTGCAGTGGTGGGAGATGGCTTGGCTCATCCAGTCTTCTGAATGTATGAACTCGCCTACTTTGCTTAAGTCTCCCTGAATTAATCTGGGATCAAAGATCCTACCTTTTCAATTTGAAATGCAAGAGAAAGGAGGTGCGCAATTAGGTGCAATGGAGAGCTTTGCATACCTAGGAAGAGGGTTTCCTTCTAGGCCAAAAGGTGTAATGAGGCAGTGAACTTTGGTTGGAAAGTCACTGAAGCCAAAGAAGAGTCTCAGCTAGCCCTGTCTGTCCTCTGGAAAATGTATGTGGAATGTCCACAGTTCTCCAGAGACACCCTGGCACGGAGTGGGATGATCTCAGCAGTGGAATTGTGCTTGGGATGGCCAGTGCTTGTTTTGAACAACAACTGCGTGTAAAATATTAGTCTGTTCCGTCATCAGTTACACGTTAAACTGGCAGTCCTGACTCAAGAGTGTCGAAAGGCCTAGACTGAGCTGTGTTTGAGGCTGGAGGAGGGAAGATGACTACAAGCCTGCCTCCTGCAGACTGCTTATCCCTCCCTGTCATCCATGTAGCAGGGGGAAAACCGCTATTCCTGCCTGATGCAGAGCAGCAAGTCGTGCGCTCCTCCAAACGGGATTATCTGGGCCAGTGTTGTTGCTCTAGGGGCTGGCTGGGTTGATCTCTGCTCTGTGTATGGTTTGGGAATTGAGTCAAACTTCCAGGTGTAACATCGCTGTTGCAGTTACATTGGCAGCTGTTTTCCTGATGCTTTAGCTCCTTTTTCTGGTGTGAATGATCTGTTCCAGGATTTCAGTTATGCAAATGTTTCTTTCTTGTTCTAAATAGCACTTCGAGCAATGTAGTGATTATTTCTTTTTATTACAAGTCTTTTTAAATAAAAGGAGTTTTTTAAAAAAAAAAACAAACCCACAACTCCTTTAAATGTATTTTACATTGTAAAGCTGTTTTCAGGATCTGTTATTATCTGCTGTAATAATTCCCAGATTAGGAGCTCCCAAATAGCATTGGGAATCTGTGGGAAGTGGAGTTTATGGAAGGGGATCCACACTGGGACTCGGAGTGTGGAAGCAAACCTGGATGTGAGGCCAGCTATCAAATCGTTGGAGCTGCCTATCCATTTGACTGACGTGCGGAGCGTTTGCTATGGCGATTGCAGGTCTGCATTGTTGAGGGTACTTATTCCAAAAAGTCACCATCGTGCCATCCATTCTTAACAGTTCCACTGAGTGCTTTGGATAAAAGCCCCTGGGGTGTTGGAAGACAGTGAGCCAGGGTGGGAGGACTGTCTCCTGCCCTGCTCGTTGTCTGGTCTGATGTTACCAGCAGGACCTGTCCCTGGGACAGGAATCTCACCTGCCGCACAAGAGCTGTTGGGATCCACCGCCTGCTCGTTTCCCCTCTGGTTAGTGTGCCCCCCTCCATGCCCATGCTGTCCCACTGCCCTCCCAGAATGGCCGACCCCTCTGCGTTGCCCCACCGGGACACTCGTGCGTCGGAGCTGCTGTGCGGGGCTTGGCCGCTGCAGGAGTGGGGAGGCTACTCCAGCTGGGTGGAGCAGGGGCACGGCATGACGCCTTGTCTTTTTCAGATGAGCAAATTGGCTGTTGTTATAAACTCCTCAGAAAACAGACTTTTTGAGAAGCAGATGAGAGCAATGGAAACTGGAAGCTGTATCTGCTGCCACACCTTATCTGCTTTGGTAGGGCATGCTGTGTTCAGAATCTGGAGAAGTGGTTATCCAAGACCGAGGCCGGGTTGGACGGGGCTTGGAGCAGCCTGGTCTAGTGAGAGGTGTCCCTGCCCATGGCTGGGGGGTTGGAACGAGATGGTCTATAAGGTCCCGGCCAAGCCAAAGCAGTCTGTGACTCTATGACCTTTAGTTCCCCATAGTGATGGCGTGCAGGAGGCTGCAGTCACAGCACTGTGAAAAGAGGCTCCTGCTCTTAAGGTAACTGCTGGGAGCAAATTCTTTTCTTTTTCCTGTCTTGGTTAACTCTTAAGTGAGGAAGGTGGAAGCTGCATCGGGTTTTAATGTTTCAGAGAGCAGGCTTGTTTCTTTTCTGAGTTGGTGACTCTGTCAGGTGTTGCGTGGTGTATCTTGCTGGCTGTTCTGATCTTACCAGAGCCCATCAGAGGTGAGCTGCTTTGGTTCAGCAGAGGACTAGTACATGGCTGATGTCCCCTGGCAGAGAGCAGTAGTGGTCAGAGAGACTTCAACCAGTGGAAAGGGGATGTCAGCGGGGAGAGGGCTGGAGTCACTTGGGCGGCACTGGGTGTGTTCCAAAACTGCTTTGCTGTGCCAGCTTTGGTGTTCTTGCAGGCTCCGATGTGATGGTCTGAGCAGTGTGGTTCAGTGCATCGGCGTCTTTTGCTCAGGTGGACTCCTGGGATCATTTCCTTTTCTTTGTTTCAGCCCTTGTTTCCAGTTTGAAGCTCTCGGTTTTCATTGTTACACTGTTTGCTTGTATTCCATCAAGTCGGAGCAGAAATCAAGTTGTAGCTTGCGGTGAAAGTTACCTCATTATTAAAACTAACCCCATGTAAAAATAAAACCCTTCTTGTCTTTATTTAAAATTTTAGTGATCTTTAATCCTTTCAGTGTACGTAACTTTAAGCGTACACAACTTGCTGGTAATTTTTATCAAGGCTTTGGTATTGTTGACAGGTATATGTCGCAAGGAAAACACGCAGAAGCAAGAGAACTAATGTATTCAGGGGCTTTGCTGTTCTTCAGTCATAACCAGGTAAGTCTCTGGTTTTCTGAGTGCAGTTGGGGCGGGCGGGTTGTTATTCCAAGATTTGAAGGGGTGAATGGTGAATTCTCAACAGTAAATGTTTGGGGTAATTGCTTTGTAGTCTTCGGGTTTATCTCTTTGTTGAACCTTTCTCCACAAAGAAGGATTATGTCAAACTGGGACGTGAAGCAGAAGTGTTTGTGAGCGTCCAAACAGGAATCGTAACCACATCTGTTTTGCTTTCCTGGAAGCTTCTCTTCTGATGCCATCAAATGACTATAACTTTTGTGTAAGGGAATGCTGAGACTTGATACTGTGCCTTAGCTGTGGATGTTGATGAAAAGACTAAATCTACAAAATTCTGGTTGATGTTTTCTTTTCTATACCAATGTGTTCATCACTAGCAGCATCTGTCTGTTTTGTAGCAAAACAGTGCTGCTGATCTGTCCATGCTGGTTTTGGAGTCTTTGGAGAAATCGGATGCAAAAGTAGCAGAGGACCTTTTAGGTGAGGTGACTTTTGCGCTCGCTTTGACGTTGCTCGGATGTGCTTTGAGTTGAAGACTGGTAACAACAGTCACTGTGCAACCTGAAATGCTTTTTGTATGCCCTCCCAGATGGCTACGGGTTACCTTCGTCATAGCAATGGACTGGGGGAGAACTTGCTTAGAGAATAGTGGGTTCCTGATAACTTTGTGGGCATGCTTAGAACAGTTGTTGCTGTCTTGTGGCATTGTCCTTTCCTCGATGCAGCAGTAAGTATTGTGTGCAGTTGTTGGTGTCCCCAGGGCTTTGGTGGGTGGTGGTTTCCCACCCTAGCCCTGTGGTAGTGTGCACACTATTTGTTATTCAGCTGTTTACAAGGAAATTTGTCTTGTTTGGCTGTGGGATTTGGCAAGCAGGCAATTTAGGGAGACCTTCTGACCAGCTGCCTGGCCAGACCACTGCTGCAGCATGGGCAAACCGCTCCTGTTGACAACTGACGGATGGAGGCAGGCAGACAGAGGCTGTTCTTTGTTTACTTAGCTCTGACATTTTGTATCCCGTTTATGACTTCTGGTGGTGCTTTTCTGAACTACAGCCCTCTGTCCCTCGCAGCTTCTCTGGGAATGGCAAGCAGTACCGCAACCGGCAGGCTTTCCTCCCCCTTGGAACTGCGTCCCCAGGGGATGCCCTGTCCCAAACGATGAAGCAGGGAAGCTGTCACCAGCTGGCTGCAAGGCACAGCTTTTGGCTGTGGAGTCATCAGATGAATATTGCTGGCTGATAGATGCAAGATTGACTCGGTGTATGAGAAGTGGCTCAGGCTCAAAGCCACTCTTTTTTCAGGTGGCTTATGGAGGCTGTTGAGGGAGCTTAGAGACACAATAGCATTATAACTTAAATTTTGTCTTAAAGATGCAATAGAACCAGCAGTTCATCCTGTTTCCATTAATGCTAAATATTTGTGAATCTTATTGCTTCTAGAAAACTTGGCTAAATTGTTTAGTTTAATGGATCCAAATTCTCCTGAAAGAGTGGCTTTTGTATCCAGAGCACTAAAGTGGTCTAGCGGGGGATCAGGAAAACTTGGACATCCGAAACTACACCAGTTACTAGCAATTACCCTGTGGAAAGGTAAGAAAAAATCAACTGGCTTTTGTGTGTTTTGTTTTGAAAATGTTGAAGTATGATGTTGTAAGAGATCTGCTTTGGAAATACTCTAAGAAAGCTGAGATGAAGGTGATAGATTGACTTCTGCTATTACCTGAATTTTGCAATCAGTTCAGATTATTGTTACTAACAAAAAAAACCTGGGCCTGTAATTCTGTGTTAGTGCAATCTCCAAAACACAGCTGTTGTAAAGCTCTTGGTGTAAGGAAGGTTGACCCTTTAGACATTGAGGTGGTTTGATTGAGTCATTAGGAGGAAAATTGCTAGGGAGCAAAGCTGTTCTGTTGTGGTTTTTTTGTTTTCAAATCCTGGATAAACACGGCAAAGATTGAAATACATTACCTAGCATCCAAAACAGTCTTTGGATCTGTAATTAGGTACTTTTGGACAGGTTGACCAGCAGGCTTATTCCAGAATGAATGTTGTTGCCTTTGATTTATGTGGTATTTTATCACTTTGGATGTAAGATAAACTAAAAATGCGCTAAATAATTATTTTAATTGTGGGTGATAGCCAGTGTTTAAAGTCTTATGTTCAAAATATCATAAAAGTGAGCGAGAACAGTTGAAGAAATGCCATCTCTTCAGTGGTTTCTCATGAACTATTAACTGTGCAAGACGATTGTTTAAGTTTTTCAGTAGCTGCAAAGTGATGATAGTGGTTTTGTATAAGAATCCTGACCCGATGGTTAACGCTCCAGCTCGTTGCCTTTCTGTGTGCCATAGGCAATCCCACAGCTGCTCTCATGGGACTTACGTCTGCGTGATGGCTGCTGCCAGCCAGAAAGGGAGGCTTTTCCTCAGAGCATTAAAGTTAGAAGCTGAGATATGATTAGGATAAGAAACAGTTGCATTCTGAAGTAAAAATCCCCATGTTGTAGCCATCTGTTCACGGCTCTTTTGAAAAGCAAAATGCATACATTTTCTTAGTCTGTAGTTTATGAGAGTTTCATCAGAGAAGGCTCAGATTTTTAAAACAAAGCCTTTAAATTCCAAAAATTAGCAGCTATCCAGTTTAGATTTGTCACTGCAGTGATTTTGCATGCTGCTTTGCTTCAGATTAAGTTCTAACAAATCATTGCCATTTCTTACACCTTTTTTTCCTGTATAATTGCCGCTTTATTCAGCGTATGGAAGCAATTTTCATTTTGATAGCGAGAGTGGGCTAAGCTAAAAATAGGAAATGCCTTCTTTCTGTGCACTTACACTGAAGGACGCTGAAAGTGCTGTTTGACTTCTTGGTGCACGTGGTCTAATATGGAACTTCTTGACTCTCCTGAGCACTGGTGATAGCACATGAACTTCTTGACTCTCCTGAGCACTGGTGATAGCACGCAGTTAGATAAAATGATACGACCGCAGCTCAAGCTATTTATCCCAGCGGTAGCTGTGTTTTGTGCTGGCATGGAATAAACTGTGTTTAATAGCAGTTGTTCAAATGTATTTAGGATGACATATTTTTATCTCCCTTTACAAATTGTAACTTGTAAATGATGAAGCCCACTCACTTTTTGCTAGTTGTCCTGTATATATACCATGTGTAGCTCTTGTCTTTTTGCCACCTGTAGTGTATAAGCCTAACAAATCTGTTTTTATGTTCAGGTGTGATGAACTGATTTCTTAAAAGCCATTTTCTTTTTCCTTTTATAGAGCAAAACTATAGTGAATCTCGGTATCACTTCTTGCACTCCACAGATGGCGAAGGATGTGCCAATATGCTAGTAGAATACTCCTCGTCTAGGGGATATCGCAGTGAGGTGGACATGTTTGTAGCACAGGCGGTACTACAGTAGGTGTTAAACTTTTTAACTATTTTACTGAGATGACACTGTGTTTGAGGCCAATCTAATTTAATCATGATAACTGTAGGTTAACCATGCATCCTTTTCAAAAGAAACTGTGAAACTGGCCCGAGCTTCTGAAACTCACTTTGTGTGGTAACAACAGCAGAAAACCATCTCAAAACTGGTGTGTTGAATTGGTCGGACTGGGAAGAGAAAAAAAAAAAACCCAAACCAACACATGCTAAGGTCAAAACCTGAAATCATGTTAATTACCTGAAGAATTAAATGTAGTCTGTTTGACCCTGAAAGCACAATTCTTAGGTTTAACACCACTTTATGTCTCTTTAGGGCTTACCTTGATATTCTTACCAAGACCGGACCTCAGCAGGCTGTATATTTACCTTTAGCATAGTACTTGCTCTCAGTCTGGTTGTCCCAAGAGCCAGTTTGTCTTGGATCACCCTGGTCTGTGAGCAGCAGTGTGATGATTCTTGGTTGGACAGAGTTGCTGGTGGCTTTCATTTACTTTAGGCATTTATTTTGTAGGAAGTGGTAATGCAAGCTATTATGTGCCTTTGGAGAGCTCATGTGTAATTAAGGTTGACAAAGCCAATTTTACTGTATTTAATCAGCTGATGGCCTTCTTCAGTCAGGGAAAGCAGCTCGTGGAGGAGTCTGAGGAGGAGGTGGAGACAGGACTGTGCAGCAGGGAGTCAGGGAGAGAGTAGGTGTTGGGAGAGAGGGAGGAGGTGAGAGCACGTCTGTCTCTTGGCAGCAGTGAGCTGTCATGTCAGATTTGTCCTGCTTTCTGTGACTAGTTGGTATAGATCGCAGTGATTTTGAGTGGTAGAAAATCCTTTATGGAAATCCAGTATATGCAGGGCTCTTAAACAATTTTACGGGGCTTTGTTCTGGAGGGGGGGAAATTCTGGGGAAACGTGAAGAGTAAGAGATGATTTTCTCAGTATTTATACAGCACTACTACTGCATCCTTTACTGGCCTATATCTCAAATACTGTACTAAATCCTCTTAGAGCAGTTTATAGTCTAATGAAAATAATTGCAGTTCTGTGCTCAGCAGTAAGGCAAAAGAGCCCAATGTCCTTGCAGATGTGAGGGTACAGAATTGGAGGCCAGCCTGCGAGCAGAACAGACTGCTCGTGGCAGCCTTCCCAGTGCTTGCTGACAGCATTTGTCCCAGATAAAGTCTCTTGTTAGGCCTGTGGGACTTGCAGAGATTGCCAGTTAAACTAACTGGAGCTGAACAAAGATTTGATCAGTTTGGGAAATTGATCTGTTAACTGGTGACAAATGGCTTGGGAGCTCAAAGTGTAGCTTTATTATGAAACTTCTAGACATGTGTGTCAAACTTATTAGTGGTCCTGATGCCATGTTATTTTGAGGCAATGCTAACAGAATGACAGAATCGTCGGACACTGGCAGACACATACTGAAAAGAGATGTATTTGGGAGTGGATGGGGCCAAGGGAGAGGTCTTTAATGTGATTTTTACCTCAGCAGCAAGTACAGCATCATGTTTAATTTGGATTACACAGTGGTCAGTCTTTCCACATTTTGATTTAATTGGTGCTCTCTTTTAGTAACCGTAAAAGAGGCTGTGCTGTATACAGTCTGCCTAGGTCTTGGTTAATATTTATTGTCAGTTCTCCCTCCCAACCTGCTTATTCCACAATGTATTCTAGTAGTGATTTTCCCCTTCCTTGGTTGATAGTCAAACCATTGCCAAAGATCTCTACCAGTTTGTTTTTGCCATCAGTTTAAGCCTGAGATGGCTTCTGTGCACAAAGTAGAGATTGTTGTGCTTTTGGTTTCCCTTTTTCTTTCTGCATGTGAAACTGCTTCTCTGCCTTTTGTTTTTAACTTGCCCTGTTCTGTTTCCTTTCACAGATTTCTCTGCTTAAAAAATAAGACCAGTGCATCGGTTGTTTTTACGACATACACACAGAAACATCCTTCGATAGAAAAGGGTCCGCCCTTTGTTCAGCCACTGCTAAACTTCATCTGGTTTCTGTTATTGGCAGTTGATGGGTACAGTCTGGTTTTTCTCATGTTGTTCTTGGTTTCCTTTTCAGTTGTTACTGAGATTACATTTTTGGTTGTTTCCTTTCTAGAGGAAAACTAACAGTATTTACAGTATTGTGTGAACAGTATCAGCCTTCACTGAAAAGAGATCCCATGTATAATGAGGTGAGTTACTCGTAGCTGTAAACAGGTTTTAACCTACAGAATTAGTTAAATAATAGCTGATAATCTCCTGCTTTGTGACTGGTAAATAGGAGTCAGTGATCTAGCTTGCGTAGTGTGACTGCTGCCCTTGGTATTTTCACCCGTAAACGAACTGGCTGACCTTGTTCTTCATCTTGTGTCATTTCAGTACCTAGATAGAATAGGACAGCTTTTCTTTGGTGTTCCTCCCAAGCAGACATCGTCCTATGGAGGATTACTAGGTAAGATTTGTGCTGATAATTGTTTGTAGATACCACCAGTCTTTTCAGAGCAGCGGCTTATATAAAACAGATGTGCTGGAAACAGGTAGTTTGTTCTAACAAACGTATCGGTGTTTTTCATAGCCTGTAGAAATAGTCACTGCTGTAGAACACAAGATGAATTGGTTGCACATGAAATTAATTTGGTGAAGCTAGTAGATCTTTGAGAAGGGGAGAAGCATGTAAATTACTCTTACGGTTAATTTTTGACATTATGGCATGACTTCCAAATGTAAAGAAAAATCTTGTTTATGTTAAAGCTTAATTAGACTTTAATTAATCAGACTTCAGAGGCTGATTTTCTTTGTCGCATGTGGGACTTTGGTAGAGTTCTGACCAGTCCTGATATAAAATGAATGTTCCCAAAGTAGAAGTTCTGAAATTAATACTGCTCTTGTACAAGAAATGAAAGGGAATAGAGGAATTCAGCCCTCATTTCCTGGCTCTTGAATAAAATTTGAGCAAGTTGAACTGGATTACTTTTGTAAAATCAGATGTTCTTCCTTGAGAACTAAGCTTCTCTGTTTGTAAACTGAGTTGAAGCTATACCTGCAAATGTCAGTTCACTGATCCCTAAAGTCTGATGAACAATATGAGCATCATAGATCCCGGCGTGTAAATAACAGCTTTTCAGCAATTCAGACATCTTTAAATTGAAAAAAACAGGGAGGATGCACAAATGCGTCAAAATAAGTTCTTCATAGCATGATCCACAATTGCTGTTTTTTGACCGTTGTGTGCCTGGAGATGAGTCTGTCCTCATGTGGTTGGGTTTTTTCTTTCCTCTCATGCTGCAACTAGGGTACATAAGCGTGGGACTTCAGTGGAGTTTTTCCAGTGTACTCTTAGAGAAGGAACAGTATCAAAATACAGCTTCCCAAATCAATAATTTCTTAATGGAAACCAGTGTAGGAATACTAATGTTCCGATGGACTCTTTTACTTACCAAAAAAACCCCCAGTTTTTTCTCATCATTAAAATCTGCACCCTTGCAGGGTGGTGAGAGAATAGTTAAGGGTTTTGAGATAAGAGTGTAAAATTAGAAACTTTGACTGTCCTGTATTTTATTCTAGGAAATCTTTTAAACAGCCTGATGGGAACTGGAGAGGATGACGACACAGAAGACGGTCAGGAAGACAGCAGCCCGATTGAGCTTGACTGAATGTTGTTGTCAGTGGGTGCCGTGTAAATCTGATGATTCGATGACTCCAAAGACACTTTTGGAATTTGAATCCCGCAGTTGTTTCTTGGCACCTAAAGGGCTCTTCCGGTCATTTAGAAGTGGTTGCTGAAATGTTTATAATGTTCGGTCTATATTATTTATGTAAAAAAAGAAAGAAACCAACAACAAGTACCCAAATGAACCAATCGGAGCAATTGCTAGCAGGTTTCTGATACAGCGGCTGGTGACTTTGATTAAAATATAGTCTTCTACGGTTTCTGATGCAGTATTCCCTTTTGCACAGTAATTCAATAAAGCATAAATATGGGTCTTCTACTTCACAGCCTACCCAATACCGTCTTTGTTACGAGAAAAACCTCCTTGACCTCTGCCACCTCCAAGGAAAATCTCAAAAGGCAGGGTGATCAGTTGAATAATTTATTTGCGAGGCTGATGCCAAAAATACTGCGAGATCAGCTAAGCAGCATAATCTGAGATGCACACCCAAGAGACATTGGCACCAAGAACTCGTTTCCACTGCCGTGAGCAACGCGTGCGCCATTCGTACTGCCTTTCCCTCTGCTGAAGGCCTGGCGCTGGCCAAGCCCGTGCGTGTCGTTAGCTGGCATCTCCCAAAAAGCACAAGATTGAATTGCTCTTGAGTAAAAGCCGATCAGTGGAACTTAGGTAATTGGCTTCCATGTGGATCTCTCTTGCCTAGGTATAAAAATTTGGCTCGTGGCTCTACTCCTTTGGAACAGATTCTTTTTCCATGTAAGTTCACAACCATATGGCGTTACAGTGAATGAAATGAGTTGTAGCGAGCAACGTATGTGTTTGAACTGCAGCTGGATGTAAAGAAAAGGGATACTGCAGAACTTTTGGTTCTTTACAATATATTTATTTTTCTTGGGTGATTGACTCATTTAACACTTTCTGTAAAAAAGAATAAATTGATAAATAATGGAGTAACTTCAACCCCAGCAGTAGGCATAGCCATTCTACATCTCCTCCTCTATTAATGCAGCACAGTGGATGTCTGGTACAGCGAACAGATGAAATGGTGGGGAAACGCTTTATTTTTTCACGATGAAAATAAAAAGGCTTAGATTAATAAACAGCAATCATGCATGGGGGGAGGGATTAATACAAATTTATTGACTGTATGAAAAAGAAAAGGCATTGAAAGGAAGACTTTGTGTTAATTGTGAAGTCTCAAATAAACACTTTATACCAGGATGGGTGATACGGGTGCTTTCTGAGAGTTTTATGAGCCGAGATCTTACTGTCCTTCCTCTTCCCAACCCCCCCCCCCCGCATTTGACCATGGGTCACCCAGACCTGAGTGCTGCAGAGTTACCTCTGTGCCGTTAAGAGCATAGCTGGAGTCCGGCGTTGCAATGGCTGGGGCAGGGTAGGGATTGCTTTGACTTGCAGCAAGTCCAGGGAAGAACCCCCAACCCAGGGTGATGCTGCAGGCATTTAATAAATGCTCTGGGACGCTGGCTGCAGGTTAAGAGCCATGGCAGTTCCTTGCCCTTGGCTGCTGGTGACCGTGCCTGCGGGGGCAGCTGGAGGGTCTGTGGTGTCCGGCAGTGAGTGGACCCACATACGGAGCCCGGGGGCAGCGGGCGGGCACGGGCTGAGCTGGCGCTACGCAATAACTACAGCAGTATAGACAGACTACATGGATCTGTGTACACAGTAGATAAAAAAAAAATATATATATATACACACACACACACTTTAACAGCCTTTTGTGTATGTAACAACTTAATTGTATGGCATATAACTTATAATAGTAACTATATTAACTACACATGCACAAGATCTTGCTAGCTATAAACACAACTAGCCCAGTCTGTGCCCTCCCTGCTTTGGACATGCCTGGGTTTTCAAGTAAGTGTGAGTGACAGGGTGTGTGTGAGTAATTATACACAATTTTAATATAAAATAAATAACCTATAGTTTTGCATCCACATATGCATGTGGATATACGTATGGTTATATGCAGTATATTTATCTTATAAATTTATATGTTTATAAATTATATACTTTATACCTATACAAAAAAGCATGCATGTGTGTGTATAATATACAATTAAATATTTTATAAAAATGTCTCTACATATACAGATGTGTATATGAAATACATTTAGCTTAGACATTTGTAAATTAAATGTGTGTGTCTAATGATGGCTACGTATACACCTGCATGTGTTCATATGAGCTATATTCAGCTCATATACACTCACATAAAAGTGTGTTATATATTATGCTATAGCTACTATGCAGTTTATAGTTGTGTCTGTGAATAGTCAACAACTCTTTCATAGGATTTATTTCTGTAGTCCTAAGAAATATGTATCTTGCATCTGTATGCATAGATATAAAATAGTAGTATTATATATAAAATCTATATAATACACATAAATCTCTGTGTGTGCTTTACATGAATTCTATGCACAGGGTGTACGCACACACACCAGGGGGCAGGTGGTTCCGTAGGGATCCCCGGGCTCTGCCAGCACCCTCCCCTACTCCTTCTCTTTCTTTTGTTGGTTTTTAACCCCATCTCCCCTCCCTCCCCTGCCCCAGCACCACACAGCCACGGCTCTGACATAATAATTTATTGATTCCAATGACATTTAGTACCATAGTTGTCTTACCAGTGACAGAACGAATGCATACAGCCGATGAGATGCTCTCATTTACACACGCCAACGTAAGAAACGCATCAGACAGCTCAGTGTCCGGGGCTGGTACTTCAGCAGGGGCCAGGAATTTCATTTTTGTGATAAAAATCCAGCACATGGTGTGCAGGTCCCAGCCCGCCTGCCCCGACCGCAGGAATTACAGTGCTCAACACAGCGCTGAAACGTCACTTCAAGCAGGTTTTTGTTTTTGTTTTTTTTTTTGGCAGGAAAAAAAAAAAATCTCAACCAAAAAAAATTAAAGAGAATTATTGGGGGGGGAGAAAGTGCAACCACCAGTCTGGAGAAGCGACGTGCCGTCGGGCGGGGGAGATGCGCCTGCCAGAGGTGGGCTGGCTATGGCGCCCATTGGCAAAACCGCACCTAAAGCTCACCCCCCGCAACCCACTGGGCTCCCGAAATGCGGTGGGTGAACCCCTCCCCGAACCACAAAACAGGACCCAGGGGAGCACGGGCACAGCGGGGCACTGATGGGGGCACGGGCCCTGACCCCAAGAGCTTTGCTCCCCTCGCATCGCCTCGTGGCTCGGTGTCCACCTGCGCTGGGCACCCCTCCTCCGTGCCCTTCGTTAAGTAGGTAACGAGGCCAACAATGCCGATTTCCTCTATTTCCAAATCTCGAAGGACCCTAGCCTGCGTACAGCAGCACCGCTGTGTGAGGTAATTAATCCACTTCTGATTTACCCCGATGCCGTCGGGAGGCTCCGCCATTTCGCCCATCACGATTCCCAGTTCTTCCCTGCTCCGGGACGCACTGGTCCCTGGGGAAAAGGCTGGCAGAGCGCCGGGGCTGTGCAGATGCTCGGCTCCAGCCCACACCGACCAGCTCATGGGGAAAAGCTCCGCTTCCCCCCGAGCCGTGCCAGCAGCAGTCCTCGCCCCCCGGGGTGGGACAGCCCGTTCAGCGGGTGGGGGGTGGCGGGGGTGCAGCATCACCCATCCCGCGGAGCAGCCACAGAGCCGGATTTCGGGTTGGATCAGCATCTTCTCCGACGTTTCACTGCCGCCCTTCTTGGTTTCCAACATGATCAAGTGAATGATGAGGGGAAAGGGAAGTATTATTATTATTACTGTTATTATTATTATTCATTATTTTTAACATTTCAAATAAAACCACGTTGTGTTGTAAACAGAAGCTGACTCCTCAGGTCTGCCCAGCCAGTCCCAGCTAAGGTTTATGTTTGAAATGGGCTTCCACTGAAAGAAAAAAAACAGAGAAAATAAAGTTAAAAGCAGGACAAGCCCTGCGAGGCAGCGACAGTCCGGCACAAGCCCATCCTGCGGATGGTCCTTGTCTTGCCAAAACTCCTTGGCTCTGATTATCCTTATAACTGGGTGACCGGTCATCCTTACAGCACCACAGACGTCACGCCAGAGGTGATGTAGAGTGAAGGATACCACCCTCCTCCTCCCAGCATGATCCCTCTCTGCTTGGACAGCCTCTGCATCCTCCCCGTTCACGCCGCACAGGAGGGAGTGATGCCGCTGCATCCCTGATCCCCCTCCATCCACCCCGTCCCCCGGGAAATCAAGGGGCCGAGGCTGACCTCCAGCCCTCGCCAGCAAACACACCTGCGTATTCCTGAGGCAGCATCGGTCGGCTTATCACTTTCTGAAAAGTCGTAATCCACTCCAGCTGGTCGTCCTCTGTCTCACAGGCAAAGAGGAATTTCCGATCCGGGGTGACGATGGTTATCCCATGCTGCCAGTGGTTTCCCTGCGTGGATGGTGGGAGCCCTTCCAGGACCTTGTAGCTGTTTTCCTTGCTCCCAATAAAAACTTCCCCTCTAGCAAAGGCATCCTAGGAGACAGCGGAGCGGTCAGGCAGGCGCGATTGCACAGGGGAGCCCCGCGTCCCGGGCAGCCAGGACACCGCTCACCCCCCGCCATCCAGAAACCACAGCCGAAGCACCAGCCACCCCACGAAGCCCCGTTGCGGCTCCTCCTGGGGCACCCACGACACAGGACCAACAGCAGGGAGCCAAAACCCAGACGCAGAAAAGCCTGCAGCCAGTGCTCGGGGCTTCCAAAGCATTTTTGCTGAGTATCTGTGCGCAGGGCTGCTGCACACTGGACACCAGGCAGATCCATCCGGCAGTGACGGCTCAGTGTCCCCTTGGCTCTTCCACCGGCCTGAGTTTCACTCCAGATTATCACCGTTACCACCATTATTATTATTACTGCAGATAATTCCCAACAGACAGCCCAGGCACCTTCACCTTACCAGGGGATCTTTGAAATACATCAGCCGCCGGTCATCCATGGTGAACCATCGCTTCTTGAATCCCTCTGTTTGCTGAAGAGTCAAAAAATGCCAGGTCACACATGGGTGCAGTGCAGCTCCTTGCTTACCAGGCACGACCCAGGAGTGCCAGGGCACTCAGAGGAGCCCGATGAGCTGGGAGAGTTGGGGACAGGCGGCTCCTGGGCCACCACAAGCTGGCTCCACGCAAGCTGTACTAGGTGGGCTTGCAGGAACGGGCAGCGAGAGGGGAGATGGGGTGGCTGGTCTGTGGTTTTGGATTTTTTAACATTTGCTTCCAGGTGGGGAAAGTGTATTAAAGCATTCACCACGTGAAGTCTTTGCCCCTCAAGCAAGGGTGGGTTTCTGCCACCAGCGGACCCTCCTCAGCCCCGTACAGAGGAAGACTTGTGTTTAGAGGGACTGCAGAAACATTTTACAGCCTACCTTTGGGCCCGTTTTCTCCATGTACCCTTCCTTCAGGTAGTTTCTAGAAAGCTTTGGCACCAGCTGGAGCAACCAAAGAGGAGAGAAAAAGAGAGAGCAGCGTTAGATGGAGGGAGCTGGGGCATCACCGGGGGGTCGCTGGAAGAAAGCCCCTGCCGAGCACACCCCCGGCCCCAAGCCCACCCGACAGCACTGGCTGCACGCTCTGCTCCCGCTCTCCACCGTGCTCAGAAGAGACAGGTGCAGAAACACGAAGCAGCTTTGAGCGCCTTGCCAGCAAACCCACCAGCCTCCAGAGCAGCCCCTGGGCCAAACCCCACTTCACCGGCCAGCTCTGCCAGCGCATCTCCTCCACCAGACGCAGCGGGAGCTCCTCACTAAGGTATAATTCGCCTGTAAAACCTCGTTAATGTACGCTTGCGTGTGCGCTCCCCCTTCCTGCAGGTATCTCTGACAACAGTGACCAGCGTCGGGGATATTTTTAACGCTGCTCAGTGAAGACAAGCCTGTAGCTGTGAGATCTTAGCAGAAGCCTCTGAAAGCCTCTTGAAAGATGATGAGGCTCACCAAAAATGGGGCTGACGAGCCTGACCGCACGCCGCTCTGCCTCCCCGCCCCTGCTCCTGCCTTTTTCATTTCATCAGGTTATTAATGGCTCCGCTTGCCAAACCGCACTCCCGCAACACCTAACCGTCTGACAGCAGCTCTGGTCGAGCAGGCGTGTGCTTGCAGGGCAAAGACACCCCAAAAAACACCAGCCCAAAGGATCACACGGCCGCTCCGCAGCAGCTGGGAACACCTCCATCCCGGATGCTTCATTGCAGGCAGCGAAGGGCTCTGCAGCGTTCGTAGCCCAGGCGTTTGGCTCCTGGGACAGCGCTGAGGACACTTTGCTAAGCGAGGAGCTCATCACCTTCGGCTCAGGGAGGTTCCTCCACCCTGGAGATGGGTCCCCGAAGAATCCTTCAGAGAGCCTCGCTCCCCGGGAGCTGCAGAGGCAGCCTGGGCATCCTTAAGGTGGTGTGAGCAACTTGTGCCTCTCTACTGCATTTAACCTGGCTCCTGTTTAAATTTAACACCTTTTCACCTCTCTGGCAGGGAAAAGTGAGCATAAAATAGAGGCAAATGATGGCAGCACCCAGGACTGAGCTACCTCACGTACATAACGCAATCTCTGCAGAGCTGTCCCCAAGCTGAAAGCTCCGAAGGGTTCTGCTCATAAATTAAACCTCGCTAAGCGTTACACTCCTTTGTATCACCCAGAGAATAACCGATGAGAAGGGCATGAGAAGTAAAAATACAGACAGCTTATCTACCCCACTGAAGCTGCCACGGGGTGAGCACATGAACCCTCTCACCAGCTGCTGGACACACAGCAACTCTGTTAAGCTCTGCGGGGTTTTGGGGGCAATTGGATTCAGATGTGCCAACCAACTTTAGCAGAAGTAGAGAATATGGAGAGGGGGAGAAAGGATTAAGTGAAGTATACACTGCACAGCGACTGTACGAACAACAGCGGGCTGACGAGGCGCTTCTTATGGTTTTTTGTATTTGCCCAGTTTAACTTCTTATTCAAAAGGGGTCTGAAGTGTGGCAGGGATCCCCAGCTGTGGGACCGTTCCTCCTCCTGCTCCCCTCATTCTCCCCAGGGATTAGGAAGACCGGGGCAGCTGGTCCAACGGGAAGGCTTTGGCTCGGTGGGTCCCTGGGGTGCACGGGCAGCTGCGGGACACAGCCACCCTGCACCCCAGCCCCAGACCACCACTGCACCCCTCCCAGGTAATTAACAGAAGGCAGGTAATGCAATTAGATATCAAAATCTACGAAGTCAAGGAGGTCACAGAGTAACCAACAACAACAAAAAGTCCAGAGCCAGTGACGTTACACAGCAATTGCAATGCAAGGCACTTACAGTCAGCTTGGGCTAATACAGCCTCTAGTATTCTATTAGCAGAAGATAATGCAATTAGCAGTCCAGCTCCCGGAAAACACACGACAGAGATTCATAAGACAGGCCGCACTGAGCTGCACTCAGGAACTCGGCCCCGAGGCTCGGACACAGCGCTGACACTCTTCTGCCTTCATCTCTTCTACCTTCCAGCCTTCGTTTCAGCTTTTAATATTATAGCAACAATCTTCGAGAAAGACCCTTACGGCTTCTGTACACGTGACAGCGCTGGAGTGACTCACACGCGTGACTCGCGCTTGGAGTGCGAGCACGGTGCTTGCACACACACGCGGTTCCCAAGGCGGGATGCCGGCAGCGGGTGCTGCACACGGGCTCTGCAGCCCACCACAACAATTTTAATAATTGCAAAATACTCTGAAGGATGGAGCACTCTCCAAGCCTTCCAGCTTGTTAATCAGATGCTAAAAATGAGCAAGAGGCGGGGGAAAAAAAATAACTGCAGGAAAACTCACATCAACATCGCTGGCTCCGGGGAATGCCACTTGTAAGTAATGAAACCGTGCTGCCCGGATGGCATTGAACCAATCCACTATTTCCTAATAACAAGAGAGAAAAGCATACTGAGTAATGTAGTCTGCACACAAAATAACATGATCCTGCTGCGTTTCGTCTCTCCCATCACTTTGTCCCAAGTGACAGAGTGCAGTTTAGCAGCAGTCCTAAAAAAAAAAATAAAATACAGATATAAAAGAGAGCGGCAAACGGGTGAAGGATGGGGAGCATCCAGCCGCTGCTCCAGGCTTCAAGACCTGCAGGGAGCTCTGCAGCCCCAGTGAGCACCAAGGGGGTTTCTGCAGGGGGAAGGATTGAAGAACGTCTCTGAACTGGCAAAAGCAGCATCAAATCAACATCTGCAATTCCGAGCCCAGCGTTGAGCTTGATGCTACAAACGCTACACAGGCAGCCAGACAGCTCTGCAGCCTGCCCACCACCGCCCCCGCCGCCCGGCCCTCCGGCAGCCATAACCTGCTCGGGGGCAAGGAATGCCTGAATCCCACCCCAATTTCGAGGCCTTGGCAACGTATTTCAGTGTTTTGCTAAGAAAGCGGCCAAATACCTCTTCATGTTTGTACTCCAGTCTATCGGTCACATCTGCAAGTCCTCAAGGGACAAGCACAGTGACACCGAAGTCCCAGCTCAATTCCCAGATGCTCTGGCACTTCTACATTTCCTTGGCAGAAACCTCTCTCTGTTTTTTGGCGGAATATTTTCCCTCCGAAACAGTTGTTCTACAACTTCTTTGTTTTTAACCTCATCTATTCACTTGTCTCTGGTGAGACCCCGAGCCTGTGCTGCGCAGGATGCCTTTGTGAAGGCTTCACTGAGAAATGCCACATTAATTTTAAGCGAGATGCACAGGGAGCTCTCCAGTACCGCCTCGTGGTCTAAAGGACGGGCAAAAGAAAGGCGTGTTGGAAGGGAGAGGTAACGGCTGCCCGCACCGGGATGCTGCGCTGCGGCGAGACGGACGCTGAACGGCTGCCCGTAGCACACGTGAAGCTTCACACATCAGGGACAGGTTCAATGACCCAGATGTGATCCTAAAATAAACACTGCCAACCTTGCAGGCGAGGGTGCTGTAGCATAGGAGAGACCATATCAAAGTGTAAGTCGACCTTCAGTAAGATTTAAACTTTCCTGTGCTTTAAAAATGATTGGGGCAGGGTGGAGGGGAGGGAAAGGCTCTTATGTGTCATTTTGGATGTCTCGGTTCTAACGAGTT
Organism: Opisthocomus hoazin; assembly: GCF_030867145.1. Taxonomy (NCBI): domain Eukaryota; kingdom Metazoa; phylum Chordata; class Aves; order Opisthocomiformes; family Opisthocomidae; genus Opisthocomus; species Opisthocomus hoazin. The sequence goes on from NC_134428.1 coordinate 19,753,670, forward strand.
GAACTGGAGGTCTCTCAAAAACAGCCTAGCATGGCAAATAGCCGTCCTCTAAAAGTTCAAACTTTTTCTTCAGCGTGTTAATCCACTTCAAGTTGAAGTGGAAAAAAAAAAAAAAAAAAAGCCCGTAATAGGACATACACAAACAATGTTTTGGAAAACACTGACCTACTTGTCTGAGGTTTGACTTCTCACTTGCTTTCCTACGCTAAGCAGCCCCCAGACAGCAGCACAAAGAGGATCAGAGAGAGGAATTAGCTCCTGAAGTTAATGGTGACCAAACCAGGCTCAAGGTAATGAAAAATACACTGTAACGTTAAAATACTGGTATTTCATCTAGTCACCAAATGGCTATATATATATATATATGGGGGGGGTCTCCTTGATTTGTGATGCGAGATAGGGTTTCACCCTGCAGAAAAGCAGCGGCTGCAACCTTCATTGACTCCCAACAGGTCACTGCTTCCTCGAGTACTGACCACTCATCGCTGGAGGAAGGGGCACCACCACGTTCCTTTATACAAACCTGCACCTGCGTACGCAAAGCCCGAAGGCTCAGTTGCTGGAAATTTTCTGTGTGTATAATTACGAACAATGCCACAGACAGAGTGAGGAGATTGTACCTGACGTATTAAAACAACTTTAAACAACTCAGTGTTTTCAGATGGGAAAGTGTCATCTCCTTAGCTCGTTAGCAGAGATTCCTTTCACTGATTACATCTCAGAGCAAGCAGAGAAAATGAACTACTGCCTGCGTCTTTGCAAATGGCTCTTCCAGGCTCTCCGCTTCCTCCCGGTCTGCTTGCAGTGCCACCACAAGCCCCCCTCCACACACCACCTTGGTGTCCCTCCAGCCTCCGTCCTAAACCAGAGCGACCCATGCTGCCGCGGCAGCCGCAGAACGACAACTCCAGACAAAAACACAACTCCTTCTTGCCGTACCTCCCGCTCATCTATCCCTGCAGCCCAAGCAATGAGCCGCTTCGCTGCTGCTGCTGCTCAATCCCTCACGCTGCCTCTTCCAGCCCTGAAAGCTCCTGCTGTGGCTCAGGAAAGCCGGAGCACTGGGGAAGAGCGTTTTGCTCAATTGTCCAGAGAGGATTCGAAGAGCTTGGTTTGCACCCGAAAGGGTGGCCTTTCCTGGAGACTCAGCCCACCTCTGAGCATCCCAAGGCTGAGGTAACACCAGGGATGGCGGCAGCCAGCTTTCCGAGCTGCTCCTGCCATAGCTTCCAGGAGAAGCCCTGCAGAGGGAGCTTCAGCCCCGGCCAGGAGCTCCGAGCGGTGGGAGATCCACTCCTGCAGCCTCCTGGCTTGGAAATCCACCCCTGCAGCCTCCCACCTCCCACGCCCGACGGAGACCCGGGGCGGGCGAAGGCTGGCTCCAGCCCGGTGCCCACGGGAGGGACAGCCCCGGCAAGAAGCCCCAGCTCCGGGGCCTCTGGGACATGGCGTGTCTGCACAAAGGGGTCACCCCACACAGAGCATCGGCCTCCAGCTCCCATGGGTGCCTCCACTTCATCTGGTGGCGCAGTATGGCTTCTGGGGGGTACGTGCTAACGAGGGACTGTAAGAACATCCCTTAAAATGGTCACAGCCCGATGCACATCTCGCCCTGCCCCTCTGGGTGCCCGCTGTTTAATTAGACACCTCCATCACAACGGCACCCAGATATACCCATTTTGAGCAGGGTGCTGGGGCTGGTTTCAGTCTCTCATTCGCCAGCAGGACACATCGAGCAGCTGACAAAGCCACCAGGCTGAGGTTGAGCAGGAACTGCATCTCCAGCCCTGCCGCACGACGCAGTCCCACCCCGCGAAGCTCGGAGGGGGGCAGCACGGCGACCCCCTTCATCTGTCCATATTTTACCCCTTTGGGGGCCTTACTCCAGCAAATGCTGCCGGGGTGGAAGGGCTTTCCCAGGTGTTTGAAGGGTTGAGTAAGCACACGTGGGATTATCCCACCCTAGAGCTGAGCCCGCTTTCTTCTGGGGCACTGCAGCAGAAGAGCCAAGCGGAAAGCAGCATGGGATGCTCAGGATCGCTGCCGAGGTCCTCAGTGGAAACCCCCCTGCCGAACCCTGCCCTGGTGGGAGGCTGGCCAGCTCATGTCAGGATTAGGCGGGGAGGGATCAAACCCCAGAAATATGGGGCAGGAGCCTAAAAGTGCTTCGGATCGGGGAGAGGCAGCACCTCAGGGGTACAAGAGGACACCCTGGGGCTGCTGGGGAGTACGGGAGGGAGCGAAGGGCAACAGGGGACTGCAGGCGAGTCCCGGGGCTTCCTCTGGTCCCAAGAGGTGGGAGCTGATCCCAGAGGCTGTCATCTTCTGGCAGCCCTTCCTCAGCCAAAAGAGCAGACCAATTTCAGGGAAGTTGAAAGAAATTCAACCTGGGCGTTATCAGATGGCATCAGAATGCGCCCTGCCAAACCATCAGCATGAAGGCAGGAGGAACCACAGGAGACCTGCGAGATGGCTCCTTCCACGAGTCCCCAGCAGAAAGCTCAGCATTTTAAACCCAAAAAACAGCTACAGTAAAACCCTGACTCCGTTCCTTGCAGCTGGGCTAAGCAGACCACCAAAGCCCAGCAAACCGCAGACGCGGGCACAATGGTGGGATGCAAGCTTTCACAGGAAAGAGCTTCTTCCTCTTATTTTGGTGTAAGTTGCGGCCAGGGAGGTACCTGAGAGCGACTCAGTGATACTTGCTGTGCTAAAGCAGCACCCAGTGACAAGAGATGCCTGCTCCACACCATGGGACTTGCATATCCCACCAGGCGAAGAAGATAGAGGCAGGGGGTAAATTCGGGACCAGCCCTGCCAAAGCAGCTCCCTGGGACCTGCAAATGCACGGAGCGACACCCCGCTGTGCTGCGGGGCGTGAGGCCAGGCGGGCTGGCCATCTAGTATGCATGTGCCTATTATACACACATATGCATGTGGATGAACGCACATCACATGCACATTTCTGTGCATGTACAAAACCAGGCGATGCCATTAATTAACCCAATCTGACACACTAATTGCCTCCTGCCAGGAGCACTTGCGTTACACAGGAACCACATCCAGCCTCTGCAGTGCTGCCCTGCGAGCGCGACAGGCATCAGCCGGCTCCACCACAAAAACTGAGCAGCAGCAGAGGAGAGATCAGCTTTGCTCATCCTCAAGTGAAGAATATCTTGGGTTTTGGTGGCATTATTGGCCTACACAGTCTGGAGAGGAGCAACTGCTGCCAGCACAGGCTGCTTATCCCTAGCAGGGCTGCCTGGCTGGGCGTAACATTGCAGGCACTACGATGGCCAGATGTGACGTGAATGTGACAGATTTAGGTCCTGATTTTGCAGCCACTCTGGGGCTGCTGATATTTTATGGGGAGTCTCAAATATTTGGGAGAGGGAAGAAAGGAGGAAAGATATTAAAACAAGGCTGTGAGGTGGCATCCACTGCAAACTCGCCTGGGTCTGCTCTGCATGGACACCAGCCCGTGGAGACCAGACCCACGGGGCAGCGCAGTGACTGTCCCTGTTCTTCACAGCAGCCCCACCAGCTGGGACCCCTCTGAGAGCCTCCAGAAGGGCTGGGACCCCCTCACTGCCCCGACCTCAGCGTCCTGCAAATGACCCCCCCCCCAGACCCGTGAGTCCTCTTCTTTCATGGCTCCCTTCAGAAGCCCAAGGGCACCAAAGCAAGGGGATTTATTTCAATACAAACATGCAGATTTACATTTTATAAAGTACAAGACAGGCAGAGAAACAACCGGCTCCTCAGTTCTACAATGCAGTTTGCTCCCCTTTTGTGAGTCCTTAGCTCAAGTCTCGTCACCTTTCATCGCTCCGTTCACCCCGTCTCCTTCTCCGAGGAGCCTGCCTTAAAAACGCCTCTGCCCCTACATCTATTTGCAAGCAGAGGAACAGCAATTCCTTCCATTTGCATCTCGTTATTCAGAAGACATGGGCTTCAGCCTTCCTGCTTGGAAGGACAGGACAAACACGCTCAAAGCTGGTTGTGTATCCCATAGCCCCACCCCTCCCACACACCCCCAGCAACCCCCAGCTCAGTTAGAGCCTGGTGTGCCACAGACCGGCTCTGGGCAGCATCGATGGCCCAGGTCCACAACCAACCCTTCGTGTCACCTCCGCGCTCTCACCTTGCCATCTTCATGATAGACAAAGATGTTCCTTGTGCTATTGTCCTTCAAGTAAGTGATCTGCAGTCCGTGTGGGTTCCCGATTTTTGCAGGCTGGAAAGTCGCATTTAGATGTTCAATCTTCATAATTGCTTTGGGTTCTTTTGCCTGGAAAACACAGCTGAGTGAGCAAACACCTGAGAATTGACTTTCAAATCAGAAAGCAGTTCACTTGGTCAGAAAAAACTCCTGATTGAGGCCATTAGCTAAAAAAAAATTACTGCCAGCCCACAAAACTGCCTGGTGATGAGACATCAGAAACTTTGCTCGGGCAGCAATGAGTGTTTTCTGCCAGCCTGGAAGAACACTCTGCTCTTCTGCAAAATTCAGCAGAGTTCATGGGGAGACAGGTTTCAGCCCAAAAGCAAGAAGGACAGGGCAGGTCTCATGATAGGACGTGGTGCTATGAACATAAACATCTTCACCCTGCCTCCTGCCCCAGCCTCTGTTCCACTGTCCCCTGACTCCTACATCAGCCTCTTTACCCAATGACAAGTGACCAGCATTTACACCGGGATGAGCACTATCAAAGAAGAAAGAAAACAATTCAGCCAGACAAAAAAAAAAATCCACAGACTGCCAACTAACTGGCCAGGATGCTTTCTGCATCTCAAGCACTCACAGCCAGTTCATCCTTGCCCAAGAAGATGGAGGATTATCCCCCTCGCCAGTGTCAGACCTGGGTGCTAGGCTGGCAGGAGGCACCACGCTCATGGCACCACCAGTCCCATCCTCTCACTTGGGCCATTGGCTTCTGACTCTGCTCCTCCGTTTGCCCTCCAAACTGGGAACTTTCTTTCCAAAGGGACAAATGTATACCTTACGGCCCCCCTCTCGGGAGGGTTAGCCCAACGATGAGCCTTGTTCAGGCCCTCCCAGGCACTGATCCCACCTGCACCCTCTGTGGCAGGTCACTTGAACTCTGTAGCATGGTTTGTCCTCCTACAAAACATCTCCAGAAGTTCACCACCCTATCAGGACTGCACTGAGAAGTGAAGTAGCAAGTGTGAATAAAACACTACAAAAAATAAACATTATGCTCTTGGTAAGACCAGTTTTAGGGCACAGGCAGGGGCCAGCAGCAGGTTGTGTGGTGGTTCCATGGTCCCCAGCACCACATGGAAGTCCCTGAGCTGGCAGAGATGCTAGCACTGCTCCGGGAACTTGGGGACTTGCCGCAGAGACACGGCTACCACGGGTGACCACGGCGGGGAAATCCCAGCAAAGAGGACGCGTCGAGACAGCGCCGTTCCCACCACAGCTATGGTCAACAATGAAGCAAAGCAGCTTTACACTACTGGAGCAGTCAATAGTGACTGAATGGGGCTGCTGGGACTTTCACTTCTCCCTCGGTAATGACTGGCTCTCTCCTGTCCACAAGAGGCAATTGCACCATACCACACCAAGCTGAAGGAGAAGCTTGAAGGAGGTGCTATCAAAGCTGGCCACCAGGCATGGAGAAGTGTGGATGGATGTTCCCCTCCTCTGCACAGTGTGGCTCATCATGACACCACGATTGCATCAACTACTTGAGAAAACTGGCTGGAGGCTCCGTCCAGGCTGCTCTCAGATGCAACATCCCGGGGAGACTCAAAGGTCAGAGCAAACACTTTGGCTTCCTCCGTTACGTGGTGCAGAATAGTAAAGCGTCTATCCATTCATCACAAACGCAATTTTCACGGTAATAGCTCTATTTCTCTCTTACAATAAATGAAACGTGCTCTGGGGAAAAAGACAAATGATTCCACCTCTTGACGCTGGAACAGAAAACCAGGGGACTTTTCCTCTGGATTACTTGCCGTGCTGTGCAAAGGAGGTTTCATACCCTAGTGATCACTGTGAGGTGGTGATACCTTCATCACAAGCTAGCCACAAATATGAAACCCACGTCAGCTGGATGATGTAGAGCCAGAGCTGAGAAAAAGTCCTTCACTGGCAGTTTACGAAAAGCCTTATTGACTCACAAAGCAGGAATGTGTAAAGTGGCCAGTTAGGGTGTCTCACCATGACAGTGGTGGTGGACCAAAGAGGAAACCCTACTAAAAACACTGGTAAGCTGTACCTGGCACCCTCGTCCTGGAGCGATCAAGGACTCCACACTTATGAAACTGTAAAACTATTAATCAAATGGTGGCCTAGGAATTACTTGTTCAAAGGTGCTCTTGCAGTTGCTATCCCCCATCCACATACAGCAATCCCAGGTACTCACGTCATTTTTGTTGAAATACTTCAGCGCGCCTTCTCTCTCCGATAACACAAATTTTCGGCTTAAGAATTGTCCGTTGTCACGTCCTCTCTTCCACAGAAATCCTTCTCGGTACCCTGCAGCAGAAAGCAATTGCTGAGAACCAGGGATAAAACAGAATCACAGAATGGCAGGGGTTGAAAGGCACCTCTGTAGACCATCTAGTCCAACTTCCCCTGCCGAAGCAGGGTCACCTAGAGCAGGCTGCACAGGACCTTGTCCAGGTGGGTCTTGAATATCTCCAGAGAAAGAGAATCTACAGCCCCTCTGGACAGCCTGTTCCAGTGCTCCATCACTCTCAAAGTAAAGTTCTTCCTGATGTTCAGATGGAACTACTTCCAAAACACTGTCTTTAAAAAAAGAGTTAGGGTAAAGAAAAGGAGAAGAGCTTTGACTTCAAAACCAAGCAGACCAAACGTGTGGCTGGATTGCTCCAGACAGGAATGAAACAGGCTTTCTCCTTCAGATTTGCCTTTCTCGCTCTGCTCTTGCTCTTTTCCAGCAGCTTGGGCTTCAGATGCCCCTGCTCTGACACCATGATGTGGTGGGGAAAGGGGGATTTCTGCTCTGCCTCCCGTGCTGCAATACAGGCGAAGGCTTGAGGAGCAAGGCTGTGTCCCAGCCACAGCTCCCGGCGCCAGGGACGCTGCTCATCTGTTCACATTGCTAAAAAATGAAAAACGGGGTGCGTGCATGTGGGGAAAGTGGTTCAGGGCAGATGGCTGTATCAGACTAAGCCACAAAAACATTCTTCACATGGAAAAAAGGGAAAAAGCTTGCAGTTCTTCCTGCTGACTTTGGGGCACTTTGGTTCCCAAAGCCACCGACCCAGAGTCAGCACCCTCTCCCCTCGGAGCGGGTCCCTCAGCCCCCAGGCAGCCTGGCTGGCCACGCCGTGCCTCCTCGCTCCCCGGGTACCAGACCCATGGGCGGATTTGCTGCTCGTGGAGAATGCTATTCAAAACACACCTGCTTCATTTGAAGCTCAAAAGAGCCAGAAAGAGAGAAAAAAAGACTCTAAAAATCTTAACTCCTCAGATCAAAAAAGCAATTACAGCTGATCACTGCCAGCATCTCATGCAGCCTGCAGCAGCCACAACAAGCAACTTATTTCACAACAAGTGTAATTGATGCCCTATTTTAAATGCTTCAGAACAAAGAAACCCCAAGAACTGTCCCATATAAGTTATGTGAATATTAACAGAGCAGTTTGATGGTCGCCTTCTGTTTATTTAAGATATATTTATTTAAAAGCCCCACTGAAAAAGTGTTCCCTTTCTCTCTTCGTGTCACCTCTGTTAGATTTTTGTTATTGGCTCTCAGGAGCTAGGATACTAAAGTTAAAAATTGTATGTTTTGTAATAATTTTCAGCTAAGTAACTGTTTTTTTTTAATACGCGAAGTGGCTCTGGACTCAGGGGGCAGCCTCTCCTTCGCCTGCCTGCTACGAACCAGCGGTGTACAGAAATTCCTCATTCAGCCTGCTTTTCACTTGCCCATCCTGTTATAGGATTGAGTTAAACCACAGATGAGAAGATGCAGAAAATCCCCTCAGCCAGCTCTTCAATACTGATAGGTAGAAGCGACACAAAATATTTCCACGCCATAAAAACCTAAAGCAAGGAAAAAATGCACACAGACACACATCTAATGATCAGAAAAGACAGGAAGAAAAGAGTGGTATCGACAATGGCTAAAGACACTAACCGACAGGAAAGCCCCCATCTAGCTAAACAAGCCTTTGCTGATAGTCAAAATACCAAATTCTTCTGTCTGGACTTACAAAACCCTGAGCCAAATACTTTCTCCAGATCCTCAGAGAGAGCTTTATCGGATGCCAGGCAAAGCCATCGACACCTGCCAGGAACGAGCGCAATGGCAAAGCCCGTGCTGCTGCTAGTGCCAAGTGCTCACCCCGGAGAGCACCGCAAATCCCACCGGTGTGTCCGACAGCTGGCCTGTGGGACAACTTGACGATGGAAGTGGTGGAAAGATTTAAAGCTGTCAGCAGGCTTCCCTCGGTTTCTTTATTCTACAGGGGGCATACGCTGCAGCGGGGCTGTGTTTTAAGTCACGGGGCCTCACCCTGCCCCCCGAACGGGTGTGCGCTGCCACCCAGGAACCGGCACCGGTGTTTTCACGTCAGAACCTGCAGGGATCCCCCCTCGTGCGTTGTTTACAGCTCGCTCGCACGAGAGAGCCAGCGCAAGCAGAATGCGCACCTCTTCCCGCTGCGAGACCCGGCTGTCCCCGCTGCCTGCGCTCCCCACGGCCAGGCAGTGCCAGCAGCCACCGAGCCCCCGTCACCACCCAGGGATGCAGACGGGACAGGGCCAACCCGCAGTTACCCCACAGCCACGGCCGGACGGCGATGCCACGCCATTGTCCACCCCATCCTTCCACCCCCGTGCCCCCCCGCCCCTCCAGCGCAGGACAAGTGCTCTGCCCCGCGCTGAGCATCGCTACCCACGTGTGCTGGCAGCTGTATCCACGTACACCAGCCCAGAAGCCCAGACAACCAGTACCAGATATATCAAAGGAATCACAGGTCTGAAGCTGTTTCTGTGGCCCACCCAGCCAGCCAGCCAGGCAGAGGCTTTCCCCACAGCCACAAGCAGAACTGGCTAATTTGGTCCACCAGTTCAATCCTATCCCAGCTGTGGGCTTGCCACGTACTTTTTCCAGCAAAAAGACACAGCTAACCCATCAGAGGGCACTTGCAGTGTCAGAAAGAGAAGAACCCACCAGGAGAAGGATTATCCAACATCTGAGCAAGGGGAAACAGCCATAAAAGCCACCGAAACCCACCCAAGGGCAGCCGCATCCGACAACAGCGCGGGAAAGGCCCAAGCTGATGCACTCATATCACCGCCGTGGCAGGAATTAATTGCCCAGGAACCAAAGCTCTGACTGATTCAGAGTCAGATGCTGCTACCTGCCAGGCTCCCATGAGCAAAAACGCTACGTACCCTACAGCAGGCTGTACACGATGGAGCTGAATAGGAATAATGTCTCTCTGACGGGAGACAGACAGGCAGTCGGTGATGCTCCGCTGATACATTTATAAATGCAAGATTTGCTTAACATGAGGCAGAGATGCTGCTGGAGCTCTGAGGGCTGGCGATTGCCGACTGCTCTCTTGAACGGCAAAACGTTAAGCTGCTTGCTCTCAAAGTGTGCGGTTTAGAAACCAAGGACAGGCAGTTTCTGTTCCTGAAGGGTGCTGATGTTTAATGCCAAGCCTGTTGGAGCAACGGGAGAGTACTTCAAAAACCATTCCTACTCACTCCCCTAAATGGCAGGGATGGCTTCAGAGCCTCGCCGCCACCGCCTCTGTGTGCCTGACATTTGGGGAACACTGACATCTCGTAGCGGGCTGGACTGAGCTGAGTTTGGAGGAAAGGACATCAAGGTCAGATGAGAGAGAGGAGATGCAACACATGGAGGACAGGGACATCTCCAAATGCAAACATGGGGTGATGCAGCAGGACACATGACCTTTTCCTTCAGAAATCCCCACTTGGGGTTTGCTCAGTTCAGCAAAGCACTGGGCACACAGAGCTCAACTCTCGGCAGCTCCACCTCGGAACAGCTCAGCTCCACAAGTCTTGGCTGTGGGTCTCATCCATTCATTCATCTTGAAGCGTTTCATTGCAAACATCTGAATGGCGAAGGATGCTGCAGGCATTCCTCATTAAACTCATTACTCATTAAACAAGAAAATTACTCCGCATTTCCCCAAAGAGGATCTCAAATAATTGGAAATCTGTAAAGCCCACCTCACGCTTTTCCCTGGCAGATGGGCATCGTGACGGTTACACATGAAGAGAGGGAAGCCCTGAGAGGTTTGGTGAGCTGCCCAGGACAACGCTGTAAGCCAGTGTCAAAGTCAGGCTGGAAACCCAGGTTCCCCTGCCCGCTTACAAAGGGATATTTCATAATTTTTATCTTCTCTTTCCAACCTTTTATGGCAAAACAGTATCCGTATTCCAATCCATGGAAGAACTAAACAAACCTCATCACAACACTAAGAGTTATCCCTTTCCATAGTTCACATGCCGGCTCTTCCCAGACCAGCCACCTCTCCAAAAGAGTGCCTGGCTGCTCTGACAAAGTCAGCAGCTAATTCCACTGTACTTTGGTACAGATTTTCATAAATCCTTTGCTTGCTTTTCTTTCTTCCTTCCTCTCGGGCTGCGTCCTCAGCAGCTGTTTCTCAGCTCTGCCCAAACCGCTGCCTGCACCCCTGTCAACACCAATCAGTGCAAAACACCATGAACTGGACTCGAACCCAACATGAACTTGTCCAGGTTCCCCAGGCAAACAGTATGTCAGCGAGACATGTCCTCAATGTCCTGATCTAAAGGATTGTGAAAACAGCTAGAGAAGGCGTTGGGAAACAAAACTGCAGGAGGCTGTACAGATCTCTCACACCGGACGGAATCGGAGTCGGACAACTAAACCGTCTCTTCCTCATCTCTGTGGGCTGCGCTGCCTTAGCAACAGCTCCGTATTCAGAGATATGTGGCCAAAGTCAGACGTTCACGAGGGCTGCTCTGCTTATGTTGAAGCAAGTCAACCGCCAGCCCTACAACACTTGCTGGTCGCTGGTGTTGGACCCTGCAGCATCATGTCGCCCACACGCTTGCTTCCTCTCCCAAGGCACAGAACGAGGGATGTGTCCGCCTGTCGTCATGCCACTTGCTCACCAGCACCCAACCGTGACTGCAGAAGGGACTACCTGCTGAAGACCTGCTGGAGAACACCCACAGGCACCCTTTAGAAACATCACTCTCGCACTGCAAACAACACTGCTGTTTGGCCGTCAAGTTTCCTGCATCACTTCAGCCTCCTGCCAAGAAGAAAAACCAACCGCTTGCTTTTGTAGGCAGTCCTGGCACAAACCGGCGACACTTGTAAAAAAAAAAAAAAACACCAAGCAGTTGTGACAAAGTTAGCAACAAATGGTATGTAATACAACCTGAAATCACACAGCCAGAATGGGTATTTTTGACCCGTTATGTCGTTTCCAAGGTAAAATGCAGATCTGTCACTTCCACACTCCCTTCATCACCACAGCTAAAACTCTGCGAGGGAAAGAAAACAGGGTCACCACGTTGGTTGACCATAAAGCAGACACTGCATCGCCATATGTCAGCTCCGTTGAGTTGGTGGCTGGAGCTCCTCCAAGCCAAGCATCTAAAAATGGCAGGACTCATCTGGTGCTCCAGTCTAGCCCAGCTTTCTCACCGTCCGAGAGGCCACAGAGGAAGCAAGGGAGAGGCTTTTCTACCAAGACCTTCTGACGTAGACAACCCGTCCTTCCATCCAACTTCCGTGAGCAATTTGTTCAAGTTTTCTGTTTCTTAAGAAGAGGGATATTGCTACTTCCACACCCCAGAAAGCTGTTATTGTGCTCAATTAATGATGGGGTTTTTGGTCACTGAGAATGTGGATTATAGGAAGTACCCAAAATTACTCTTTCAGTTTCAGCCTTTGCTCTCAGCAAAGAAAAAACCCTCCTGCAAGGAGGACAATCAGACCCACTGGCTTGACAAAAAAAAAAAATACAGGCAGTGACTTTGCTTTCTGTCATCCTAAGAAAAGCATTACAAACTTGGACTCAAACCACGTCTCCTTTTCAGTTTCTTTGGCACTTTATTTTGCAATGTCACCTGCAAACAGAGGCATCGCAACTTCCATGACATTCCATGACATTTCTAGGGCTGTGGCATAACCAGGCCTGGTCCAAAGCTTTTGGGAGAAACACATTAGTATATCCAAAACCGAGCATAACAACAGAGCCAATACCATACCCGAGCCCAAATGCATCACTGTGTGGTTCCTTCCCGTCTCGTCTCCCTGAAAGACAAAGCACGGGAGGCTGCAATAGGAGAAAAAATTGTATTTGTGTGTGTAGTCCAAGAACAATCACATTTTCCTAGAGTACAGGCAGGGCATCTCCACCTACAGAAGTAGATTTTCCTTCCTCTAAGCAAACTGCTTTGACCCCAATCCAGAGCTTTGGGGAAGATTTAAATACTACATCACTTTGCTGCTAAAATTGCAGGGTATATATCACCACTTCTCCGTATGTCAGCAGCAGAGGAGTCTGCTATATTAACATTGTAAGATGTTAATTAAACCAGAACGGTAGATAGGTACTTACTGAAGATGATGTGCCTGCTTTTTCTGCGGGGTTAAGGAATTGCACAATTACTTGGAGCAGCTGAGTGGCAAATCTCTGACATCCCGCATCACCACTGACACCAGTGCCACAACCGCCTTTTAAAACTAAGGGTCTGAAGGACATTTTTTCTGCAATAAATCACGCTGTCTGTAGTCAGAGGGATGGGTGGAGCAGCTGGCATATTCTATGGTTTCCCTTCGGACGGGACTTTGAATAGTGTTGCAAAAAGAACTGTATACCTCTTGTTTGGCTGTGTCAGTGTGAACGGTTTGGTTGCTGTAAGCTGTAATATTTCTTCTTGTAGCATTTGGCTGCCACCAAAGCAAGACATTTCAATTACTTCAATTTGAATTTTTTAAGCATTTTCATTCCCATTAAAAAATCATACAAAAAGGAGTATTAAATTTTCTCATGGAGTGAAAACACCACTGTTTGTCCAGAAACACACTCAGCCTCCCCACACATAAGGTAGTCCCCCTGCAAGCGGTGTCAAGGCTGGTCAAACAACTTGGCTCTTGCAGTCACGGCTGCAACTGCTCCCCTGCTCCACTGCACAGCACCAGGAGCTTTGCCCCCCCCCCCCCCGTCTGCAGCTGTGCTGAGGAGCTTATAACTTCCCTGAAATAACTCTGCAGTCATCTCCAGATAAATACACCTCCCGCTGGTTACCTGTTCAGCCATGCAGATACAGGCTTATTGGAGATGTCAGCATCCACACATGCAGGAGGCAGAGGGGACCTCGGAGGCTTGCTGATGAGATGAGCATCTCCTGCACAGACCAGGTGAAGAGCCACCAAGAGCTGCTACTGCTCAGGCAGAGTTCAGTGCTTTGGAAATGAAAGCCTCAGCAAGGAGTGAATGAGAATCTGCTCAGTGGTCCTGCAAAGCAGTCTCTTTGCCCCTAGAAGGACACCTGGGAGGTAAGCTCTTGGTGCACCTTACGAATGGGTGCTTGGCATGTCTCACGTCACACTCTCTTGCAGGCATCAGAAGGGAGTGATCTCCCTTTATATCCCTTAAGACAACTCTTTATCCCCCTCTAAGACAACACATCCTCATCACATCTCACCCAGCCAGGCAAAGCAGCCCAAGACCTCCCATGCGCCCACACCCCAACACCAGCACCCACACCAGTCATTTTCTCATGCACACACGTTTTTAGAGACAAGAATTTCCCAGCTCCTAATCAATCAGTCCTCTCTTAATGAGCATTCTGCATGCAAATTACCTTTCTTAAAGGCCATTTTGCAGAGAAGGGTTTACTGTTGCCACCCAGTCTGCCTCTGCTGCCTTCCAGGAGCTCATAAAACAATTATTGTCCTGCTCCACTGTAGTGCCTCAGCTATGGATACAAGCAGCTGATTAGATTGATTGCTTCCACAATACCCAATTAACCCACTCACTCTGCAAATGATTGACTTAATCAAAGGCAATTAGGGCTTGAACAGCTACATCAGACAGAAAGCCAGGATTTAGTAGATGACTGAGATAACACCTTACAGACATCTCCTTGGCCTTCTAAGGGAAAATGTCATCATTCATGTTCAGCTCAGAGCTGGAAGTAGCTGAAACCTTAGGTCGGTGGTTTTAGGTGACATAGAAAACACAAGGGAGTAGGAACAAATACATTTCCTTTTACCAACAAAGGGAACAATGCCACATGCAACACTTAAAGGGAACTTTAAAAGCACCAGTGTTCCCCTTTTCCCCCTCTTCCTGCTCATGCTGGACTGGGAGCACCGACCAGCTGAACAGACCTCAACGACCACCTGTCATGAAATGGTAACTTCTGCCTCTGACAGCTCTAGGTAGTTAATCCCTGAGTGCTGGACATGCAAGGTTGTCTCCCATTACCAATCCTCCAAGCAAAGTCAAACATATTTTACAAAACTATCTTCAATATTAATGTCTTGCAAGACACCTTCTCCCGCAATGTAAAAAAGCCACCCCAAAAGACCGCATTTGGAGGCAGTACCACGGCTCTGCAGAAACACGGGTGTCAATGACCTCAGTGACTGTTTTTCCTCTACGCAAATAACTCCAAACCGGCACAGCCAAGACAAAGCCTCACCATGGAAAGGTCAAGGAGAGCAACCCATGCCCCCTAAAATGGAGGACAGAGACCATTTTAGATCACTTCAAGGTTGAAGCCAAGCACAAACTCTCCAGACCATTGCAAAAATACACTGTCATCTTGCTTCATCTTGAGCAACAAAGCCTTTGAAATGGAGAAAGTTGTTTGTTCAGCTACCCAGATGCTGGGATCAATACGTGAAATGGAGCCGAACACATCATCTCTATGAGAAAAACATGGAGCTGAGCTTAAGAACACACCGAGATCCTGAGGTAGGTGGAAAGGAGACGACATCTGTCCACATACACAGGCATGTGGGATTTAAATGCAAAGTCGGTCTCTGGGTTTCCAGTCCCTTTTAATGTCATAGTGAATGCACTCGCCTTGCTGGCTCACAGCTGAAAATCCAAATTGCTTCAAAGCAAAGCCCCAATAATAAAGCTGAAATCCATTAAGCCTGTGATGCTTGCCACTATTTAAATCTGATTAAAATCGTACATGACACCACTAAGCCGCACAGTCAGAAAACACTCCTGTCAGGTCTGATGTTTCTCCGTGTAATCCAGACCCCCCTTCTTTCACTGAGTTGTCAGCTAAAAGGAGCCATAATAAGAGATCATGTACCTAATCCAGCTTCCTAAACTGTTTTTCACTAGTTTCTTTAATCACATGTTATGATTCCCTATGCAGCAGCTCTCAGGTGACAAAGACCTTAATACAGTCACTCATACTCCCTGCAGATATCTCGGACGGGATCGCGTTCCCCTCGTGCCAACTGAGCGGAGCAGAAACATGACATGCGAGGTGCCTCTGTGGAGCGCGGGAAAGTCAGCAGCGGGATGAAAGGTGGGGAACTGAGGTAGCAGGAGGTGACAACCTCTGGGCAAGCGACTGCAAGTTAAGGCAGCACAAAGGACACTCGCCAGAGAAAAAACTCCTTATACAAGAGCGATTCTTGATCTCCCAGTGAGCACTCACCTCCCATGAAAATGCTGTGTGGGAATGAATATCAGGAGAATATACCAGAATATACAACTCCCAAGTCTTCACCTGACCACTGCAGGCACATCAGGTGTGGCGTGCACCATAGAGAACACAGCCACACCCCCACTATTATCTTATAATAATATCTTATAATTGACCATCGATACAGTGCAACTTCCATGGTAATTTAATTATTGAGCAAGTGTTCACATATTAAAGATAAGGCAATAGCTGGCTGCTGCAGAGCAATTCGATTGTATCTGCTGGGAGACGTTAAAACCTCTTGTTACAGAAAATGTCTTTACTAGAAGTCTTGTGCTTGTGTTACTGAGAATTGAATGTGGAATCAATTTTTACTTGGAAATCAAATGCTTCCTCTTCCGAGTGGCATCCCCCCACACCCACCTGGGAGCTGCTGGTTGCTCAGAGAAAAAAAATCCAGTTACAGGTAAATAACCTTAAGGTTTTGATCTTTTGAAGCCAGTCTTTTATTATAAGAAGGCAGATGAAAGCTGAGAGGTTCCCAGTGCGACGCTCATCCCATTTACCAGCACTGAATGCACTTGAAGCCTGATTGAGCTGGAACACTGGGCAAGAAAACGTTTAAGGACAGGCACGCAGTACTAAGTCATAATAATATCTGTACAGCAATGTGCTGTCAGAAGCTGAAGTGCAGAGCAAAACCACTCTCAAGCCCGAGACCAGGACCCTCCTTGGGCAAGACACAAACGCCCCAAGAAATCCTCGCTGCAGCCATTGCAAGTTACAGGCACAAAAGCTGTGCGGGAAGCTGTCCTGCAGCTTCCTCCCTCAGCACCTGGAGGAACCGCTGCCACCATCCCACACCCATCACCTCTGCCCAGTGCTGCCTGCACTCAGAGCTGGTCCTGCCTGCAACCTTGGCAAGGCAAGGAGAACCCACTCGCAGCCTCATGTGCAACCACAATGACTTCTATACAGAGAGCAAAGCGGTGAGGCTCCGAAAGGCTTGGGGATGAGGAGACCACACCCTCAACATGCAATGTAGATAAGCTATGCCAACCTACAGGCTGCTGAGGCTTCAGCTGAAAACAACTGCAAAGCACCAGGAACCACCTGAAGGTCTGGATTTCATACAGGCATCCTGCAGAGCCTCCAACCACAGCTATGGGATCAGGCTAAAATATCCTCCAAGCCCTGAATAGTTTTAGAAGCGCTTCTTACCCTCACCAGTAAATAAAATCTCAGCCTGGGCAGCTGCTCACAGAGATCAGTCCAAGCAAGGATGAGATTAATTTAACCACCCAACAGAGCTCTACAGAAGTCAGTAGAGAAGTTCACCACCGACTGCAGATGGGTTTAGGACCCTTTCTTCAGGGCATCCCAGAATAAAGCATTCCCCCCATGTAGGCAGCATCGCCATACAGCCATAAATCATGGAAACTCATCCTCGCACGCACATAACATTCCTCTTTGTTTGCTTTGAAGAGAAATCCAAATGGCTTCGAGCACATCTGCTACGGTGCTAACTACTCCTGATCATCTATTATTGAGTGTTCCACACATTTACAGTCAAAGCTATTGCTTCATGCAGGGAAAGGAGAATTTTTTAATTTAGGACTCGTTCTTCTCCTGGCTGCTGGTCTTACAGCTGTCCCAGAAATCAGCTTGTACAGGATGCTCCGGCAGCTGTGCTCCCAAGGGAGGGGCATTCAGCAGCGCAGCCACAACCTCCACGTTGCACAAGGACATTTACACACCTTGGTCTTTCTAAAACTGTCACCCTCTGTCCCCTGCAGCAGCACGATCCCACTTCATGAACTCCTGTAATTATATAAATCAAGGCTAAATTCTGCCCCGATAAATCATTGCCCAAAACTCCCATTGACTTTGCTACACTAAAATTTCTTCTTCCAGCCTCTGCAATGCGTGAAAGTTTGAAATTCACTCTCTGCTGAGCAGCCTCCTTGTCTTGTAGGTGTTTTGGGGATATACTGTTTGGTACTGGTGTGCCACATAGCCACTGCCCTCAAGGGCTAACCTGGTTATGAAAATGGACCTGGCTCATCGAGGTAGCTGCTGTGCCTGCACCTCAACCGCAGCAATGATTTTAAAACCAGTCCTATTCAGCCAGCTTGGGAGGCACCTCCCAGCCCAATTTCACTGCAAGCATCCAAGAGGTGGGGTGTGGACAACTTCACAGCTGCAGACTTCTCTGCTGCACTGGAGACGTCAAGGTGAAAACTCAGGTGAGCTCACTATAGGGGGAAAATGCAGATAGAGACAGGCTGGTGTTGGTCAGAAAGAAGCATCAGCAAACGCTTGCGCTTCTCGGTCGAGGTTGATCTAAGGCTCAACTACATCTTTGGCAAACTCCAGAAAAAAGATATGACCTCACTCTGGAAAAATGTTCTTTTTTCTAGTGAGCGACAGAAACTTCCTGGCCCTGTGCAGGTCTCCAATGTAAAACAGATCTTTCTTCAATAGGAATTTAATTAAGCTAGGATGAGTCGCCATGAAATCAGCCTTTTCCATGTACCTTGCTATCATATTGCTTCTTAGTCTCTCTCTTCTCATTAGCAGAAGAAAGATGCACTGGCCTTTTGGTCCTGTGTCACTTCACAGGGAACACAAACACGCACAGTATAAAAAAACTGAGATACATAGGGAGATCCAGGATACCAAGAACTACCTTCATAAACCATCATAAACAGACAGGGATGGTTCCCCTATTCTTTCCCTAAATGTTTGTAAGCAAAAACATGGACAATCAGCCTGATACTTCTCTTCAGCTCCCTCCAATTGGTATAGATCCATTTATTGACTGTAAAAACCCAAGGTTACAGGAACACGCAGCCTGAGCAATACCAAACCACAGTATTTCAAGTTGGTTGACCTCAAGTAAGGAAAGCTCAAGGACAGGAGTGACTCACGCTAATTATAACTGGGGTGTTTCACACACTTACTGATCTTATAGCCTGTACTTACTGGGCGGACTGGCTCTCTCCAGGGGCACTGACAGCTCAGGGCATCTCCAGGGAGCATCCAGAGCACATCCCAAAACACAGGCAGCACGTTCAGCTGCCGCCAAGGGATTCCAGGAGCAGGAGGTGCTCAGATATTCTCACCCATGAGAAACTGTACACGTTCAGCAAATACAACTGACCTCAGACTGACCACAAACGAAACGTTTTTGATTTGACAAATGTAAATATTTCTGTTAAGGATGATACAAAATGAAACAACATTTCGGAGGTGTGCTTTTTTTGAGAGGGAAAAACCTAACCAAACATTTTGCACAAAGTGCTTAGACGGAGAAAAAAAAAAAAAGACCAAACCCCAACTATTTAAAATTTCATGGGCCAGCCTTCCCCCTTTCAAGTAAGACTCACTCCCGTGCCACTCTGCTTCCCCTGCAACGAGCATCGCTGCTGCTTTAATTTTCGCACGAGAGCTGCTGCTCTTTGGCTAATTATAGAAGCTTGGATCAGAGCTACGCTGAAGGCAGCTTGACAGAACCAGCTGTTAGAATTACAGCTGGATCCTAAACTAGCTGTGAACACTCAGCTTTAGCTCGCGGTGGTGCGACCCCCTCCCCGGAGCTGGCTGCCAGAACCTTGCTTGGCAGACTGCTCCTCCTCCTCCTCCACCGCTCCAGCTCGGACCCACAGGTCCTCGCCGGGAATTTTTGGCTGCCTAAATGTTTTTCTGCTTTAGGGGAGCTGAAGACATCAGTGCATTTCTCTTTGCTAGATGTTTTTCTTCCTACAGCAGCTATCTGTAAGATCCATCACCACCCCATCACTCTGTCACTGCAACGTTCATGAATTTCCTGGAGAGCGTAACAGCAGTCGCTGGCCTCTCGCCATGGCCCAGACAGGTAGAAAAAAATACAAATGCACCAAAGGTATCTCTAAAAGAAAAGGCTTTTGCATTTGGAGCCTTTTCCTTTGCCTTCTGGTGGTGACTTTGTGCGGAGTCTCCTTAACAAGGCTAGGAAACGGTGCAGCACCTTCCTTGGCTTCCAGCGGAGCCTCAGGAGGCAAAGTTACTCCCTCGGAGGGGCTGCACGGAGTCCGAATCAGCACTTCCAAACGCGACTGGAAGGCATGGCAAGGCTGCTCCGGGTCCCGGTTGTCTGATGCCCACCCTGCTGAAACGTCAGTGCATCCTGGCACGGAACCGATGCCACGTGCAGGTCCCTGTCACAGTCCTGCTCCCCACGCAGGATCAAAAATGATCATAATAAAACAAGCACTCTGTGATCTCTCCTTGCATCCTCCTCCCTGGCTGAGTTTGTTAAACAGTTCTTTGATACTCCTTGTCTTTACTGCAGTGAGGTCTGTGTTTGAAGTTTAAATCATTTGTGTTGCAAAGCCGCTACAGGGAGCGAGGGCAGTGGGCCCCACCGCACGCAGCTCTCCAGGAGCACCCGTTTTCTCCACTGCCTTGCCTGGACCCATGGCTGATGCTGCAGCGGATGGTGTTAGCCTGGCTGGGGATTTTATCTGCTGCTGGTTTCTCCAGTGGATTTTTTCAATTGGATCCTATTCCTTCCAAGGCAATTTGGCTCAATATTTATCCACCCTGGAGACAGGCTGTTGCGTGAGATTTTACTCTGCTCTGGACAAGGCTGCAGAGAGCAGGAGAGGTGACCTGCACAGCATCACCCCCCGTCTGCTTCCCGCCAGAGCAGCGTCAGAGCATGCCAAGGAAGAAGCAGCAGCAGTCATCTTTTTTAAAGAAATGACTACATTTCCCTCAAACCTCCAAGAGGATGGGAAAGGTTTCTTGGAGCAAGACCTGACAGAGAGTTGTGTAATGTTAAATGCAGGATTATACTGGAAAGACACGAAAATGAGACTGAGCATCAGAAAACGGTGTCCTGTCTGCTTCAGCTGAACATGCTTTTCCACAGGGTTTCCTCCTTTCTCCAACTTTTTTCAGAGCCTTTCACCCTCACCATTAGACAAAAATTTGGGCGGGGGGTGGGTGGGGGGGCGGCGGGGAGAACCACAGCCCTTAGTCCCCTTTTTCCACACCCAAAACCTATGGCAAAGCACCAGCGCGTGGGTGCAGATGCCAGACCTCGCACCCACCCGCTGGGACATCGCACCCTGCCCTGCTCCCAGGGCTACAAGCACCGCACCCGGTGTGTGCCAGGCAGCCGCGCCAGCGAGGACCAAGCTGCGGGGGCTCAGACCCACCGAGCAGCCTCTAACCCAGGAGCACACGTGCTACGAAAAGGCACCGTGTCCATGGTAAGCGAGATGTCCAACAGCTCTTGGCCATGGCAGAGCCTGCCCAGGGGTGCGGGGAGGCAGCACCCAGCGACCAGCACCCGCCGAGCCTGGCTCCCGGCATGACTCGCGTCCCGGCTGGTGGCTGATGTCAGCGCCCGGAGAACAGAAGCCCTCTCTGTGGCTCCGGCAGCATGAGAAGGAGGATTCTGTGCCTGGCAAGGTTGCACGCTGGAGGGATGCTCGTGCTTTAACCCCCTCCTGACAACAGCACATCAGCCTCCAGTAACCTTGATACCGGGTTTAGAGGACCACAGGGTCTGCAATTTCCACCCAGATACTCACATACCCAGTCCTCTGCTAAATGCTCTTTCTTTATAACCTCTCTGGACCAGGGATGCTTTTTGGTGCATCTGTACAGCACGCAGAGCACTGGATGCAATCTGTGCCTAATGCTCTTACATACCCTTGAAATGCAAAAACGCTTCTATGCTCCCTTGAAATGCAAACAGTGATGAGCTTTGCATCCTTTTTGGAGAGGGCTAGAGCCCCTCTGCCACTCAGCCTGCCCTCCCACATCTCCCCCCTGCCACTTCCCCACTGCTCCAACAACCACGAGAGATGCACCGGCAGAGCTGCACAGCACCAAGCTCATGGCAGGCTGCAAAGCACAGCCAAGCAGCCAAATTCCCCGGTACGGTCCCTGCATGCGGCAGGCTGCAGCGCCAAATCATTTTATACTTGGGACACTGAGACAGGGCAGAGGTCCACACCAGAGAGGTGCAGCATCGCTGCGCCCTGGGCTCCTCGTTCAGACATAAATTCAGCTGTTTTCTGAGGTCAGTCCTCCTTTCCAGCTCCCCCAGGGTGCAAGCACAACCTGCAAGAGGATATCAGTGCCAAGCAGAGGAACTGCTTGAGGTTTCAGCTGGGGAGAGTGAAAATGCAGCCAGACTTTGGGACCAAGCAGCCAAGACCTTACAGACAAGGGCAAGACCGAGCACAGAGATTTGCAACACAATTTTGTTGAAATCCAGTAAGGGTTGAACCTGGTGCTTTGGTTCAGCCAAATACCGGAACTGGCTGCTGGGAATTTACCGGAAACAGTGATTTAACAGAAGGCACCAGTGGTGCAATCCTAGGGTGCACACCAAGCACCAGCACACACTGCAGGGAACTGGTGTCACGACTTCCTACCACAAAACTTCTCCTCTTTCACATCCAAATTTCTGCTTCACAGAAGTCTACATGAATTTTCAACAAAACACCGGGCTACTTTGATTTTTGCTGATTTTTAGCTGCGCTACTATTAATTCCATCCTTAGGTCTATCAGGGATCTGCTTATAGGGATGGGAGAGAGGAGCTAAGGCAGCGGTACCAAAAAGCACCTCACAGCAAGGGATGCTCCACAGATCTCATGCCAGCCGCATCTTCCTGACACGCGCTGCAGCCCTGCATCACGAAAACAAGCACTTCCCATCAAACAGGGAGAGCAGCAGAAAATGCCAGAGCTTCTCTCAAAGCCCAGCTCTAATACTTCAGTCTTCCAAGCATCAGAAGAGAATTTAATCCATTTTACAACTAGCATCAGATAACAGTGACATTAAAAAGCAGTCGGAGCAAAGCAGCAACTCCTCTTTGAGGCTAATAAGTAGAAATAAATTAACTGATTTCTTTATATTGAAAAATCCTCTCTATGGACTAAGATCAAGGCCTGCTAAAGCTTTTGACAGCTCTGCCCATCAGCCACGTGAGCATTGAGGTTAAATAGCGATTCACACTCACAGAAACTCCCAAAAAACTCAGATCTTTGGATTGAGATTCCATAATCAGAATCATTCTGTTTTCAGAAGTTCGACTCAAAAATGTCAGAAGACCCAGTTATAATTAGGCTTTTTCTAAATTTCTATATATAGTGTAAATCAAGAGGCAACTCACTGGCGATATGGGAAACTTGCCAGCAAAAAAACAGAATGAGGGGAAAATAAGCTCTTTATTTGTATGGTACTATTCACTTTACAGACACACAATGCAGGCTGGGTTTTAAAGGCGACTTATAATTTTGCAGCATTACATGGCTCTAAAACATTTATTCTGGTATTCAAAGTCTAATGTAACTTAGTGTTTATACAGCAACATCTCAAATCTCACTGCTGTCACCAGAAAGGTCTCCACAGCCATCACGAGGTTTTGGGGAAGATGCATCAATACAAACCATAGCAAATATTTCTCCACTGCTCAAAAGAGCAAACAGGTAGTGGAGATTATAAACCCATTTTTCTTAACAAAGTGCTTATAGCCCAATCACAAACTGCTATGGCAAAGCCAGTCACATTAGTCAGCAGATCTGCTCCGGGGCTGAACATCTGCGGGAGCTGCCCCGGGTTTGTGCCGCAGCCCCGCGAACAAAGGGCAGGCAGAGCGACGGCAGCTCCGCTCAGCCCCGCGTTGACACCAAAGGCTATTTTTATCACAAGGAGATGTTGTAAGCGCGTAGGGGACTGGGGGAAGGGAGAGGAGGTGGAAGAGGGAAAAAAAAATGCTAAATTATTTATATACCTTGTCAGGTCATGTAAGAGAGGCGGCGCATTGCCTTGCACTGTGGCCAGGTACGCCCGCCCTCGCACCAGCAGCCACGCCAGCGTTCAGGCACAGCGTGGAAATGACGGTAGATTATTTCAGACCCATACCAAACCCAAACCAGCCAAACACCCCCCAACCCCGAAAGGCAGCGGGATGCTCCTGTGCACACCGGTGCACCCCGTGAGGCTCTGCTGTCAAGGGCCGAGCTGGGCGGGCGACCTTGTTCTGCACCACCACGCTCTCCTACGGCGCAAACCGGAGTCTGGTCAAAGCCTGGTGAGTTATTGCTGAAAACCCTAGAAATGGCTGCTTTTATCGCATGGTTTCTCTTATTGTTCTTGTGAGCTTGGTTTCCCTAAGGAACCATTGTTCATCCATCTCCCCCTCTGGCTTCACAGCATCTTGGACAACTTCAGTCAGATTTAGCTCCCCATAATTGCTAAACACTCCACTCCTCCTTGCTTATCAAGCAATTGGATAACATACATACTTAAAAAATTGGCCTCGCATCCCCGCTTTTTGCAGAAGCACCGTTGTAGTGGGGCACTGCCTCTTTTTCTCCGAGGGGCCGGCATCTGCCTGCTCTGGCCTTACGCTCCACTATACCGGCATCCTGCTCTGCGTTTGTACAGTGCTTAGCACAGCATCACCTTGACCACCTGCAGATCTTCACCTGGGAAAAGCCAGGAGAACTTCCCTGGCATTGGTGGAAATGTACACTGTAACATCAGCCAAAGATGTGGGTTGCATTTGGGGAAAAAATGGCAATGAAATAATCTTCATGCTGGTCTGTACAAGAGAAGCTGAGACGGCAGCTGGCTACCATCCTGACCACACACATTAGCTGGCTCAGATCACCCCCAGTGCTAAAAGCAGCTCTTGATTTAGCTGATAACGCCTTTGTAAGAATAGAGTTTCGATTCGACTATTTTACTTAACCGGTTTGTCTCGTCAGCCGCTAAAGGATGCTACAAGGAGGCACCTATGGCACTTCTCCCCGCTTGCAAGGAGATGGCTTCACACAACAGCTTCGTGTGATCTGTACTGAGCTGTCCCCACAGCACCGTTTCAACAGACGTCGCCAGGGCTTGCATGAGGAACGGCATCTCACTGCCCATGGCATGATGATCTGACCACAGAGCAGGTCCAATAGGGGGGAGCAGTCTCCCGCGTCAAGGGTTTCAGACAGCACAAACCAGCACAAGTGTCGATGAAGCAGTGCAGATTCACACCAGCCAAGGCAGAAATAGGGCAGGGGAAAAAAAAAAACAAACACTCTTGCCTTTTTTGCATCTCAAATGGAAGCCCAACTCTGGGAACAATCTGCTGCCACGACCTTGATACCACTACAGGGCGCTGAACTGAGACTTTGCAGATGTCTCTCTTTAAGCCTTTTCACCAGCATCAGTTTCTGTTTTGCTTCAACTGCCCTTCCCTGCAAGGGAGCTGCAGCCAAGCCTGAGCAGGCTGTATTGCAGGGCAGTGATTTATGGGCACAGGCAAGTACATGTATATAAAAGGATGCTGGAGAAAATGCCTCTCCTTTGAGCAGCGTGCTCTCTTTCACTACTTTATCCCCACCAATTTGCAGCATAAAAATCCTGTTGACTGCACAGAAGATGCCATGTTCACCTGAGCCTGTGGGTCCCAGAAAGAAACCCCCCCCCCTCGCAGGGTCAGGGGATGCAGTCCCACACCAGACACACAGCAGGCTCTGCCAGCCCCAAAGCACAGCATTCAACTGCCGAGTGCTCCACGGACTCTTCTAGGCTGCTCCAAAGAGCGGTAATACCAAATGTATCATGTGAAAGTCCTAGTTTTCCTAAGGCAGAGAGCCACCATCCCCAAGGAGATGTGCTTCCAGTCTTTCCCAAGACTGACCCTCCCACATTTCTGTAGGGCTGGGCTGGGCTCTCACCTCCTCTGGTCCCGGCTGATGAGCACATTCTACCCTCGGGACCACATCCCAGCAGAGCAGGCTGTAGCACAGACGAACTGAAGCATGTCCATGCCCATCTCCCCAGGACACAGCCTTCATCCCCTGCGAAGCCCTCTCTTCTCCCCAGCTCCCCTTCGCAGACCCCCAGGCTGTGCTCCGCTAACAACTGGCAGGAGGGAGTGCTACTGCCCAGACAAGAGGTGGGGGGTGTTTCTGAGAGACTAAAGACTATAACAGAAATAAGTCCACCTCTCAGAAACTTTCAACATAGCACAATTCAAAATTAAAACCATTAGACTGGACACTTCTTGTGTCAGCAATTTGACCTTCTAAAATTTTCTACGCACGTTTTTTCCTCACCCACAAATGAAAAGTGGGTGAATAATGAGTCTGTTAATCCTCTAATTGCATTTTGAAGTTGTGAATTCACTGAAGTTGTCCATTTCCTGCAAAAATTTCTGATGAAAAAGGACAAAAGGCACTTTGCAGGGAAATTCCTGATGACCTTCCCTTTGTTGCAGTTCTGAGCAGCTGTGACTCTGTGGTCTCCCATCTCCTTCCTTCCCTCTGCATGCTCTTTTTGCAAACAGCTCAGAAGACACCGCCTGTCCCCGGCCACTCATCATCCCACCAACCCCACGCAATCGAACCTCCTCTCCCCCATGCCATGTCCACCGCTGGGTTTTACTACAGGTGCTTGCAAAGCAAAGGGGACAGGGGTGGTTCACGTCTGGCTTCACACTCCCTTCTGCATGGGCATCTCCTTAAAGACCATGTGCATTAACACCTTAGCAAATGCCACCAGGAGCCCTCAAGCCGATGCTTTATTTCTTTGCTGTGGTTGCCTGGCAGACTCCCCCCCGGTCGCTATGGGCTGTCTGATGTGCAGTAAAACCCATGCCCTTTTAGGTTGCCTTTAAGCACTGGTTTGTTCTCTGGGTACTGCTCAGCCCCGTAATTCAGTAGCGTGCCCAGCGGGAGAGAGCAGCTTTGCTTCTGAGGTTGTGGAAAAAAATCAGACAGCAGAGCCGGTGCTGCTCTGAGACTCGTAGCTCCTCACTAGCTAGCTGAAATGGGGTAAGAGAGAGCAGAGGATGAGGTCTGTCAGTTAAAATAATTGGGTTTGAACTGCAACGCTGCTCACCGCTTTGTCTGATCAGGCCCAAAATAAACTGCATTACATCACTGCAGGTCAGACTGAACTAATAAGGGTATCTTTCTCACACTGAGGAGGAGCATATTTATGTCCCATGCATTTTCTCTAGTCCTTTGCAGACAGAGCTCCTTCCAACTGTGCAAGTGCAGGGGAAAATTAATTCAGACTGCTGCCCAAATTGTGCAAGAGCCACATGGAATGGAAAGTGCATATTAACACATTTTACTATTTCAGGGTATTCTTTCATGCCTCATTTTATTTTGCTATCATATTTGCAGACAAATACAAAATAACACATAAGCCAAGTAATCTTTAGGGTGTTGACAGAAAACAGTACAAGCAAACAGGCACCTTCAGACAAACCCTACCCTTTGTAACTGCCTGGGTAAACCTAGAGCTCACCATCCTCTCAGCTGAGTAATGACAATAAGATCTAGTCCATCCTATCAGTACAGGAATATAAACCAACAGAGGCTAAAGCCCTGATCATCTCTGACTTTGCTAATATGCCCAAAAGCTTGCCCGTATTTTCTAGCTTCCTCAGTTGCTCCAGTGGAAGCTCTCAGCCCACCGCAGGTTGCAGTAACACTGTATTATCTCACTCTGCAGTCCAACAGGCCATCCCACCCAGCTACATAGCTACCAATCAAACAATCAAGGCCTCCTCCAACTTCCACCCCAAAGGATCGGGTTTAAACCTTCAGCTGAATTCTTCCACCATTTTTATGGGACCTAAGACAATCTACATCAGCTGGGGAGCTCCAAGCTCCCATGACTACAGAATGAAAGCAGTGATGCTTGTTGGCATTTATTATCCTTCTCCCTTGCAAATAATCCATTCCCATCCTGAACACCTTTGGGAACCAAACGTCCCCCCATGAAAGACACACGCAACAGCATCTGCCACGAGCGAGGGAAAGCCGTTGCTCCCCAGTCCTGCTGCAAGGGAATCGTACCAGGATGCAGAGCTGGTAGCAGCACTTCTTGTCAGCTGTACCCTCCCGTGAATCTTCTCCTGTTCCTGACTGCTCCTCCACCATCTGATAAATTAACAGCAATAGGATTTACTGGCCGATTTATAGGAAGCACAAGAAGGCAGCATTAGCAGCAAAGCTGCAGAAAGCTGTACTTGATGAAGCTGTTCTTTGTGCCCAGTTTACCCCGTGCCTCACTGGAAAGCAGCTACACCCTGGTCTAAGAGCCTATATATAAATCATTGCTGAACTCAGGCAATGCTTTCAAGCACAGGGTGGCAATTGCTTTTGCACAGCCTGGCTTCTTTGCCCATTGCTGGAGATACCCATTAGCCCCCTCCGACTGCACCAGCCACGTCCATCATCCCATGGATAGGTGCTTTTGTGGTCCTAGCAGTGAAATTGAGCCATTTTTCCTGACAAGCATTAAGAGATTAAACGCCTGGTGTTAAGAGCTCTCCCACTTCATTTGCTAATGTTAAAGCAAAGACCCAAAGACGTGTTATCCCTGCCCACAACTCCTCCCAGGCTGGGCTTCAGCTTGTCCCAGAGCACCAATTCAAGTTCACAGGAGCAAATGACTCCCTTTTGCACTCTCATGGCCACCCACACATCCCTTTTTCTTGTCTGTGGCTTGAGATGCATTAGAGCAGCTGCACCTTGACCAGTTTACATATAGTGCTCCAGCCCTGCAAACACTGTTCCCTTTTGCTTCCTCCACGTCTCCCTCGGTTAAAATAAATCCATTTGATTAAGAGGAATCAAAAGCACCCAAATGACTTAACTTTCAGCAGGACTTCTGGGAAGCACTGCCGTTACTGCTGCCTATCAACAGCAGGTGGAAAATGTCCAAGGTTTTTAAAATTCATCAAAATATTTTTTTAAATTATCAGACGTTTCAATTGTCTTGAGACGCAGATCCAGACTTTGACAGCATTTACCACCATCCTCCATTTCTAGGAGAATTCAGCACCCGTGCTCCATTAAACTCAGTTAAAAGGGATAATTAGCTAGAGACTGACAGTAATTTAGCCAGTTCATTTATCAGAAGGGATAAAGCCAGCCTAAGACACATTAATGTGAGGGTCTTAAAACTGGTATTATTCTGTGCTGTTGTGCTACAAACATATCACTAGCAGAAGAGACGCAGACCACGGTGTTAATTGGGATTTCTGGGGTGTAAATAGTGTTTTGCTTCATAAATTCTGGCTAGGGCGAACAAATTATTTAGCTCTCATACATCAGCTGAATTAAGACCTCAAATGTATAAAAGGGTGAATCTAAGAATCGATAGTGGATCACCGAAGCATTTAATCACTGTTTTACTAATCTCCCTGCACTATCTGAACTCCAGCTGACTCCTCTCACTAAAATCAATGGTGCTAATACACTCATTAACAACAGCTCTTTCGGAGGAATGAAACCATCGGAGTTTGAAAAACTAACTGGGGGCAGAGGAGCCGAAAGCTGTGAACAGCCCATGGGCACATGCTCCAAGGCTTCCTGGGGGAGCAAGAAACTCTCTAAAAATTCTCTTGCAGGAATTTCCACTGCAATCTTCCACCGAGAGTAAGCGGCCGTGACTACACGTGTAACAGCACATCCCTGAGAGGGGACACCTGATGCAGGGACTGAACCCGCGGATCGGCAGCCACGGCTCCTCTCCGAGGTGAGGCTGGAAGAGCTGGCTTTGACGCTCAGCGCTGCCCACACCGGGGATTTCTGCATCTGCAAAGCGTCTTTGTTTCCCAGTTCTGGTTCTGCTACCTCGCATCGCTCTGTATCTCGTGCAGCAGACGTTTCCTATCAGTTTGGGGGCTACACAAGACCTTTTGGGGCAGCTGTTGCCTCTGCATCCCACATTGCCTCTTATTTATACTCTTCACCAGCAGCTGGAGAGTTTGCCGCATCCTCCTGCCAAGCTTCCCTGCGTGCCTATCGCAGCTCTGACCTGCACATCTGACACTGCAGTCCCGAGACTCATTTCTCCTAAGTCTGTCAGTTTGGCTGTGATAGCTTCTGCTTGGCATCTACAGGCTCCAGACAGTCTCTCCCCAAAGGATTCTCTGAAAGACATCGAATTTCTGACCGGGGTTTTGTCAGGCTGCCTGGAAAAGGATGTTGCTCAAAACTACTCAAAGATAGCATTTTCTTATTTTTTATGTAATTATTGAACAAATATCAGAATGCAAAATTTCCCCTGGGATTGGAAAATGGAATTAAATCTTCCAACAAACACAAGAAAATGGATACTGACGTCTCTATTAGCAACAAAATGTTTCATGCTTAGAAACTGGTAATGTAACACCCCTCCAGGGAACACGGAATGGTGAGAAAAAAAGGTCCAAGACAGCATTAGAAAGAACAAGAGATATACATACATTTAAGTGAGACACACACTGGACATGGGGTGGGCAGTAGGGCATCCCTGTGTCAGCCCCACCTCAGTGCGTTCACAGGCTGCCCAGGAGGTCATTACCGGAAAGCAAAGACCTAGATCCTCTGCGGCTCTCAGCCATGCTGAGCCCGGCATAATCAGGCACAGGAGGTCCACCCGACATAGGTGCATCCTCCAAGCCACTGGTGTGGCCACTAAGTGGTACTGACCCCTGCAAGCAGCGAGAAGGGCAGAGCCGGGACGCACAGCGTGACTGAGCTGCTTCTGCAAGCGCCAAGCTCCAGTCTGCCTTGGAGGGCTCATGGATAGCGTGGTTCAGACCAGCTTTGACGGGACTGGTTTACACCAGCTGGGAAAATTGGTGGTACAGCACCACATATGACACAATGATGAAACACCTTCATTGCACCTGAGCAATACAAGAATTGTCCCAACGCACAGGGGAACATCTTTGTTAGGGGCATGGTTTAGTGGTGGACTTGGTAATGTTGGGTTAGTGGTTGGACTCGATGACCTTAAGGGTCTTTTCCAACCTAAATGATTCTATGATGTCCAGCACGCTGCTTTCCTACAGGACACAGAATTTTCCGTGGACTCCCTTCTCAAGCTTACAACCCTGGGAAACAATCGACTCCCGGTGCAACAGCCCAAGAGCAGAAAACAGCGTCATCAACCAAGTCACATCATGCAGTCCAGAAGGAGGAGCACCATTTGGCATGGGGCAAAGTATGGGTGTGTAACCACACCTGAGGGCTGTTCTGATTCAGCAAAAGGGAAACATTGGCACTGGAAGTTTGGTGTGTCCCCCCAGCTTTGTTTTGTTGTAGCAACAACCTGGTCATCCTAAGGAAGAACCACCTGGCCAAAGCTCCCCTTTGACTTCTGTGATTCTGTGACTTTACTGTCCGGAAGAATCAACAGACGACATCCCAGTTGTACAGGACATTTGCACGGCTCCTATGCTGTATTATAATGATGGTACAATCCTCAAAGACAATATACAACCTAAAAGCACTCATACACAACCTACAAGATGCCCATCAGCCTGCCTTCCCTTCCCCTCCTCCTCCCAAGAGCACCGTTCATTTCAAATTGCTTACCCCGTTCTCTTCTATTCTGTACTTCACAGCTTTTGAACTTCAAAGAGAGGGGAGAAAACCCTATCGCTTCACCACGCAGTTAAATATTATGCAGCCGCGTTACTGAAGAACACCTACAAAACACACTGATAAACTCCCGTTTGAACTCTTCCTATAAGATTTATCAGAGAGCTCAGAACAGGCTGCCCTTCTTCCCACACAGCACTGAAGCACCTACTTCACCTTAACCAGGTACATGCTCCTCTTGGAGTTGAAAGGACTAATCATATGCTTAAAATTATGCATTTGCCTGAAGTACCTAGCTGAATCCAGGCTTTTATACCTAGAAGTTTCACAGTGTAAATTGAAAACATTATTCCTGGGTGAACATTATACACACGTTGGCAGTTATATTCCAGAATCATCTAACAAATCAAACTATTTATTGTCGATAGAACATGTCCAACTCCAGCAGACCACTTTGAAAATCTAAAATAAAAATGTGCACCATGTACTGGATGTGAATATGGATACCCCACACACACACTACGTGCATGCCTCACGTATACAAAATAGCAGAGCAGAAATGCTCTAAACGTAAACTGAGAATTATAAGATCAGATTTTAATTGTGGTTTTAATAACACCAAACTGCTGGAGCTACCTGTTTATTATTAGTCTTGAAAAGCAGCATGAAAATAATATTTTAACCTTTCAACTGTAATATGCCCTTTGCTAATAAAATTATCCCAGAGTCATCCAAGCACATAGCTGGTGTCAACTACTTAATATGCAGAATAAATTAAATGCTACTTACACATAGCAAAGAAATACCCAGCTAATTCCATGCACTTTCATGTCAGCCCTTACACTGGCGCAGCCACACAATGAACACAGTTGAGCTCTGTGTCTCCTTTTCAAATCCT
Source organism: Opisthocomus hoazin (assembly GCF_030867145.1). Taxonomy (NCBI): domain Eukaryota; kingdom Metazoa; phylum Chordata; class Aves; order Opisthocomiformes; family Opisthocomidae; genus Opisthocomus; species Opisthocomus hoazin. Next base: position 19,785,620 of record NC_134428.1, read on the forward strand.
GCCCTTCTGCAAGAAAATCACCTGATGCACTGCTCCACTAAACCACCCCTTTGCAAGGCCACCGGCACTCTGCCCATCATGCTGGGAGTGCTGAAATGAGCTCTGTCACAAGCGCTGGGTGTTTGCAATTGCAAAACACTGTGCATTTATTCTACTGCAAGGAGACCAGGTCCCACCGACGGCACTTGAAATATTGTGGTAAGACAGTAACAGAGATTTGGGAAGAGTGGGGGACCTGGCACACTTATCTACCATTGACCAAACCATGCTAATAATCCTACTTAATCTTTCCAAAGAAAGAGTCACCTTGATGAGACAAACACCCTTCTCTCCATTTCAAGCCACCTTCATGCCTCCCACTCTCAGAAATGCACTCACTGGTACTTTATCTGACTCACTTTTGGTGAACAGCCCATGGAAGTCAACAGAAAGACTCCTGATAACTGATTTATTTCCATCAGGCATTAAAATTCCCAATATTTCCAATCAAATACAGGGAATGCCAGGAGAAATCTTTTCCAAAACACCACACTTTGTCCTCCTATTTAGTCACGTACAAGCAAAAATCGATATAAAGACAATATAAACAGAGACAAAAAAAACCAGAAGGTGCTAGACATCAAAAAACTTATCTGTGTCTTTTGGTACCTGCAGAATAAGGCTCCTGCTTCTCGCTGTGAATGAACTCTTTTCGTTCGTATTTGGCTCTGATCCACTGCTCCCGCAGCAGTCTGGAAAAAAAAAATACAGAGAAAAGGAAACATGGTCCAAGATACATGAAAGAAGAATCCAGAATCATTAATTCCTCAATCAAAACACAAGTGTGACTTAACCGTCTTCCAAAAATTGTATTGTACAGTCTGGAGTCAAGGATTTCTTTTGTTTACTGTTGGACAACAATAAATCATTCCCTTGTACATCCAATTTTATCGGAAACTTATTCAATAAAATTTACAGATTCAGCAGAACAGCCCGTCCACACCCACCCAATCAGCCTCTCCAGGGAATTCTCTCGGTATATGAACGATTTAAAACGTAATTTCTTCACATAACATTCTGCAATAAATGGGATCGTAATTTCCTCATATAACATTCTTCAATAAATGGGATCGGTAAATTAAAAACCAACAAACTGCATACAAAAGAAAAACCTTTGACCTGAAGCTACTGACATAAAGGCAGAAACTGGGTCTGCCTTGTGCGATGCATGTACGTGATGGCCTTTCAGCAGTCAAAGCTGCAGAGATATTGTCTCCTCGTCATGCATGGACAGCTTTTCAAAGAAATTGTGATGTGCCATGTTAAAATTACACTTCTAATGATGAGGCTAAGCCCAGCCCAAGGACGGGCGACACTTGTGGCTCCGTGAACACGGAGTTTGCTGCAGGGTGTCACGCACCTCCCAAACTAAGAACAACAAGAATTCAAGTGAGAGGTGACCTCTTCAAAATGAAAGGGACACAGGACAGTCACATCCCAGGCCCAGCCGACCTCTTGGAAGGAACCGGGCCGTGAAAAATGGAAAAACCTCAAAAAGACCAGGAGAACATGGCTGGGTGCAGATGCAAGAGCTAAGCCCTGTGGAACACAGGGCCCAGACACCGGAGGGTGGTGAGAACCCACCTGGCAGAGCTCTTCCAAACTCTCAGCCTGTACTGCCAAGTCTAAGACAGGAATCAACGATGCAAGACAGGAAACATGCCTATCACAGAGCTCTTTACTTTTCATCTTGCAAATAATACAAACGATTTATACACGAAGACCCTAACTTCCAAAAAGGAAAACATACCCCAAAGATTATAAACACTTTTTTGTTCTTTTGTTTCAGCATGAGCGCTGGATCTAATGAAGCAGTTTAGATCTAGAATATGCTAGGAATTGCTTCGAACCATTTTTAACTGCATTTAGTTCTTAGTTGCCCTAGAAACTTAAATAGCCCAAGCAGGCGGAAATCACACGCAGAAATGAAGGCATGTGTCACCCCAGCTTCCCAGAGGACATTTCAAAGTGGCCAACACTAACGACAGTAAAAGGTCCCCCAGCATTGGGCATGCTCTGTAAAACCCATCACACTTCAACACAACAACTTCGCCAGTGAAAACTGTCGACATGCTTCATTAACTTTTCTTTTTTGCTGACTATGCAAATTTAATGCTATCTTTTCAGCAGACACATTCCACAAATGCTCAAAGAAGATAAGCGCACTAACATCGCTTATGAAAATTCATCTGCAGGTACAGCAAACACATTCATCAAATCTGTAAGACACCGTTCAATGAAAACTGTGGCTGTAATCGGTTTCCCGGCAGCAAAGAAGGAAACAATTACATATATTTTGTCCCACCCATTGTTTCAGCTCCTTGGTTGGGGCACCAGCCTTCTCCCACATGGCGCAGGGAGCACCATAGCTTCCCTGCACCCAAAACTCAACTGTTAGCTTCTGCTGTAACAGAAATAATGCACCAACACTGCCTTTCCCCCTTCTGTTCCTGTTTTCATGACTGATCTTTAGTTGTCACACACACATCTGCAAGTTTGACTATGAACTCTGAAGACGAACACCCATCTCCCTTCTGCTGTAACCCCGTGCTATGCTCTGGTTTGGGTACAACCCATCTTCAGTTCATCTCTGGAGGTTCAGATGGGTTTTGCAAAGTGTGCAAGGGGGCTCTTCTGGGTTGAGCAGGATGTTCTTTCTGGATCTGATATCCACAACACGGTAGCCTGCAAACGCAGAAGACTGATAACCCAAAAGGTAGCACTTCATTGCCTGTTTCTGTACTTCTGCTGCTTATCAACAAAACTATCAAAATTTAATCATAAAATCAACACAAATACTTAAATTTGTCAGCCTTCTTGCACTTCTTCCAGCCCGGTTGCTACAGACAGCTTGTTATCACTGTAGCCAAACTTGGACCTTTTCAACAAGACGATTAGGGATTTAACTAGAAGGAAGCAAATTCACACCACCTTCGGCTCCAACTGACTTCAGTGGATTCAGCAGGAGCTGCAGCTGTTTCGAGTCTCTGAAAGTCAGCCTTCCAGTACGAACGTTTAAATACAGTATAAATTAAGGTTCATGTCCAGCAGTGGGAAAATACTCTTGCTGTATAATGCAGATAGTACAACAGATACACTCTGCTGGTCTCCTGCCTTAGGGAACACCACTCTGCAGTGACTTATTTCCCGTGACGCTGTCAACAGCGGTGGTTCAGTATCTCCACAGCTTTTGTGCAAAAGAGCGCAAATTGGGCAGCTGTGAGGCACCTCGCCCAAAGGGGTATCCCAAGAAGCTGCAGAATGCTCTCAATAACCTCTCCCAGTATTTGGGCCAGAGCATGAGTGGCTCGATTGGCAACTCCAAAAGCAGACAGGGCTCCAGCCGTGCCACCTTCTCAGCTCACAGCAAGCACTTCCCAACAGCTCACATGTTCTTCCCCGTTCCTCATCATCACAAACCCCAGCTCTTTCAGCAATAATTTCCCAAAAACCAAGATAAACCAAGAGCAGCCCAAAGTTAGGACAACTCAGTGCAAGGCCAATAGCTGCAGCTTCTGCTGTAATGGTTACTTCTAGAAAGCAGAACAACTCTAGCAAAAGAAACTGAAACACAAACCCAACAAGGGCGGTGAGGAGTCCAGCATCTCCCGTCAGTGCAACAGAGAAGTTGCGCAGGGACTTGACCACGCTCACTCTCGTGGACTGGAGGCAATCCTGCCATTCAAAGCTGCTTTTGCATCTAGTGTAAAACCCTAGTTTCACTGGCATATCTTGGATGAATTGAAACAGGAACAGGAATTTGTCCTGGCATCTCTGGGATCTGAGAGCAATTGGAGGACAGGGCCCATCCAGAGGTCCCTCAGGCCACACATCCTCTTCACCATTTTCAGTGGACTCCAGGCCTGATCTCCATTTCATTTTAAGTATACCTTCAGGGGCCTTTTAAACATCTGTTGCTGTGTTTTAGTTGAAATGTATTTTCCTAAGGTGAATATGTAAATAACCCGGGGTGGACATCACAGGCCTAATACAGGACCCTCCACCCAAACCCCTCTTTGACAGCAGTCCTGTGAACAGAAAGGACTGCGGCAATAGCATTACGGTGTTTTATTGCCTTTCTGGTGAGGGGATAATAAACATTGTTTGTGTTTGTTAGAAAAATATAACTGCATCATTCCTAAACTGCGGAGATGCACAGCTTTTGGGATCAACTCCAAGAGGTTTAACAGCCCACCTAAAGTCTGGCAGGCTGCGGGTTACAGGGAATGCGTCATTTTTTTTGGCAATGAGAACAGAAAGGTCTTTGTAATTATCAATACAAAAACCTGGGAACAAAAGAAAAAAAAAAAAACCAACCAAAAACTAAAACCCTAAGGAAAAAACACATTTCCAACAGAATGAGGGAAAAATCGAGCCCCGGATGAAACAGGACTGGGCTGCACTGGGGAGGCAGCAGGTACAAAGGCTGACAAAGCACCGCCAACACCAAGAGCTCCAAATCTTATTTTAGGTGTTTGCCTGCCTGGCCACCCACGTGAAAACAAGCACTCTCTGTCAAAGGGCCAGCAAGGAAGATTTCAGAAGAAGCCAGTAGAGGAGCTTTATCTTGGTCCCACACACTCAAGGCCTTTTGCTCGCAGCAAAAAACACCACGGGAAAAGCTGTACAAGCAGTTTAATATCAAGCCGTGGTTGCGTGGCTTCATTGCGCTCCATGGAGGAGGGCTAGCCAGCCAATTTTATCGTCTCCAAGTCCCTCAGCTGGGCTGGCTCTCCTAGGGTACACTGTGGTACACACACCACAGACGCTGCAAGGCTGCTGTGGGTTTTTGGAGCCATACAACGGCCAAGAAGCCCCAGCCAGAGGTGAAAGTGGCCCAAAAGACATCAACCACCAAGCACCACCACCCTCTGATTGTATCCTTGTGAGCCACCATCAATGGCAAGAAAGACAAAGGAAATGAATGGCATCCAGGAACGTCATTTCCAAAACCCAAATTTGTAGCTTCTGGAATTTGTCAGAGGTTTTTCCTGCAAAAAACAATCTGTTTTCCACAGGCAGCTCTGGGGATGCAGCTATGCCAAGTTTCTGTGAAACAACTGTTTTAATGAAATTTTAAGTCCAAGTCCAAATTTTTGCTCAAGCTGCAAGGCGAGCCACTGCAGCATAGACTAAAAACCCATCTAGCTTCACACCCTGCCTCCACACTTTTCCTATCTGGTAAATCCTCGCTGCGGGGACTTGCTTTTAAATTGCTTTGTGGAGGCATGAGACAGCTGGGGGGCTTCTTCCAGGCGCTCTGTGCCTCACCCCGGCTCGCAGAGCCCTGGAAGCGATGTGCCATCCACCCCCACAAGACCAGTGGCCAACAGCAAGCTTCTGGAGGAAAGCAAAAAGACAGAGTTTTTGGCTATCAAAGCATAAAAAAATTTGTATTATGGATTTGAAGAAGCTAAAGCTGAATTTGAGTACGCAAAATCATAACACACTCAATTAAAATGCTAACTGGTTCCTTTTTTGTTTGGTTGCTTTACATGCATGGTCCAGTTCATCACAATGCTATTTTTCAGAATGGTTAAACACAGATTAAAAACATGTAGGAAACAGCCTGTGTCAGTGCTATCTCAATCTTCAAGCAATTTCCGTTGGAAATTAAAGGAATCTATATGAATTAACAGGCTTACAAGCCAACAACAAAGAGAAAACCAATGATAGGCGGAAAAGACCCCACGGCCGGTTGGGACCGAAGGAGAGGGCAGATCTTGGGCACTCGGCGGACGGCAGAGCGATGCTCAGACAGAGACTTCCCGAGGCCAAGTACCCAGTTTGAGCCACCACCGGAGGCTCCACCACTTGGGAACTGATGAGCAGCCACTGTGAGAGGCCATGCTACAGCACCTCAAGCTTTACACCCAAGACATCAGCACTTTTGAAAGCCATGGATGTAAAATCTGAAGACCTTTATTAATAAGTAGGCAAGGATGAGCATCACACTCAACTCTGATGAGCAAAACTCTTGAATTTACCCCTCTGGACATTAAGCAGTAAAGAAGTTTATCTATAAAGTACCAGCAAAAGGAGGTGACAGAGGAAGAGGAGACCAGGTGAGAAGTTTGCATCCTTGACCATCATTACGCCCTGTGCATGGGAGGGGAGGGGGCTAGACTGAGCTTCAGACACCAGACTGGTAGGCTTGGTAGCTCCTCTACCAAATGAACCAAACTTGAAATGATAAAGTAAGAAAAAAAAAAATCCAGGGTTTTACTAGACAATTTTCTCTCTGCACATTTTAATTATACCGTAATACAATGAGACACTTCTGCTAATTCTTCCTCAGATGGCTATACAGACAACTCAAGATGTGAGCCTCACTCGGATACATCCTCTCTCTGACTGATGTCTCATCTGATTCCAGATAAGGCAACCACTCAGTTCAACTCATGCCATTTCATTCTGCCCCATTTTTCTTACCAAGGTACACAAATGTACTGGCAGTCAGTATATTGAAGTGCTCTGCATAAGGAGCAGATGTAGCTCCCACTTATCCAAGAATGGAGAGAGGAGCAGAGCAACGCACTGCAGCTCATGCACAGTTCCACAGAATGATGCTCTGTGTTCCCGAATCAAGCAAAAAAGGCAACAGAAAACGGCTTTAAGTATTGGGCAGGGACATGGATTTTCCAGTACTGCAAATGCCCAGCAAGAGCTCGTCTCCATCTTCTATCAGTTTTCAGCCAAGGATATGGCTGAACAAAGCCTTCTTCCCTTTGCTTTTACTCAAAAGTAATGCTATCCCTGTTGCTCACTGGTGACTCAAAACTCAGCCCTGTGCTGGCAGTGTATCTGCCCCAGAAAAGGCTGTTTTACAGCTCTCGGTCTGCCACCATGGTGTACAAAGCTGGGCTGTGACCACTTGTGACTATCCAAAGAGGGTTTTTGTGATTTAAGTTCCTCACCCAAGGCTCTTTGGGCCAACGCTGCCTTGGTGTAGGATCATCCCAGAGTCTGGGATTCATTTCAGCCTCCGGGACTCCGCAGTGGTACAGAAGCTGGTTGCTCTGCTCACTGTTCCTGATGCATGGGCCAAGCTGCTGGCAGACAGAAGATGAGAGCAGAGGACAGAAGGGGATTTTTATTTCTTTTTTTGGTTGGGTGGTTTTTTGCCTATGCACAGCTGGTAAGTTTCCCTGGGCAATTCAAGAGCACCCCTCCAACTTCTGTAACCTTCGCCAAGTGTTTGACAGACCCAGGAAACCACCGTGGGGATTCTGGAGGATGCAGAAGCCAGATGCAGCAGGCAAACATCATATATTTCCCAAGGAGTCAAACACAACATCGTAGGCAAGAAGAAAAAAAGGACAAGCTGGTGCTGCAACACTTCTTTCTTCTTGCTCTAAATTTTGCAATTCTTCAAGCAACCAGAGTAGAGGGATTCCAGAAGTAGCGTTATAAAATGAAGAAGCTTCGGATGAACAAGCAGCCTGTCCTTATTACGGCTCGTACGTTAGCATCCTGCTGCGCCACGTCCAAGGGCAGCTCCCACAAAGCCTGCCCAGCTGCTGCGGCTGGCCAACACCGGCTGTCGTAATTAGAAGCATCAAAACCTCTTGATGCTGCAGAACGTGGGTCGGCACACAAAGGCACGGTGCCAGCGCTGGACGGAGGTGTCATCCATCGCAATGCTACCCGGGGCTGCAAGCTGGGAACAACTCGTGCTGCTGCAGTGACTGGACTGCAGAGAGGCGGGGAGAAAGCTAAATATACACCCCTCTAAAAGGCAGCCCTCCCCTGCTCCTGTTTAGGCTGTACCTGTCGAAAGGCACAGAGAGCCTCTAACTTAAGAAAGAAAAATACCACCTGGCACAACATTCTTGAGGTGTTCCCAACGCATGATGCACCCACAGCTGTTCATACCGCAGCAGGGTCAGGAGATTTGCTACTGCAAGAGGTCACGTCCATCCCAACGCACCCTGCTGCCATGGCAGACCCAGCAGCGCCGGACCGCAGAACACCCACACAAGCAGAGCTCCAGGCTCAGTTCAGAAACCATGGCATCCAAGCTGAAAATTGTCCCAGTGCAAAACAGGCAGAGGTTGGAGCACAAAAGGGCCAGAAATCGGTCTTCCAGCCGCTTGCAGGAAGACTAGCCTTGCCTCACCCTCCCAATCAAGAAATAAATAAATATATAACCAAAAAGAAACAATAACAACAAAAAAACCCTTAACCCTCCTGCTCCTGCATCTCACAGGTTGCAAGCCCAGCTGCGTGCCTCTCCACCGGGCACCGGGAAGGGCTGCGGACGGAGCGGCCGTGCTGGCACCAGCACGGTCCCTCTGTGCTCGCAGCCAGCTTCGGCAGGGCTGCGGCTGGAGCTCAGCCACCGCCCGGCAGAGCTGCCCAGAGTGCAACCGCACCACAGGATGGAGGAAGAAAAACACAACAGCAGCAAAGCCTGAGCTGCAGTATCAAAGGAAGCCAAACCAACCTAGCTCAAAACAAGCCACAGACATTTCTGCCAGCCTGCCAGCAAAAGGAATGAAAACGCTTGTGGTCTTTAAGCTGCCTGAGCTGCAGGTTGAGCTTCCGCTGTCTCTCAGCCTGACCCGTGCAAGGAGAGTCGGGTGCGATTTGCACCCAGATCTCTGGATGCCCCAGGCTGCAGAGGGACCTGCCCCACTTCCAGCCGGGCTTCCCCAGCACCACCTCCACACCCTTCGGGCAGGGATGGGGCACGGAAAAGAACCAGGAGTCTGCCCCAGGAAAGATTTAAACAACTTGAATATCAAATAGGTCCCTGCCCTGTAAGGACAAAACAGTAGCTAAGGCTGAAGTACAACATTTAATTGAATGTAACTGAGACTAAGAGTAAACAAAATTGAAATCCCTTAGAACTGTGTTTCTCCTACCAATGGCAACTAGGTGAGAAAACTTGCTCCTCCATCCTTAACATCACAAGTACATGCAAGTTTCAGAATGGCACAGTCGCCTGCTGGGATTTTGGAGCTCAGCAATACAAATGTGGCACTGGATTCTCTCAGGACCACAACAGCTCACGAGAGCTGTCTGTTCAGGACAGCATCCACCTCCCAGTGCTGGCAAAGCCAGCAACTTCTCCTGACGTCTGGGTAGCACAGAAAGCTTGGGGTGTCCTTCTTCATCCTTGTATCAAAGAGATGCTAACAAGAAGGCAAAGGAAATAAGCACAAATAACACTGTGCCAAAAGACCTTTCGTTTCAGCCCAACTCTGTGGAAAAGCAAGAGAGAAATTAACAGTGATTTTCCTTCCACAGATGCACCATCTCAGGGTGTGCAATCTATTTACACTGCAAGATGCAAGAAGCAGTTGGTGCACAAGGATGAGCAAGATGCCAGGGGCACCACAGACCCCATCGGGATGTTGAGACATGCATCATAAAACTCTGGCCACCCAATCCTGCAGTAACAGGATACATCTGTCCTTGGGCGGCCAGCTCTGCTGGTCACGGGAGAAAGAGGCAGGATTTTGTGCATGGAAATCATAGAATCATAGAATGGTTTGGGTTGGAAGGGACCTTCCAAGATGATCTAGTTCCAACCCCCCTGCCATGGGTAGGGACACCTTCCACCAGACGAGGTTGCTCAAAGCCCCATCCAACCTGGCCTTGAACACTGCCAGGGAGGCGGCAGCCACAGCTTCTCTGGGCAGCCTGTTCCAGTGTCTCACCACCCTCAGAGGAAAGAATTTCTTTCCTATATCTTAATCCTATCTTATAAGTGGATGGGTTAATGTCGTGACCAGAGTGCGACTAAAAGCAGGAAGTTTGGCTGTGTCAGGTGGAGGCACAGCAATCCTGTCGTCTGAGTGCAGACAGGCAGCAGCAGGAAGGTTTTGTCCTTGACTGTCACAAGGCAAGTCCCCTCCACCTCCTCCAGCCACCAGGTTTGAGGCATTATTTTTCCGTAATGAGTCCTTACTAAATCACAGCCCTGACCTTTCAGATCCTCACCCACACAAGCACTTCTGAGTTCCCAGAAAACCTCAGATGAAGCATCTTCCCCACCTTCCCTAAGCCAGGACCCAGGGATGATGCTTGAAGACCGGTTCAAAGCGGAAGGAGAACCTGAAGGTCCCAAACTCCCAACATGGTCAAATACGTGCAGGCCCTTCCCGCTCTCTGCCTTGGGAGAGACAGGGTTAAAAACAACAAGAAGTCACTTTGCTGAAGCTGTTTTTCTGAAATGAAGAAGAAAACCCAACAACAGAGCTGCCACGTTCAGCTAAATTTGCACTATCTCCTCCCCTGGACCTGTGGGATCCCTTCGGCTGGGAGTGCCTTCCCAGTGGCTTCTCCTTGAGCTCCCTCCCACAAAGGCAGAGGTATTCCAGAAATAGGAAAGGTAATAGGCTGGGGCTTTTTTTCCTTGAGAAAAATAGTCCTAGCACTCACAACGCACCCAACACAACCCAATCACAACGCACTCAGGGTGTGCCCCTCCACGGCGCATGGTGGCTTTGCCAATCCTCAAATCACTTTCGTAATTGTAGGAACTGTGGAAGCTGCTGCCAGAAGCCATTTTAGATCAAAACCAAGATCTAGAGACACAGCATAAATGGATGTTTTTTTCATTTCCAGGCCAGGCAGTGCCGCTCGCACCTGGGTCTTCCCAGATTTAGCACTGGAGCATCATCAAATAGTGGGTAATGGATGTATCACACAGACTTTCACAGGCAAGACAGGTGCCCTCTTGTCTTTCTACAAAAGACTTTCTGCACTGTGTAGGAAAGCAATAACTCTTCCTAATAGCTACTGCATGAAGATTAAAAATACAGATAAAGTCACCACAACGTCATGCGTAGGTACTCATGAACCCTTTGGCCCACCTTCAGTATTATTTCAGGTCTGGGGAACACAGCAGAGCCTTCCTACTCAAAGGCTAGGATCTCACGCAGGGAGCCCTACAAACCCTTCCAGTACTTCTGGTTTGGGCACCTCTTATGATGCTTGAATACATCATCCAGCTGCTCAGAGCCTCACACATTGTTTTCACACTACTAAACCACATCTCCATCTTCAACTAGTGACACCCAGTGAAAGCAGCAGTATTGGAATAGGTCTCAGGGACCAGTACTCACCAGTTTGCTAATACTAAAGTAGTGGGCTCTGGAAATTATGCCCTCCAGGCTTTCTGTGAAGACTGATTTTACAAAGATGCAAAACCCCCTGGGTATTCTGCAGGCTGGACCCTAAAAACTAATTTTAGTTCAACTTCTTGCTCCCTGGATAGTAAAACACGTTCTGGCCCCTCAGCCTTCTTGGTCTACAAAGTCTTCCCCAGCTTACTAGGAAGGTTTAACTCTACGCTGTATGGGAGACAATATCTCTCCACTCATCTTCACAGAGGATATTATTTGTCAGTTTGGCAGAAAATCTACCACTTTGGCACTAAAATCCAGCATTTTTTTATTACAAGTAACCTAGCATCTTATGTAGCGGATAAGCGAGTCCTGCTTTGATGCAGAAGGACTATCTGAAGAGGCAATCAATGGGTAGAAATTGGCATTTCTGTAGCTTTAGAAGCTTGGAAGAGTCTGGGGAACAGACAAACTATTGACTTCCCTGCATCACCTCAACTGTACTTACTAAATAAGATCCCACACGTAGTATAAACTCTACCACATGCGTGCAGAAGAACAAAGACTTTCAGAGCCTTTTATAAATGAAACCTCCTTTGCGGCTAAAAAAAAAAAATTATCATGCTAAAACTAAAATACTGCAGAGGCTACAGCTGTACAAACAAATAAATGGTGTTTACCAGCAAAGGTATTTACTTACTGACAGTCAAGAAACGTTGGCTTGTAATAAAACGGTGGCATTTTAGATTCATATTTTGCTTTTGCTACACTGTTTCCATTTGAGGCCATAAACTGCAAAAAAGAAGAAAAAAACAGAAAGAATTAAAAAATTATAATGGTATTTTACCTTGCCCTCTTTTGTTTCTATAGAGTAATAAAATTATCGGGTTGGGGCCTCCCTTCGTTTACTGAGGTTTCCCCAGGACTGTGCACAGAAGGGATGCTGTCAAGACTGTGCCTGCAAGCAGGGCTCAGAAATTAATATTTATTATTATTGCCAGGGCTCCCCCCAGCTTCATACGATGCTAGGGACAGGTCCATGTCCCAGTCACACATGCACCATTCCCACTGGTCCCCACGGGAGCAGAAGGCAGCACGTGGTGGCATTTTCCACTTACAGGCACGGGAACGAGATGGCTCCCAGGGAATCCAGCACAGAAATAGGCAATGAGAAGGCAAAACCTGACACTAATTGCAAGTCTCCATGTGTTACGGCTCCAGCAAGGTAGCAGTCTCCAACAATACGCCCTTTGCTTTGGATTAAATCACTTGTTTTGAAAGGATAATTTTATTTTTGCAAAGCCATGCCAGCAACCTCAGAAAGGAGCCTGAAGTATTAAAAATAATTAAAAATAAATAAATAAATACTTTAAAAAAATTCTACCTGCCCTGACAGCCCTCCATTCCTTCTGATCTCTTATAAAAATGGCTACTTGAGAACACTGCAAACAAAACCACATATTTCCCTATTCATAAATTTTCTTTCATGAAAATCCCTTTATAAGTGTAAATAACCCATCCTTTTCCAGGCAGCCATGCTAAATATGTTTTGTCTTGTGCACTCACTGGGCATGTGAAGGACAACCAGGGAATCAGGCCCAGCCAGCATGGGTTCATGAAAGGCAGGTCCTGCTTGACCAGCCTGATCTCCTTCTATGACCAGGTGACCTGCCTAGTGGACAAAGGAAAGGCTGTGGACGTCATCAACCTGGACTTCAGTAAAGCCTTTGACACTGTTCCCCACAGCATCCTCCTGGAGAAACTACCTGCCCATGGTTTGGGTGGGTGTGCTCTTCACTGGACAAAGAACTGGCTGAATGGCCGAGCGCAGAGTGGTGGTGAATGGAGTTAAATCCAGCTGGTGGCCGGTCACGAGTGGTGTCCCCCAGGGCTCAGTTCTGGGTCTGGACTTGTTTAACATCTTTATCAATGATCTGGATGAGGGAACTGAGTGCTCCCTCAGTAAGTTTGCAGATGACACCAAGTTGGGTGGGAATGTTGATCTGCTCGAGGCTAGGAAGGCTCTGCAGAGAGATCTGGACAGACTGGATCGATGGGCCAAGGCCAACTGTATGAGTTTCAACAAGGCCAAATGCCAGGTCCTGCACTTCGGTCACAACAACCCCATGCAATGCTACAGGCTCGGGGAGGAGTGGCTGGAAAGCTGCCTGGTGGAAAAGGACCTTGGGGTGTTGGTTGACAGCCGGCTGAACATGAGCCAGCAGTGTGCCCAGGTGGCCAAGAAGGCCAACGGCATCCTGGCTTGTACCAGGAATACTGTGACTCAGCACTGGTGAGGCCGCACCACGAGTACTGTGTTCAGTTTTGGGCCCTCACTACAAGAAAGACATTGAGGTGCTGGAGCGTGTCCAGAGAAGGGCAACGGGGCTGGTGAGGAGTCCGGAGAACAAGTCTTATGAGGAATGGCTGAGGGAGCTGGGGCTGTTTAGTCTGGAGAAGAGGAGGCTGAGGGGGAACGTTATTGCTCTCTACAACTACCTGAAAGGAGGTTGTAGTGAGGCAGGGGTTGGTCTCTTCTCCCAGGTAACTAGCGACAGGATGAGAGGTAATGGCCTCAAGTTGTGTCAGGGGAGGTTTAGATTAGATATTAGGAAAAATTTCGTTACTGAAAGAGTGGTCAGAGATTGGACCAGGCTGCCCAGGGAGGTGGTTGAGTCACCATCCCTGGAGGTGTTAAAAAAAAAGCATAGATATGGCACTTCGGGATATGGTTTAGTAGGCATGGTGGTGTTGGGTTGACGGTTGGACTTGATGATCTTAGAGGTCTTTTCCAACCTATGATTCCATGAAATGCCAACCATACAAGTATAACAAGCAGATCAGCTTTTTCTTTTATTTCCCCCCCTAAGATTTTTTTTCACTATATTCACATTTTTTGAGCTTCTCAAGTTAACGTATTCAACCTATTCTCAAAAGAAAAAAAAAATCAGGCAAGGGAAAACCCATGCAACACAAAGGCTTATTTTCCTCATAAAACACATGACTCCACGAGCTGTGGCTTTCAGAAAAAACTCAAATCTACAACATACAAGATAAAGATCAATAACTGGTAGCATTCTTCATGCCTTTAAAGATGCCAACAGTGAAAGCAGATAGGTTTTGTGGGTAGACTTCCTTTAGCAACATCACACAAACCTAGGCAGGTGTGTTGCATAAATAGAGAGAATTTATACTGCGAGGATTCAGTTCTTCAAGATGTGAGTTTAAGAGTCTTCAAAGCCAAGCGGAACAAAGACAGAAATAGCTGAGCTGGGCAGGGGCAGTAGGCTAGAGGTCTAGTCTACCGTCTAGTCTAGACTAGGGGTAACATCAGAAACAGGAGAAGGCAATTAATCTAAAATTAGTAATTCCTACACTATTTAATTGATATTTTTATAGGTGTGGGGGAAATCCTCACAACTTCTTCATGAAATGGCTACACCATTTTTCCATCAGCATCGTGGACCTCATTCCCAGACAGGAACTATCTCGACATGCTTTCTGAAATCATGTTTGTTTTGGCATCTTTAGAAAGGACTCTGTTTTACAGCTTTGCTGCTAAAATGCAGCAACCCAAACTCACTGGTGTTTCAAGTCTCAGATGCACGTACCTCCACTTGAGCATCATCCCAGTCATCTAGACGGACTGACTTGACTTTGCTGACTTGGGGAATATTGCGATGGATTCCTGAACAATTCAAGCAGATGAAGATCCCTAGGCTGTAAGATGCCCAGTCCGGATCTGAAAGCAAGAAGAAGAAAGAAAATTGCACTTCACTGGTCTATTGGAGTCTTTGCAGCAGGATGGGGCAGGACAGGGCATGGCAGGGTCGTTCCAGAGTCACCAGTCCGAGTTCCCTGATTTTTAAGGCATCGAATAAATACACAAGCAAAATACAGATACATGTTCATTTACTTTGATAGTTATACCAATTACACTAACAGTTAACAGATTTGCAATCTCACATGGAGCAGTTACTCACAAAAAACCTGATTACACAGACAACTGTGTATACCCAAGGCCTCCAAAACTCACTCCATGCTCACACGGAGAGGTGAATGTGCATCTTTCATGACCGAATCCCACCCAAGCGCCGGATGGAACAGAAATTGCACAAATAAAACAAAACAGCTCAGGGAAACCGCTATGCTACTCCATTGCCTTGCTATTTTTTTTTTATTATTATTCTTTAATTATTTATTTTACAGTGGGAGTGCTCCACAGAGAGACTTTCCTCCCACAGCTACAGCTGCCCAGCAGCACAGCCCTCCGTGCCAGGAGGTTTCCAGCCCTTGCCTTGATGGAAAAACGCTGCCAGTGGCAGCTCTGTACTTTCTCTGAGCAAAACCATGCGCTGTTTACAGCCCCGAGCACAAAGCACTTTCAACACGAGTCACTCTCCTCCAAATTCCTCCTCGGGACAGGCATTGCCCAAAGCGCGGGGAGAGGGAGAGGAACCGGAGGAGAGCAGGGGCCGGGGGCAGGACACATCCACCAGTGTCCCCGGCGGTGCCTCGCTAATCAAGCTGATACAGGGATCTTTGTTTGAACTCCGACTAGCAAATGTCAGTGCCTGCTATTCCAGCTGCGCCCCAGCAGAAAGAGCTTCCTTGCAAGTCACCGAGGCAGCCACTGCGTCCTCCCCCTCCACCCAACGGAGGTCCCCTCGCCCCATCCTCCCCTATACCCGCATCAGTGGGAGACCCAAGGCCACCCCATCGCATCAGGCAGGTCTTCCCTTCTCGCAAACCATCCTAATTTGTTTATTACCCTGCAGTAATTACACTAAACACTCGCTCCTTGCAGCACAGCAATTATTTACGCAAAGCAAGGGAATGTGCTTTCTCCTGCTTATACATATTTCATGGTCTAGCTATGTCAGTGCAGCAGGAGCAGGCTGGCATGGGGCAACACAGCTCCTCTGCATGGGGTACTGAGGTCTGCTGCCGGCCCTTGCCCACGGGGACAGCCACCAACCTCCCCAGCACACCCTAGAGAAGATGAATTTGGTTCCCCAGAGGTGGTTGTGTTCAGATATAAACCCATGAGCAAAATGAGCAGCCTCATCGGACGTGGCCAGGTGCCCCAGGAGAGGGGAGCAAATCCCCAAGCTGTGGCAAGTCCCACCAGCCGCAGCTCCCTGGGCACAGGGCTGGGACCAGCAGCCAGAAATAAAGGTGAGGTTATTTTGCTTCACACGGTCTCCCATCCTCATGCAAGACCCCGACGACTACAGCTCAGACCTGGCTAATACAAAACCAGTCAAGTCGATGTAAGCGCACCACAGCAGCAGCCAAGCACCGCCCACATCCAGCGAGGACACAGGGTGCTCTGCCCCACAGGCCCCAATCCCCGCACCCTCACCCCACTGCTCCCACAATGACTGGGTGACTCCACACCCGAGGTCAGGCATCCCGACTTATTCCAACTGCAAAGATTGCAGACAGTTACTGGATTATAGTGTGGCAAGAAGAATCAAGAGTTTTGCACGCTCATGCACGTTTCTGTGTTTTAACTCCTCGTGTTGTCCTCTCCCATCTCCGAACACGTGGCTGCAATCAAAGTCTGGGACCTGCCGAGCTTCCTACCACAAACAGTCCAAGATGCAGCACTGGTGCCCCGTGGTAGCCCAGGACGATGACAGTCAGGCAAGGTGAAAGCATCAAGTTCTCTTGTTGAAAAACCCACCTCTGACCTCTACGCAAAGGATCAGGCATGAGGAAGGGCGAGAGGGTCCGGAGGATCAGACGGCCACAAAGCAGTGGCAGCGGTGAGGAAGAGGAAGCCATGGCAATAAAGTTTGGAGTCAGCAGCTAACGTGGCCACCAGCTCCCTGTGCTCAGTGCAGCCACTCCGTGATAATCGAGCTTCAAGCCTTCCAGGAGTAATGAGATCTGATCAAAGCAGTGCCAGACTCAGGGAAATGAGTATCAGAGCAAACATTGGCCTCCACGGGTTTTACTGGGAGCCCCAACGCTTGTTTTATGTTAACAGATTCATCTTACGCATGCAGGTGGACTTCTTCATACTGTCTGCAACCTCCTAGACTCAGGTTTCCAAAGTCCTCGGGAAGAAGTGACCTCTCCGCTGCCCGCACTGCTGTGTGCGACAAGACCAGGAGATGTCACACATTCCTCCAGCCAGGGATGAGGATACATTCGGGTAAAGAAGCAGCCTGCATGAAGATCCTGAGGCTAAGACAGAGGAGGCTCCAGCTCCAGTAGACACTGAGCCAACTCACACCCAAGCTGTCTCTTCCTGAAATGGATAAACAGCACTTCAAAGCAACAGGTTTCAATCACAACTGGGGCTTTAAAGCATTCTCCTGACGCCAACAGTTACTTTCTTTAGATCAGACTCTTGAATGTGCTTCCCCCAGCTCCACACCATCATGTCAAGCCACATCTAATTAAGAGAGTAAAAGCTGGGCTATATGCAGGAGCATAAGCACATGGCTTCCAGCAGATGACAGTGCTCCAGAGGAGCAGACGGAGATGACAGGGTCAGTAGTGACCCAGCCCTTGGAAGGGATGCTTTCAGCTTGTTCTATAAAATCTCACCTGCTAGCTCTCTTCTCATGGTCATCTTCCTTTCAGTGTTTCCTCTCTTGTCTACACCCAAGCTCCACGTCCATCCAGCACCAAGAGCATCCCACAAAGCAAACTTCGAGGAGCACCAGGACAGAGCTGCACCCTTCACTTGACTCACCAGACCCCATACCAACAGTTCCCATTGCTGCCGTATATTAATAGCAACTTCCTCTTCATTGCTCTTCTGGTTTTAAAAACACATAACTCTTACATCGAAAACCATGCGGCAAGGGTGGATGTAAGACTTGTAGATGCTCGGCTGCTTGCGTGCTGCTTTTCTGTGACAGCCACAGCCTAGAACTACACAAATTTGGCAACTGTTCTTAGTGCCAAAGGGAACACCAGGCAGGAGGAGAGTTAAAGGCCTCAGGTGCCGAGTTAGCCCCATCCAAAAAATTGCTAAGTAGTGAAATCCCCTAGAACCAACTGATCTACCAGGAGGAAGTCTTTCTGAAATGTCACTGTTACAATAATTTATTAGAGATTTCTCATGGCTCTTGCTCTCCTGGCTGAAGAAATCAGACTGAGAAAGCAAGTCAGCCAGGGCCTTTCCTGGACTTCAGTTGAAAGCCAAAAGCAATTTCTAAGCATTGTCTGAACAAGCCAGAGGGTTACAGACTCATGCGAGTCCCCGGGCTGGTGGCTCCCCTGTGATGGGAGGCACGGTGGTGATGAGTTAACAGCTGGACTTGATGATCTTACAGCTCTTTTCCAACCTTATTGATTCTATGACCCCTCATGCCACTGCTCTGGCCGTGGACAGGAAGGATTCCCGGACTCCGTCTTCCGGAGGGCTCTGCCTACACCGCTTCCCATTCTCACCCGCTCCTTGCACTTGTGACACCATTTTCGAAGAAACCTAGCTATGAGACCTCTACGCCCACACATCATCTGCAGGAACTGGTGACAGATCGCCGGGGTGAGCACCCACTTCTGCAGGGACGCTTTTCCAAAGCCCTTTGTAAGGCTTGGGGCCACCAGTGGCTACGGCGTTCTCCAAGAACATCAGAGTCCCTCTCCATTTCTGCTCTCCAGCACGAACAACATGAAAAATTCTCCGCTCAGGAACACGGTAGATAACGCCAGCAATCTCCAACCTTTGCATAATCACAGACTCCAATCTTTCAAATGACTGTGTACACGCAAGCTTCAAGATAAGTCATCTTATCAAGTACGCGAATAAATTCACATAAGTGCCTTCATATGAGACAAGTGAGTTTTGGGGAAGCACCATTAGTTTAGTGAACGAGCGTCCCCAGGCTGTACAGCTGGTGGTGCAAACACCTCTCCACAGCAAGCCAAGGTCTCCATAGCCAGCTGAAGTCCACCTTGCTGCTAGACACTTCAACTGCTGGAATGCGTTCTCCATGCTGGACATTACTGGCAAGTTCAGCTTATCTGGGCAGGGCCCCAAAAAGTGCACCAAAATGGCAACATATCATAATCTGGACCTTTTGGGGCACTGTCCAAAAAAGATCATTTTTTTCTAAGCCTCCAGACTTTCAAGCAAACAGCAGTGAAGCCTAATGAAAACTCTCTGGCATGCCCAAGTTCCACACAAATGACTTTATTCCATTATGGCAAGCCAAAAAGAATAAAGACTAACAAGGAATAAGGGGAATATTAAACCAAATACTCCATGGTAAGTGCAGAAAGTCTCTTATTCTGCAGCAGCATTGCTCCAGAACAACTGATGTCAGCTGTAGAAGGCTTTCAGTGCCCAATATGGTACGGATTTCTGGTCACTTATAAACAGACTATAATCCATTTCAAAATAAAAACGCAATAGAACTTCATTAAAAATAAATAAATTAACAAAGCTAAACTAAACTCAGGAGAAGGACATTGGGGTGGTATTTTTCCACCTCATTCATCTGAAAGGGAAGGCACAGCCAGAAATTAGAGAAGCGTCCAAAGAAAAACTAAACCGCTTGGAAAACACAGCTAAATTCAGAAATTAATTTCCCCACCCAGCCCCTTTTGCCACCACAGGCCCCCAGAAAACCCAGCGCACAGAACAATGAACTCTACAGCTTGAACCCAACTTTACTAAGCATAAGAACAGCGCGCAGAGGGAAAGACAAAGGCTAGACCCAGAAAAACAATAAACAAGAAGCACCAACATAAGACATAGGACAATTTATACAAACCAAAAGGAGAGCAGAGAAGATTGGAGGTGGGATGGCAGTGGATTTTTTTTTTTAAATAAATAACCAACTTCTCGGCAGCAGGCTCAAAGTAGCCACAAGACAAGAGCCAGAACTCAAGAATCCCAAAACTTACTCAGATGCCCCCGCTCCACCTCTTGCCTTAAACCACAGTTAGCACTATATATAGCACAGCATATTACTAACCAAGACAAATACCTACGAGCACATGGCCAATGCCCTGCGCGCATCTTCCAGCACACAAACGATGGCCTGACCCTTAATTAGCTGCCTGGCTGCTTCCCCGCTACACCAGCTGGGTGGGAGCCAGTGTTTTGTTGGGATGGAGATTCAACAGATTTTTCTGATCTCTCTCCCCTGTTTGACGTGACAAAGACTAATTAGAGGGGAGAGGAGGACCTCTCCAGGTAGGCAAACCTTTTTTACCCTGCACTACAAAGGTAACTCATGCCCTAGAATGCAGGATATAATCACGGGGATTTTAGTGCAATCAACACAAGCAAAAAGCCTTTTCTGCTTGCCACTCAGCTGCTGCTGACTTCCTAAATGCCCCGGCCAGGAGAACCTCATGTGCAGCACTGAAGTTCTGTCGCTATTTACTTTGGGGAAAGATTAGGAGGTTAATAAACAGACCCTGGTTATGCATGTTTAAAAATAACAATAAAAGACATTAAAACTGAAGCCAAACAGCCTCCCACCAACACTCCTCTCTAAGTAGGAAAATTTTCCAGTGAAGGCACGAAGCTTGCCAAAGTCCTTTTATTCAGCTGGCAGGTCTCAGCAGCCCCCTCTGCTCGCCGTCCGCAGCCGAGGCACCAGGACCGGACAGAAAACACCGTCACATTAAACCTCCTTTGTTTCAGAAAGTCCTTTTCCCTGCAGAAAGCGGGCATCAAGCTAAACACAACTGCTATGGGATTATTTTATTTTTTTTTTTCCTTCTTACCCCTCCACTCTGCTTATGCCCAGAGAGAAGGGCTGGCAAATTCCCAGGGGAAAAAAAAAAACCAACAATATTTAAGTGAGAGGACAATGGAGGTGTGGGAACAAGTTTCCACTTTTAGCATGAAAATGAAAAGCCTGTTTCACGCCATTAGAGCGGCGAAGCTCTGGAACAGCTTTCCAGTAGGAGGTAGTGGGGGCAAGAGAGAGAACGCGCTGTGAGGCAGAGCCCTGTCGCTCGACGGAGGCGGCGGGGAGAGCTGCTGCGGATGACAGCACGAGGCATGGCCTGATGGCTCGGTCAGTTGCCTTCCCCATCGGGTGTTTTTAGGACCAGCGGTTGGATAGAGGAAGGAGAGGGTTGAGATCAAACCCTTTCAGTGCCCTCCTTAATCCTGAGCATATCAAGAAATCCCCAGCACTCCTGTGTTTCCCTCTAATCACCAGCTTCACTTCACAAAATCAAGGGACTGGAAAAGCTTCACCTGCTTTAGAAACAAGAAGATGCTGGGCCTGCAGGAAAGGTATTTACAACCACCTCAGCCACATGCCACCCACCCTTGGGCTTTTATAGACGTTCTTACACCAAAATATGAAATCTGCTCAGCTTTGCAGCACAAAGCTGCCATCCCAGGCTCCCCTCCATCACGCGTCTGCTGCTCTTCCTGCATCCCGTGTCCCCGCTGAGCCTCGGGCACACAGGCCAATGTTACCCAAGGTCTGTGTCCCAGTAATTGATCCCAAACAACAAAGATGAAAAGCATAAAAACCAGCCACACAAACTGCTGCCAGAGGGTTTAAACTGCAGGATCGCTTTGATGGGATTTCCAGTCCTGTCTTCAGAGCCTCGCTGTCCTCCTACAATGCTCCGTGGAAACATAAGCCTAAATCATAGAAAAATGGAGTAAAGAGAGAAATACTCAAAGTCTTGTTATGCCCTGAGATAACCATCCATCCCATGATGTGAGGGAAGATTGCCCGAGACAAAGAATCATTTAGAAAACAAAAAAAAGGGCTGAACTGCCACATTAGTCTTGAAGAAAAAAAGATTATTCTAATACATTGAGAGCCATTACACACCAGCAATTCCGTGAGATTGCTCAGTTGGCACTTCAGACTGCATTTACCACGCTGCCTTCGCTGTGAAAACACATCCTTAAACGCACCAAAACAAACACACTGCAAACCAACACCCAGGACCCTGACTCCAACACAGAAGCGTGCAGTGACAGGGGACCCGATGCCCCAGATGACGACTTCATTACAGTGGCTCCTACCCTACAGTGCAGTCTCCAAGACACAGTCAATGCAATCTCATTACTCATTGCAGACGGCTGTCATTTCTGCAACGGAAACATTTTTTATTCGGAACAACCTTTCATTGAAAGTTAAGGTTTTGTAAAGACACAATTAACAAAAACCTAGCCAGAAGCTTAAAAAAAAAAAATTAAACACCTACAAGTGAAAAATGTAACCTCTCAGGTTTTTTTCCACTCTGATTTTCAGCTTCTGCTTTAGCATCCTTTCTGCATTCCCAGCAGATGGGAATGGCCAGGGCCACCATAAGCCTGTTCTCCCTACCTGAGACATGCCCTTTTTTGGAGGATTTTTTAGGAGCTCTGCTTTCACACAAGAGATTTTTCTGCCAGACACACACGCTGGTCATGGGAAGGCACAGATCTGACCTTCCTGAGCACCGCATTCAGTGCCACCTTGCACCCAACTGCACGTGCACAAACCAGGGAACGCACACCTTGAACACAGCAGCCTTGCTTGCAGGGCTTGGCCACTTAAATAATCCTCAGTCCCAGTTAAGTGGCAAATTCTGGCCCAGACCCAGGCAATCAGCAGGTTTTGCCCAGACCTCCCCAAGGAGATGCGACGACCCTGCAGGGAGGGGCAAAGTTACTTACGCGGCCTGGGAGGAAAAGCGTTGCCTCCCCCGATGCTCCCTGTCCACCCTGGGATCCGATTTTTTGCACGGTCACAGTTTAGCCACAACAATGCCAAGCTGCGAGCTCTTTCACATCAGGAACCTCGGCTTTTGTTAGGTGAGCGTGTAATAGCTGGGACAAGCTGCTACTCAGGGCTATGGCTACTGAGCCTCACCCAAATGCCAGAACAGTAACAAAAGAAAACAAGCTTTTTTGACAGCAGGGAAGCAAAAAACCCCGAAATTTTCACTGACTGGCTGATTTCTGCAACAAATATTTCTAAGGACAAAAGAAAACACAGTGAGCTTCCAAATACACAAATTAAAGTGACTAACAGAGATTTTTCTCATGTTCTATTTCTGACCCATCCTATTCTTTGTTCTCCGTATCCCTGAGCTAAACAGCTACCTCTTCTCATGGATCCTGTATTAACCAGGGATTTCAGGCAAAGAAACACACCCACCTGAGAAGCAGCCATCATAAATCAGGAATCTTGACCTTTTGCTCCCCCCCCAGCTGTACCAGATCAGCAGGATGATGACACACACATGTGGGAAAGCACTAGTATGCCCTGCTTTCCTGTCTTCTGCTCATTCTCCTCCTCCCTCTTCTTTCATTTGCACTTTATTTTCTCTGCTTTGGTACTTTTTGTGTCTAGCTGTCCACCCAGTTCCAGCTCTCACCTTTATCTTTCTGCGCATCCCACTTCTCAGCAAAGAACATACTCGCACCCCAGTCTGGAGGCTCCCTGGACACCTACCATGTTATCTCATACCCAGAAAGACCTGGCCTGCCACACCTGCCCAGGATAAATAACAGAAATCATCCTGAATATTGTATATATTATCTAAAGACACGAGTTATCTATCTTAACTTCTGTTAAGTAGCCCAGGGCATGTCGAGTTTATTGTCCCTCCCAGGTGGACGAGCACACTACAGCACCACTAGCAGCTCTCGTTTGCTGAAGAAACTGAAGCAAAGTGATCACTAAAGAAACTGGGTTGATGAACAGAGATCTAGTCCCAGGGACTTAATGCTGTGACAGTTCAGAAGAGAGGCTGAACGGTATTAATATAGGACATCTTGTGTTACAAAAGATACTGGCCCAAATTCTCCTTTCCGAGTTTTAGATTCACAAAGACTTCTCTGCACGCAAATGTCACCAAAAGCAAAATACGGTTTTGTTGTTTTAGAAGCCCGTTTGGAGCCTTTAACAGCAACCCTCTTTCCCTGACGTGAGCTGTTTTACTGACCTACAGCTTCATCTCCATCCTGCTGATGCTGAGAAACTTCCCCTTTTGCAGAGGGGCTTTATATTACACACAGAGCAAGGGAGAATTACCCCATGGATTTGAATGGCCCGGGGTTGTGAAGTCTTCCCCGGGAAGGAATAATTTAGGCAGGCACCTATCTGATGAGCCCAAGCTGTGCTCAGCAAGAGACCTAAAAGGTAGGCTGGTACCGTGACACAGCCACGACAGCCAGCAGATGGGTGGGAGCAGGCAGCGCAGCGCTGCAAAGCGGTTCACACTAATGCAGAAAGTTCTTTGTCCTTTCCAGCCAGGTACCGGGGACACAGCGCATCCGAACGCGGACTGCAGTGTCCCGAGGTGTAGATTCGGGACATAAAAACATCGGTAACGGTACGAGCTGGGTGGTGGTATCCAACAGATCCTGAAATCCGAAATAAATTGATAGCTGGAAAAACAAGGTTCAGCTGAAGCGCTGGGTTTTCTTTAACCTCCAGAATAACAGAGGCTGGAAAGGACATCTTATCTGCATGCCTCTTCAGAGCCATCCCGCCCAAGCTAATACAAATTCAGCTGTTTCCATATGGTGGGTTTGATTCTTTTTTTAAAGAAAAAAGGAAAGTTACTCGCTATGCAATTGTCTAAGCTTCTCCTCACAGGCAGGTCCCGCCACACCGCGCAGACCCCGCTCAGGGTCCCCCGCGCTCGCCCCCCGACCCCAACCCCTCACCTTCCCCAGGGCGAGGAAGATGCCCCCGGCTCCGCTTCCCCCCCCGGGCGCCCGGAGAGGACATCGGCCCCGGGTCCGCCGGTCATGGGCTGCCGGGCAGACGACCCCGGTTCCCCCCACCCGTTTGTCGCTGGTCGCGCCGGGGCAGCGACAGCAGCCAGCCTGTCGGCGAGCGGACAAGGGGACCAACCGCCTCCACGATCCCCCCCCAGCCCCGGCAGCCGGGCCGCGCCGCAGACCGCGGGGACCCGCCGGGGATGACATCAGCGCTGCCACCGCCGAGCGGGGCCGGCAGCGGGCGATGCCTCGGCCGGGGCCGCCCCCAGCGCGTCCCCATCCCTCCGGCCTCGCTGCGGACCCCCCGGGGTAGGGGGGTCGGGCACACCCTCGGCGGGGCGCAGAGCCCCCACCCCTTCCCCGGAGCCGTGCGGGCAGGTGCTGCCCCCCCCCCCCCCCCGCGCTTACCCGGAGCGGCGCAGTCGGCGCACACCGCGTTGCCCGGCCGCTGGAGCAGCTCCGCCAGCGCCTTCCCGCTCCTCTCCTTCGCCATCGGTGCGGGGCGGTGCGGAGGCTCCGCCGCGGCTAAGCCACCCTCATGGCGCGGGGCGGGGGGCGCGCCCGGGCTGCTCCATACGCGGGCTCCGCTCAGGCCGCGCCGCCGGGGGGGAGGGGGGGCGGCGGGGGCTGCCCGTGGACGCCGGCTCGGCTGGGCTGGGCTCACCCCGCCGGTGCTGCCGGAGCCGCCCGCCCGGGCACGGCGCCGGTTCCGCCTTCCGCAGGGCCCCGGGGGGCTGGCGGCTCCCTCCGCCGCTCGCCCGCGACCTCCAGCGGCCGCTCCGCGCCGGGACGGCCCGGCCGGCGGGGGGTCCGCGACCCCCGGAGCATCCCCCACCCCGGGGTGAGCCCACCCCCAGTGCCGCCTCCCAGGCTGGATCTGGGGTGCCCGTGCCGCGCCCTGGCCTCGCTGCCCGGTAAGGGGATGCCCTCGCCTAGGGGGTGGGAGCGGGGGGGGCGGTGGGGAGGAGGGGGCCGGGGGTCTTCGCCTCAGGGAAGTTGCGGTTCGCAGCACCCCAGCCCTCGCTCGGCTGGGCCTTGCCGCTTGAGCGCCTGGGTGGGCTCACGAGCGGTGCTTTTGGGGCGTCTCTTTAACATTAGCATCTTTGGGGGGTACTCGTAAACATTTAACTGGTGCCCACCCACGCTCCGAAACGCCCCTCTTTCACTGCTGTCCTTCCAAGCCCTCATCCCCACCACCTCCCATGTCTGCATCTCGGCAGGGCTGCCCTCCAAGCATCTTCCCGCGCTTTCCACCTCGCTCCATGGTGTTGTGGGCATATGGGGGGGGGGGGGGGGGGGGGGGGGCAGAAAACACCCCTGGGGCAGGGGCACTGCTCCCCCACATCATCATGGCTGTGTGGCTGGGACGGAGGGCTGCACCCACTCACGCATCTCACATCAGCCACAGCGCAACGCTGCTGTCCCTGTTTTACCAGCTAAGGACTAGAGGGTGACCAGGGAGGTGATGTGGGAAGCCTTTGGCCAAGGAGGGGTTCAGGGCTGTGCCTCACAGGCTGCTGCCCTAACCCCTGCTGAAACCTTCCTCTCGGGTACGGGTCACAGCCACCCGCGACGTTGCTATGGCCTATTTGTGGTTCACACAGCTCTGCTAATAAGAAATGTTTTTGGTTTTGTGAAGCAAGTCCCCCATTCAAGTTGTCCGTCTCTGCAGGAGGGTGCTCCGCTCTGGTGGAGCAAGCAAAGCTCAGCTCACGCCTTCCACGCTCCCCACAAGGCTGGTTGAGGGCACGCGCGAGTGTCTGCAGGAGGGTGCATGTAGATCCCGGAAAACTTCCACAACCAAATCATGATATTGGTCCTGCAAACATGTGCAGATGTAAGCAGGTTCCAGGGAACACTTTGTGGGAAGAAAATAGCAAACACCTTTAAATACAGGCAGAATCATGGCCTGGTACATTTACAACGCTCGCCTTGCCTGGAATACATTTTCCTAAATGACCTTTGCACTTCTGCTGTCAGATGAGCAACTGTAACCAAGTTGATTTTTGATTATTTTAAACAGATTGCGCCTTGCTGGCTCTACGCAGCGCTACGCATTGTGCTGGGGTTTGCTGGTTTTACAGGTGTAGGCTGACGACATCTGGAAGCCTCATTCCTACGCTTACCAAAGGCATAATCCCACACGTAGGCCTTGTGTGGAGACATTGAGCTGCTGCATCCAGACCCTCATCTTCTTCAGCCTCTGAGTCACTGATATTAACCTGGAGCAGAGCCCTGGTTTCTAACATCCACTGAGTAAAACCAGCTCCAGCCCAGTATCCTAGCCCTAATCCTCCAAACCCATGCTATATTCAAGCTTGTCGGTGTGTTTTCTCACAGGATCGGAGCTTTACCTCAGTCCAAGTTAGGTGCGGTTTTCATTTGCGCTCCAGCTTTTCCAGCACACGCACTCGCTGAATTCATCATGCGATAGCCAGGATGCTGCATGTCATCATGAACTTGCCAGGGCAGGGGCTGGGAGGAGGGAAAGGGATTGGTTTTAAAGTCTCTGTTTAGCTTTCCATTAAGACTTATTGATTCTCTTAATTTTTTGTTCTCCTGGTTGCTAGGCACTCTCTCTCTCTTTCTCCTCCGTGTGCTGGAAGCCAGGGCTGCAGACAGAAATTTATATCTTGTAATAAAATCAAATATAGCAGAGCCTGTTGTCAATGTTGGGAGGGGAGGTTTCGTAAAGGACAGGCGGAGCAGGAGAACAGGGCCACCAAGGGTCGAACAACAGCGATCCTCAGCATTTAAGTCCCATCCCAATTACTACTCCAG
Source organism: Opisthocomus hoazin (assembly GCF_030867145.1). Classification (NCBI taxonomy): domain Eukaryota; kingdom Metazoa; phylum Chordata; class Aves; order Opisthocomiformes; family Opisthocomidae; genus Opisthocomus; species Opisthocomus hoazin. Next base: position 19,813,187 of record NC_134428.1, read on the forward strand.
ACTTCACACCTGGGAACAAACAGCCCACGTGGGTAGAGGGGATGTGGAGAGGGAGGGGGAAAACTTGGAACTAAATCAGCCAGATACGAAGATAAACTTTTGTTCGGTGGAAAATCAAGGGCTTCATTCAGTCTCATGTATGCAAAGGTACACAGGTAGATCTACTCCTGGTTTGCCCAAGGATAAGAGGTTGGGTGTTGCTGGTCAGCACAGTGTTGATCCAGGGGAGATGCAGGAGCCAGTGAGGCTCTCCTGATGGACATCAGCTCTTAAGGATTGCAATTCCCGGCATAGAGCAGGGACAGCATCAGAGTTTACCATCCCGCGGGGGTAAAGAGGGAGGTTGCCCCGGCATGGCTGGCCGCTTCCCCCCGGGGGGGCTGACGGGAACCTCTGCTCAGCCTTGTCCACGTCAGACTGTTCCCTCCTGCCACACCGTGTCTGAGCTTTTCCCCACTTACCCCCACAGCCTGTGGGTACGACCTGTCAGGGAACGCTGAATGAATTTGCTCCTACTTCTTGCAAAGTCTCTGGCCAAACCCTCTGGGGTCCGGTTGTCACTGTCGATACATCACCCTCATTGAGACGGGTTCTGTCTCTCCACTGCTAAGTGACTTGTTAAGTTGGATATAAATTTATATACATATGTATATAAATACTTACCTATTTATGTGTAAATGGTGTTTGTTTGTAAACACACTCTTAACTCAGTCTTTTCTAAATCGCAAGGTTGTTGCCTTAGAAACGGACGTTATTAATGCGATCTCCCGAGGTGCCAAGCACAGTGGCAGCAAGGGCAGCCTCTGGAAATGCCAGACGCTGAGGTCAGGGCAAAGGATGCTCAGAAATTCCTGGAAACATTTTCATCATGTGGTGACGCCCTGAAAATGCACAGACATAACTATACCTACTCCTTGCCCCTCCATATTAGCTCCTTTCACCCTGGGACGGCCTTCTTCTGTTGTGACAGAGCTGTTTATGCTATTATGCAGTTGATTTTGCAGCACCAGTCCTGAAATGGCTAAATCAATGTCACAATCACGCAAGCAAAAGGGTGTTAAATTCAACCCCTTATGCGACCCAGGAGCGCCTTCACAGCGTAACACAGGGAAATGTTACAAATTCCTGCGTGAACAGCAAAACCTAACAAAAATATCAATAATTCATGCTGCTGCAACTGCATTCAAGCAAAACTCTCTGGAGTAGCAGAAACGCCAGGCTGCATCCCTTAGGCTTCCTCAACACCATAGGGGAGGCAGCTCTTGCAGCCGGAGGTTTGTGTGAACAAACCATAGCGCTGGCCACCTGCACCCATGCTACAGCAGCTAGTTTCCATTGCAGTATGGTTTCCTGTTCAAAAGAAAAAAAAAAAAAAGAAATAAAGAAACTGAAATCCCAGAAGTTTTTCTTTAAAAAGAAAAAAAAAATCTCTTATTTTCTGGGTTATTCAGCTCAACCAAGAGTGGCTGCAGCTGGGAGGGAGGAATGTCACAGCACAGAGAGCTCAGACCAGGGCAATTGAAAACTGAACTGAAAATCCTGTACCTATGCTAACTTTCTCTGATTTTGAGCAAATTACTTTATGGACCCTGTGGGATTTTGTGCTGTAGAATGGGGAAAAGCACACTCACTGCATCTGCATGGTTAGGATGTGTTGGTCAAGTTGAAGAGGACCCTGCAAGAGAAAATGATGGGTGCAGAAAGAACAGGCTAAGAAGTTCCATGGCTGCAGAGCAGCTCTGCACCTGCACCAGCTCTCAAAGAATAAAAGGTGTCAAGCAGCTCTGAAAGCGCCTTCGCTGCGGAGTAATTTGCCGATCAGGGTTTCATTACATTTGCATAGTGGCGAACTCTGTTGCAAAGCCCAGTGTTACTGGTGTGAAAAAAAGGGGAGTCCTTTACTCCCATCAATGAATATCCACGCAGGTAACACCATGTATGCCAGACCATAGAGAACCTCCGCAAGGGAGAAGAAACGCAGAGAGTGAGAACAAGAAGTGGGTGCGGAGCAAAATCTCTCTGCTGATTGACCTAAACAACATTTTTGAGGCTTCTGCAATGCCCTGGAGCTGAGAACTGCTCTCTCACAGCCGTGCCACAATGAAAAGGAAAGTAGCTCCAACCACTTCTCTGAGTCTGCCCACCACGAGCTCAGGGCATCCTTGCTGTTTCTTCTCCGCCCGCGCCCTGGCCAGGCTCGCTGCAGCGATGGGTTGGTTTGGGAATCGGTATACGGTCGCACAGGCTGCTGCTTAGCTGCTCTGACGGGGTGGTTGGGAGCCAAGAGACATCCTAGGGAGCGATGGGGTAGTTGATAGCTTCAGGATGTCGGATATTTGTACTTCTGCTCCATGGCACATGGGAAATCTCAACACAAGAAAAACCGTGCTACGATAGTCCTGTTGCTGTTGTACCAAACCATACATACAACGTAAAACGTGACGTGGAAGTTGCAGCTGGGAGAATTGGCTCCATGGCAGCTACCACGCACCCGACTGGAACTATGCTGGTTTCTACGGCCTAATGATGGGCTCTTTTCAGCTCTTAGAGAAGATGAAATTAGACCAGTGAAGTCAATAATTCACCTACGCCAGTAGTAGACTGCTGCTTTTAGCATTAGTCCTGATTTATACTAATTAAAAGACTTAGGCTTGGGGAATCTCTGTACGGAGAAAGGCAACATACGTGTAAAGAGATTCACACATCAGGGTACCATCTCCTTCAAGAAAAGTCAAAGTGATTATTCAGAGCGGGCCATCATCAATTCAGTCTGAGTCAGAGACAGCAGCAGGACAGGTTCGACGTGCAAACCGCAGGGCAGGCACTTGTCACGGAAATTGCTTTTGCTCAGTTCCAATAATTTAATCTCTTCCTGGCTCAAATGGCTCATCCTTCCAGGAACAGCTTGGAGACATTCAAGCAGGAGACTGCGCTACATGATGTCCCATTGCAGGGTGGAGACGGAAGCGGAGCAGCCAACTGCTGCTGCTCTGGGGGCCCTGGGAACCAATGGCTGCTCCTGCCAGGGACCCAATGCCAAAAGGGTGATGGAGAAGATGTTGACTATGGGACAGAGAGCAAGGAGCTGAAGCCCAGCACATCGCTTCTGCTCTGGAAGCCTCTGCAGCAGAGCCCGAGTCCCTGAGAAAGAAGACAAGCCCTTCTAAAAGGACACAGAGAAAAAAAGGGACCATTACAGGTCCCAGCAATGGGTCTTGTGTCACGGACTGCTGCCTTCAGCTGCCGGCACGGCTCAGACATCTGAGACCACATCACTTCCTGTAACATAGCTCAGCTGTGATTTGAATAAAGCATTAGATGGAAATAAAGCTGTGGTTTTTCTCTAGAAAGAGAAGATCAGAAATGATGGCCTGAAGAAAGCTGCTGAACAGCTGGAGACGATAATTGAGCCTCCCCCCAATTAACTTTGTCCACAGAAAGTTGAGGATCACGTCCTACCCTGACTCTGGCTGCTGATAGGATTTTTTGGATGTCACCGCATGCCTCCTAAAAGCTCCCGCAACATCGAGATACAGAGCATGCAGCTCACTGATTTGTTTATCTCAATACGCTCTGCCAAAGAAAAATCAGCAAAGAATTAATTAACAGCAATTATTTCTAGCAACAACAGAGCAGCCCTGCTCCAGAAGCCACGAAAACAACATCATGAGACCCCTGTGGCTGAAAAGCCTTTATAAACAGGTGCAAAAATAAACAATTTTATAGCAGGCTATAAAAAGAGCCCAAGCCAGGTTGCGGAATGGCAGGGGAACAGCCATTTCGATGGCTGAGTCAGAGCAGCCATCCAGGTGACATTTGTGAAGAGCTTTAATAAACAAACTAGCACAGAAGCACCAACTTGAGTCAAAGAACCAGCAGGACTGGGTTATTGCTGTGATGGAGGGTTTACTATACCCGTCACTCTGTGTTATTAGTGCTGCTAAAGTGATTTACTGTCTAAGTCAGTCCAACCGATTGGAGCTGTGATCTAAAGTACTAGCCAGCTCCGATTTCAGTGATAAACATCACCCCTCCGCCTATTACTTGCTAAAATAAGATGAAATAAAGCCATCAATCCAGACATCTCTCTGCTCAAATGAGTCTTTCTAGCTGACATCACCACACCTGCAAGTCTCCTGCCATGCACGCTGAAAGGATGGAGGTAGATATTCCAGGCACGCTCTCATTTTTTGCTCACCTGGTTCTTTTTCAGCAGCTGGTGAACTCAGCATTTCTGTCCCTTTGACCAGAACTGGCACATCCCTCATTGCCAAAGCCCTGCCGTGACCTGGCTCTGGCTACATCTCCATGCTGCACGCACATACACTGAGCATCTCCCCGCCTGAGGAGGCCAGCATGCATCTCCTGCCAGAGGTGTTCACCTCCGTGCTGCGTCCTCGCAGCCCCTTTTCTACAGCACAGGCTGGGGAGAGGGAAGCTGAACTGAAGGCCATTCCACTCTCCTGTACCATTCACACTGATGTCTGTGCACAGAGACTGTTAACGCCTGATCTGTGGCATCGCCTGCACTCTCCTGTACAGATACTGGTCTGGGATCGGGCTGTGTGGACCCAGTACACGAATACCTCTAGATCAGACAGAAATCTGAATGCATAGAGAGAGGGGGACAGACTTATGCTGCCTTAGCAACTGCTCCGAGCATGCACACACACACCAGAGATGTGCCAAGCAACAGGCACAGCCCAGAGCGTGTGCTCTGTAAGGGCTGGGTCGCAGCGATGGGCGGTGAGGACAAGGGGTTAAAGGCAGCCTGCTAAATCCAAGGGTTGAAGTCAGCACAGTGTGACTCCCACGCTCACACTAAAGAGCAAAAGCCGAGGGAGGCGACCCCAGCGACAAAAGCAACCAGCCTCATTACACTCCTGGGATTTCCTATCTGGTACCTGTTCACAGGGATGCAGAGGCTCATTTACTGACGGGGGGGGTTTTGCTCCTGCTTGGTTCAGCATCCTGAGTTACCAGCAATTTTCTCAGAACTGATCTGATCTACAGCTTCTGTGCAATTCCTGAGTGGCAGCAGGAATTTTTTTTCCTATTTGGGTCTGCCTGTCCAAACCCAGTGCAGCGAAAGCCTTTTGACCATCCAGCAAGCCATGCTACCATGGGGCAGTCAGAGCAACCCAGAGGGAAAAGCCCTCTGGAGATTGCCAGCAGATTGCTCATCTACGCAGGCTGCAGCACACAGCGTCACATCAAATCCTCAGGGCAGTCCTGGTGTCCCAGGTTGTGTAGCGCTACTGTTCTCCTGCCTTGTCCACTAAGGAGACATTCAGTGCCTCCAAACCCTGCTGAAACCCAGAACACAGTCTGACAGCAAAGAAATGTAAAGGGAGCAAACAAAACTGGAGCTGGCTCCCTCGCAGAGCACCTCCTCCCTCGCGACTGCCTTCCCACATGCTATCCTTGCTGAGCAGCTTTGCAAGCAAGATCAGAACCAAGCATGTGAGCAGGTTCTTGCTGAGCAGGGCTTGCAAGGAAACTAGAAACCCTCCAGCTCCTAGAAGGTTACTGAAATAGTTAAAGGACTCTGTTGCCCAAAGGGGCTGCAGAAGCAGACCCCGCTGCCTGCTTTTTAAAATCATCAAGACAAAGTTAAAAGCCTGGGTCATTCTGGGCAGTCTCCTTGATTTCTTCAGCCCCCTGCTCTCTTTTTGCAGGGATATTTTCCATCACTGCTCCTATCAGAGTTTGCCATAATCCATAAGCACCTGAACAGCAGAGCATCTGCAGTACTCGGAGGTTTAAAGTATTGCTCATTACCAGGCAGCAGGACACACAGCCAGATGGACTACAACAGCCCTCCAACACCAGTGGGAACCAGCCTTACTCTGCGTGGGAGCTAGACCACCAGCCGGGGAGGTGGCAAAGCATGGGACAGTAAGGACTGGATTCAGCCCACCAGATTTGATACACTCGGACTGTTCTACAGCCACAGAGATAACTGTGGCCTTTGCTGGGTTATATGGTAAATGCCAGGCTTATTTGGGGTGTTCTTCATCCAACCAAGCCCAGTAGGAATGAGCAAGCGTACCACTGATGCACCTGCTAATGCAAGTCCCAAGATCTCCTGGAATAACGTGAGTAAACCATCCAGTGGTAAAACAGTCTGTGCAGCGCTACAGAGAAAGCATGAGCATCAGAGCCTCTAGGAAGAGCCATAAAACCCCCTGCCACCATCCGTCCCAGGAAACAAAACAAAATACGCATCTATCAAGTCCTCTGCACACACACATTGGACTTCTAGGTGACTTTCTATGAAGCTCCTATTTTGAGCAGTGATCAATTATGCATTTCAAGCCATATGGCACCCTCATTCCAGAAGGAAGGCGTTTTGTCTGGAAATCTGTAAGCTAGAAAATCTGCTGTATCCTGACGGAAATGCAGCATTGCCAGCTATCCACAGAAGCTGAATCCATTAAAAGAAAAGAAGACCCAGGATAAGCTTAATCAGACATCCAATGTCCATTGAAACACCCCCAGAAGGGTGTTGCATGTGCCCTTCCAAACAGTCTTTTTCTTAACTAATATGAGTTAAGAGCTTTCATTTTTGTGAGAAACCCAACACAATTATGCCACATATCCAATTTAGCAGGAACATCTCTTCCAGAAGGGATCTCCTCCAGGCAGAAAAGTAACTAAAGTCCTTTGGGGTCACTGGATATGCTACCAGAAATGACTGCACTCTTGTGTACTAGCACAAGCATCATTCCCTTTCCAGGAACCATGGTTTAGAAGCGTAGAAACATACTGCTCTCCAGTGGAACCAGAACACCCAAGGGACTTTTCAGAGCCTAGAGCATGAAGCCATGCTGCGGATGTCTTTTGTACAGGGAGCAGGCTGCTCCTTCTCCCCTAGCCTGCCTACAGTATTTCCTGATCCTTAACTGCATCAGTGGCACACTCCAGGTTTAGCTCCAGCAGCTTTGTGGAAAGAGCATTGCCTTCCAGTGCTCTCCAGGCCTGCTTGGAGCGAGGTAGCGACGGGGTGAAACTCCAGAGGTACTCTAAACAATGTAGTTCCCTCCCAGTGTTAGCACCAGTTAAGTTGAACCTACAAAAGCAGCAGAAAGTCATTTTGTTTTCTGCTGCAAAGTGCAATTAATCAATCACCAGCCAAGGCCAGGAACTCTGTGGTCTCCAAAGGAAACCAAGTTGGTGACTACTCATCGTGTGATGCCCACCCATCAGGACGTCTGTGGCCTTGAAGTAGGCAGGACAAACTGGGGAGAACACTTTGGGAGAGGATTCAGGGCAGGACCGGGCGTGAAGGTCAGCTGGCTACACCCTTTGCCTGTGTGTAAGTCTGTGCCAAACCCCAACCACTCACTTTGCAGGTGCCGACAGACGCAACCCCTCTGCTACACCAGGTATCCCACTTCCAGGCTGCAGACGCAGCAACAACCCTTCCTCACCATAGAGCACCGGCTCATTGCACTCCCACAAAGGACTTCAGATCATGGCCCACCTCCAGCGCAAGCACTGGAGGGTCTCTTTGTACAGGCTTTTCTACGAAAGGACGCTCAGAGCCCTGGGAATGTTTATTAAACCCTTTCTTCCTTGTTCTGCAGGTCATTGCTGTTGTTTGGAAAGATACAGCTAGAGCTCAAGGTCTCCCAGGAAGACATAATGAGGCTTGGCTTGCAGCAATGTTCTTTCTGTAAATAACTGCGGCGATCAAGGTTAAGCTCTTTGCGGTTGAATTGATTCTAATCTGAGCAAAGAAGCAGGGAATGCATGGGTAAGGCTCTCCTAAGTGCCAACACAAAGCTCTGCCGACCCAGAGCCCTCCAGGGACTCCCTGCGACAGGATCCCAAGCAGGAGGGTGCCTACAGTTACGCCGTGAATGGGGCTCTGTTGAAGAAAAGCCGCAGGGAAGACGCTTACTCTCCCCTCGCTTATCGAGTTCCACTATTAACAGCTTACATAGATCTTCACTCCGACACAGCCAACGCTCCCTCCTGCTTCGGGCTGTCCCTTCCACACCTGTACAGTCACAGCCAGGCCGGCGGTTCGTACATCAATCCAAGCTGAATCTTTTTTTGCGACTGTCGGCGCTTCTCCAGCTCCCGGGGTCTGGCAGGAGGTGGTGCTCCACGGCAGCACCGGCACAGGCAGCACGCTGGCTGCTCGCATGAAGATTGATGCACTTGTGTGGGACTCACCTTGCTCCCAGTGCCACGCGCAGCAGAGCAGCTCATCAACTCCAAACAGCTCCATACAGAAACCGGTGGCCCTGACAAACTGCCTCTCCTGCAGCACACACACTTCAGTTCGGCGGTTCCAAAATACAGATTTTCCCGTCTTGGTGTCAGGCTTCTGGAGAGGTTCCTCCTTGGTACGGGAACGAGAAAAATAACTACAAACTTAGGACTTCCCTTCGGCTTATACACTGCTGTCATTTTAAAGGAGACAAATGTGGATCCCAAAAGCAAAGCTAAAATAAAGAGGTTTTAAATGGAAAGGCTATAACCAACGATCTGTGTGCTGGTGGGAATAAATTCAAGAGCATTCTGGGACTTCTCCCAGGTGACTCTGGTGTTGCAGGGACTCATCCCATAGAGCAGTGGGAAAATCGTTCGACCCCAGGCTCGGCATTGATTAACCTGTTTTTCCATCACTTCTCCATTGCCTCAGATCTCAGTCAAGACCAACTAATGGCCCTCACCAGCGTTGAGCTCACCTCACCGCTCCACTGAACATACTCTCTTCTCCAGCTCCTGCCTCACAGCGAGGAACACGTGCCTCTGCCAATACCCCAAGCTTTCAGCTATCCCCTCACAGCCCTGCTCTTGTCCTGGGAGGAAGGGGACAGCATTGGGAAGCTGACTCACGGTGCTGGGCAAGCACGATGAACCATGCCCATGGATCTGGAGAGGACAAGGACGCTGCCTTCTTTGGGCTGGTGAAAGGTGCAAACCTCTCAGCCCAGCGTTCCCTGTTCGGGTGGCAATCACTATTGCTGTAGCTATTCAGCGAAGGACGACGTGTGCTCTGCCCATTTCGGTGGCTCAGCAGCGGTCGGTGCATGCAATGCAGGGTCCTGCAGCTGGCATCACTGCAACACTGCAGGAGGACAGCAGCCTACCAGCAGCACAGAGCACTGCTCTCTTTGGCATGCCACAAAGTTGTCTGAAACTGCTTTTGCTCCCACCATCCCTCCTGCAGTAGGTCCAAAATTTGGGCCTCGGTCAATACAAACAAAGAGTCCCCAACGGCCCTTCCTACAGTGTGTGACCTCAGATGGTTCATCTAAACGGCAACTATCACTCCAGCCCAACAGTCCAAATTCAGTCACTCCAGACTTCAAAAACATCACCTCCTTTATAACAATCTGGAGGAGAGAGGTGGTATCTCAGCAAAAAGCACGCATCTAACTCACAAAGTAACTGTTTGGCCAAACACCAGTGCAGAGTAACATGCAAAAGACGAAGCCACCGCTGAGAACAGCCCCCATCACCACCACCGGTGGGTTCTTCCACACCTACCAGGGATTCACTTCACCTTGCAATATTCAGGGAGCACAGAAGCATGAAATTTGATTTCTTTCTTCTGAAGATGATGGAGATTATTTTAATAATTATTACTCAGTATCACTGAAAGAAAGCTCTTGTTCAGTGGCTTAATATAAAGTCTTTTAATATCTGTTTCAGCAATAAAATCTCTGCTTTCTCTTCTATAAATACACTAATCTCACCAAAGGATGTAATTTAAACAGTAGAATGAAGTAGAATAAAAATATGCAGCAGCAAGCGAACATTCTTTTCAAACAGGGACCCGCTCTGAACTATCTGCAGTCTGTTCAATCAGATTAGACCCCAGCAACAATTCAAATCCCAGCTCAAACCATCAATGTGAAGAGCAGAAAAAGTTCTTTCACCCTTTCATGGATCTCTTTGCGAACAGATGCACACCAGAGGGAAGCAGAAGCAAAAGAATAGCAGCAGACCGCAGGAAGTGTGAGCTGTATCAAACAGAGGACACCAAATAAAGTAGAAATCACAGCAGAACTGCCTTGGCAAACAGTGTGTGTATCATTACCTGCAGGCCCTGACCCTAAAGCTTGCTGTCCGAGAGCCAGATACACAGCAAAATGATTCACTGGGGTTAAAAAAAAACACCCAAAACAACACACAAACAAAAAATGAAACAGGGGGCACAAGGCAGGAAATACAGTGGAAAACAGAAAAATATATGTAGAAGATTTATAAATTTATTGTCTGCTTAACAGAAATTTCTAAAGGGCTAACAGGCCAAATGATTTTGGCTTGAACTCAGAATTAATAAAGCAAGCCTCATTTGCATATGCAAGAGCAATACCACTGGCTCTGATAACTCATGTAAGCTATACAAACACCTGCCAGCGGCCTGAGAGACACACTCAGACCTGACTGCCCATCTACCGTATGGCCTGCTGCATTGCCCTCTCAATCTATGGGCTGTAACTACGTGTTCCGGAATGAAATACTGCATTTCTTTACATAGCCAGTTCTTGAGCTACCCTGGTTTTTAACATAAAACATTTTTTTGTAAAGAATAAAATTCTCCAATCACATTTGTATGTAGATTTCACAGTTACTTAGAACACAAATAAATACCATTCTTGTCTCCACACTGATTTCACCATAAAGATATTTAAAAACCATGGCAGTTCCACTCAGAGAAATGAATATATTCATAATGAAAGATTCCCAGTTAAATGATGAAGTAAAGTTAGGTGAACCCTGCTGGCATAGTAAATAAAAGCAGAATCACTACCTGACTGGTGCCTGGAACTAGAAATAATCTCCCAACAACGACAAAGGTTAAAATACTGAACCCCCACCCCAGTACCCCACCCCAGTACCCAATACCCAGTATTCTATAGCAGGGTGAGAAGCAGATCACCCCAAACATGGGGATTAATACCAGTATTTAATAAAAAACAATTTGCAAGTACCACAATAGCTTTACTTCCACCTGACAAGTGGAATATGCTGTAAGCATATTAGTAATCATAGAATATGGTTTGGGTTGGAAGGGACCTTAAAGATCATCTGGTTCCAACCCCTCTACCATTAGCAGGGACATCTTCCACTAGACCAGGTTGCTCAGAGCTCCATCCAATCTGGCCTTGAACACTGCCAGGGAGGGGGCAGCCACAGCTTCTCTGGGCAACCGGGGCCAGGGTTTCACCACCCTCATGGGGAAGAATTTCTTCCTAATCTCTAATCTAAATCTGCCCTCTTTTAGCTTAGAGCTGTTCCCCCTTGTCCTATCACTACACACCCTTGTGAAAAGCCCCTCTCCATCCTTCCTGTAGGCCCCTTCAGGTACTGGAAGGCTGCTCTAAGGTCACACCGGAGCCTTCTCTTCTCCAGGCTGAACAGCCCCAACTTACTCTACAGTTCAAGATCTAGACAATAAAGGGGTTTTTTTTTGTATTTTTAGAATAAGACTTCACTGTTCTTATAGAGACATGGAGAACACTTCAGGCAATAATTGTTCTCTCCCAGGCAAAATGTTTTTATGGATCTTTAAGAGCAGGCTAGAGAAGTTAAAAGAAAAAAGTTAATAAATACTTGAAGAAAGTAGAGAAAGGCAGTACTTTTGCTCATTTAAAAAAAATCTTATTTTAGGAAAATTAAACTTTGAAAAAAGCTTCATTCGGGAAACACTTCCTATTGCAATATGAACAGAAGGTACAATATGTACCACATAAGAGTTCTGCTTTCCATACATGAGGAGTGAAGCTGTCTTTCTTCATTACAACTTCTCAGGTTTGGCTTCTGATTTCTCATCCATCAGATCTTTAAATCCCAGTTTTTCCAGTGGTTCGTTAGCCATAAGTTGCCTAAGTTAAAAACAAAAAAACCCAACAAAACCATTATGCAGAACACAGTCTATAACCAAGAGAACAGCAGCGTTTTCTATTTCGTTCAGTATTATTTAATCCAAATAAATCCAAGACATCCATACGGAGTGACTGCTGCTTGGCAAAGCCTCAGAAACTTGGGAAAGTTTTGGGAAAGGAACATTCAGAGATTTTTTTTTCTTAACAGTGTTTTTCTAATTAAATATGTTGTTTCCTAATATTAAATATTGAATCAGTTTCCTCAGCAACTGACCCGACTTTTGGTTACCTTTAATTAACACCTTGCACAACAGCTTCCCCAAATTCTACCTGTCCCATTTACTCTGTTTTTAAGTGAATGTGGTTTAGAACGGCATCTGTGGTGCCGCTACACTTCGCTGTAGCGATTGACAAACCGCCTTCGATTCGCAGCACTCCCCACGCAGCGCATCCAAATGCCCTTGTACGTAAGGACACTCCATAACGCCCTTCGCGCGCTTACCAACGCGCGCCCCGCCTCGCACGAAGCACCCCAAAACCACCCCACCAACACCACGCAGGCGGCCCCGCCGCCTCCCCGTCCCGGGGCCCCGCGGCTGCCCCTCAGCCCCCGCCGCTTGCCTCTCCATGCGGCACTGCAGGTAGGCCATGGCGCGCTGCCGGCAGGCGCCGCTCTCGTAGCCGCTCTGGCTGAGGCACTCCATGAACCGCTCCTTGAAGGCGCTGCACTCCCCTGCAAGAGACCGCCAAGGCCGGGCTACCGACGGGCTCAGTCCCCCTCACCCGACCCGCGGGGAGCTGAGGAGGTAAGGCCCGGCGCCAGGCCGCGGGGAGGCCAGGCCCCGAGCTAGGCCTCGGGGAAGGCCCGGCGCTAGGCCGCGGGGAGGCCAGGCCCGGCGCTACCGCACCGAAGTGATCCAGCGGGAAGGCGCCCTTGTCCGGCGGCCGCGGTTTGAAGCTCTTGTTGCCGAAGTTCATGGCGGTGGACATGTCACAGGTGAGGGGGAGGAGGACCGGGTCCCTCCGGTCACACCGCCACCGCCGGGGGGAGCCGAACACCGAGCGACGCCTGCTGCCGCGAGTGCCGAGCGCATCGAGCGGGGCACGTAACCGCCGCCGCTCCGCGCAGGGGGCGGGGCCACGCCGCTATGGAAACGGCGTCGGCGTTGCTACGGCAACCGGAGCGCCTCGCTCCTGCGGGAAGCGTTCGCCGGGGGCTGGGGGCGTCGCCACGGCAACCCCATAGGGCCGCGCGGGCGGGGGGGCAAGAGTGACGTCACTGCCGCAGGGCTCGGTCACCGGCGCCGGTCACCATGGAGACGCCGCCGCCGCCCGCCATGTTGGCCCGCGCCGGCGGCCTGCGGGGAGCGGCGGGGCCGGTCCCTCGGGAGCGGGAGAGCCGGGCCGGTGGCGTTCCCGCCGCGCTTCCCGCCGCCCCTCATCCAGGGCTCGATCGACCGCTGCCGAATAAAACGGTTTCTTGCCAGAAAACCCCTTGTTACTTCCCTGATTCACCCCCGGACTGGCGGAGTGGGGAGCGGGGGAGCGGCGGTGGCGGGCAGCCCGTCTGCAGAGGGGCGGCGAGCAGCGCTTTGTCCTCGGACACGGGCTCGCCTGGAAATGGAGGGAAAAAGGGGCCAAACTGGGAGGCTGGTACCCGCAGACCCGCCGGTACGGGATCCGGCCGCGTCCCCCACCCCGGTCCCGAGCCGGTGGCCGGGGCCTGAGCTCCCCCTGGCCCTCCGCCGCGGGGCAGAGCTCCTCGCCCGTCACCGCTGGGGCTGGACGTAACAGGCCCGGGCCTCGCTCCGGTGTGAGCCGGGAGCCCCGGGGATCAGCGGGCAGAGCTAAGGCACCCCGGTGCTGGGAGCACTTTTGGGACACCCCCAGGAGGCATTTTGCTTAGAAATCCAGCAGGATTTCCAAAAATCCCATCCCTGTCCGGCTGTAGTGACCCAAACCCCGCCATCGGCAGCGACGCCGTTGCTCATCCCTCGTGGGTCCCCATGGCCGAACGCCTGCACGCAGCCCTGAGGGACAGCACCCGGCTGCGCCGTGCCTCCCGCCAGCGACCGGTGAGCAGGCGGCTTCCCACCGCGCTGGCGAGGCCAGCGAAACCCTGAGAAACGGTGAACGAAATTCCAGATCCTCGGGACAGAAAACCAAGACAAACCCCCCTTTTGCCCGCAGGTTTGCAGCACGGTCTGCGGAGCCGCAGAGCTCACCCTGAAAGGAGGATGAGAAATGGCCTTAATTTAACCCACCCCAGTGTTAACCATGGATTACACTCTTAGAGTCTTTCTTTTTCTTCTTGGCCCGTAGCTGCAATTGGTTTAAGATGGTCTTTCATCTGTTTTAAATTGATTTTCTTTTAATTAAATCACTGAGATAAGTAGAAAGATTTCGAGGCTGGGAAAAAAAGAAGAAACAGCTGCAATTGTTAAGGACAGCCATTACAGAAATATTACCTGCAGCCCCGTTTAAAGTGCTTTTTGTTTATGCTTTGATTTCTTTCTTATTACAGTATTGAAATTGTAAATGGAAAATTACACCATGTTCTATTACATAAGCAACTGGTTTACACAGCCTGAAATATAAGGTCGTATTTATTATTATGTTTTCAGGGCTATGAACAATAGATGTTTTTTTTTATTATATGGTAAATAGCACTTTTCCACTTGACTTTGTTATAACAGTTAGCAGTAAAAGGGAGATACTCCTCTTTCATGAATACACGCAGCAAACCGTCTCCCAGATCTCAGAGGACTGAGAGCAGAGAGGCAGCTTTGGTTTATCTGAGCAAGTTTAACTGAAGAGTCAAGGCACTTGATTTTAGCAAACTGCCTAAATTACCTTGCTTAGTTTCTGGCAGAGTGCTTGACTTGCTCATTCCCCATGGGATGAAGGAAGAAATCATAGGAAAAAGATACGCAGGGATCCCACAGTGGGATTATTCCCAAACAGACAGCAACAATCCTATACAAAGGCTGTATCAACGTGCTGTATTCTATTCTATCCAAATGTTTTGATTACCTATTAATTAACTCAGTGTCTTTCTTTGGAGTCTTAAATTTTGTAGTTACCCAAATTCAGGTCAGGTATAGTAGCAGGTGTTTGCTTATGCTTACTTAATGTTTTTATTGCAAATGTCAGTTGTTTCTTCTAGAGTTTCCTTTAAAGGTACAGTTTGTCTTAGAACCTAATCCACGTGCTTTAGCAGTTTAGTATGTATTTTTCCCAAGGAGATCAAATGAAAACCCTATTAGATAACCAGTGTGAAGGAAAAAATGTCTCATTGGCGGATAAGGCCAACCAGCTCCAAAAGAATTCAATAAAAACAGTGCCACAAAGAGCAGTGCTTTTCACATACTATCTTTCAAAGAAGTGAGAGACTTGCACGGCACCAGGAAATCTGAAATAGCTGCTTCAGTAAAAAGGTGCCCATTGTACAAGAGAGATCAGATAATTTGTAAAGCATCCAGTGTTTTATGGTATCTCTAGTCTGGAGTCCTGAGCCCTTTCTAAAAATTAGAAGGCTCAAATTAGAGGGCTCCCCAAACTAGGGAAAATTTTGGATCTTTCCCTTTCAAGTTACACAGCTTGATAGATTTAAAAAAAAAAACAAAACACCTTTGCTTGAATCAGAGCTGTTAGTCATTAATTATAGACTAAAGAGTCCTTAATTATGGACTAAAGTAACATTTAAAAAATGTTAGCTCTTTTACAATGTTGTCAGACCACACTGAAAACTAACTCCACTACTGGCACGTATCCGTCAGTTGTACAAATATACCCTCAGAAGGAGTTTTTACACACCTAGCATTACTTTTGGGAGCACCAAATTGAATAATACATCAGAGGATAACCTTTATTCCTTTTTATGGGCAGGGCACAGTCCGGGACTTTCATTATTTTCTCTCTCAACATGCTGCATCTTTTAAGAGCCCGCAGATTCAAATTACCGTGTAGTTAGTTTGAAAATAATTTATTGACAGCTATGACAGGCTTTGAGCAAAGTACTAGGGGATTTTGTAGCTTGACTTGGGATAGCTGTAAGAAATGAATCAGTTGAACAAGACCAAGCACATTCAGACGCTGGAATTTGTGCCCTTGAGACTGCTGTTCCCAGCCCAGGCACAGAACACACCTCAGAGAAACATCCTTCCAGGATCACTCATTCCTGCGCCTCACCCCCGCGCCGCGAGCACGCCGCCAGCTCTTACATAAGGTCTCTTGCTACATTGCTGCCACAGGCTGTTGTAAACCATTTTTCTACCTTTTAATTCAGGTTCCTAGACAAGCAAAAATGCAGAATATTGCCAGAATCGTCTGGGGAATGGGGATTTCTGTTGTGGATGATTAATGAAATATTACTATTTTGCACTTACAGGGAAATCATACTTTCATGCCAGTAAGGTCAGGGCCTTAATACGTTACGTGCTCTACAAAGACGTACAGAATGATAGCTCATTTTCTGTTGTGACTGAGCCAAAGCCTCATCAGGTTAGAGGGGAACGTGGTAGAAATAGTAACACCGTGCTGAAAGCCAAAGCCAACTTTTTTTTTGTACATTGCCAGTTGCAGTTCTGGTATATCTAAATCCACACCTCCATCTGCATTAAGATGGGGGGCCCAAAAGTGAGGTGCTGGGACCCTGGCTCTGTAGATACCTACCGATTAATCATCCTTCGCGATATTCCCCAAACTGCCCTTGGACTGATATAATTTCTGCAATACTGTCTTGAGATAGACTGAAGCTAGAGACCCAGAACAAAGCAGTGTTGAGGCATTTAATCTGTTCAGTTCTATGTTCAAAATAAGTTCTTCATAACCTGACCTCCTCAATACTAACTTCCCACGTCAGGGTGCCTTGGCTGGTTGGCGTAAATGTGGGGTCTGGAAGATCATGCTTCTGGCTGTAATCACAATGGATTTTTCTGCAAATATTTTTATAGATATGCATATTATAAAGTACATTGCCAGCACCAACTCCCAGGATCTCCCGTGTATTTTGCCACTGAGTGAGACTCATGAAGGAATGACATCTGTTCAGTCCGAGAACAAGGCTTTTAAAAGCAACAAAGTTCCTGAGAACAGTTTGTTGCTTAACACGAGTGGTAATAGAGTCACCTTAGGCTCTGCATAGAGACAATGCACTAATCCCATGCACAGATTTGCAGTGACCAGATCCCTCACACACAATCCTTCAGCTCAGAGCATGGAAAAGCCCCAAGAATCTTTCATTGAAAATTTGCAGTAAAATCATGATTTTTAAAAGTATTTTTCAGCAGTCTTTCTTCCCAAAGTAGACATGCAACACACACTGATTTGAAAGATCAAAGAAAAGAAGTTATTTGTATCAAAATGAGCATAGTGAACATTTGAGATACTGATACCGCCCTGTAGTGATCCTGTAGAAATACCAATTTGCAGGATGGGAAGAAGTGGGTGTAATCCAATAAAACAATGCAATAATTATGAAAAATGGAAAGAGGTCAAAGTCAGCGAGCTTTTGATTTCTTTTCACACCGGCATTTGTCAAGGTGAGCAAAATCCATTAGCAAGGAGCAGCCTGAGTTTTAACACATCTGAGTCTTTAAAAATGTTAATGTTTAATAGGGTGTGCTCACACTTTATATATCCTTGATAACAATGCCTGGGCTGATAAGCATCTCTTGAGGTTGTAAATCAGTTGCAGAGCCTTGCAAGGCACACAAGCACTTGGTGTTCATTCTCATGGTTTATTATGTTATCTGAACTCATTGACTGAATTATGGCCTTATAACAGCTCTTTCTCTGCATTATCCTACTGTTACTGTAGCATTATTAACCTATGTTGCATTAGAAGATTATATGTCCTTCTCCAGATGAGTGCACAGAAGTTACATGACTGTGGCTGTTTAATGTACAGGGTCATTTTCTAGGAGGAACCGCTTATTTCCCCGAGCTATGCCCACAAAGTCTGCTTTCCTGAAGATGGTATCAGTTCTGGCTTGGGCTGGTAGAAAGATAAAGACATGTGAGCAGGGAGCAACATTTTCTCCCTAGTCCTGTGCGGGATGCCTCACCTGCAGCCAACAGGTCAGCTGCAGGCTGTGTTCAGGATTGCATACTGGAAGCCAAGGTATATGAGGAAGAAATGGAGGTGAGGACATCACATTACTTGTATTTTAAAACTGGAATGATTCCCTCCCACTGGAGAACTCATCCGTCATTTCCCACAGTGCATGCATCAATCCAGCAGGTTGCAAGTCCATGGGCTCACTGCTTGAGAGAGAAATTCACCCTGTATTATCGCCAGGTACAACCTGAACCTTTAAAAAGCCTGAAAGCCCTTGAGAAGGTGCTTTTGCTGTCTATGGCAGTAGCCAGCTCTACTCCAACAGAGCAGTGGTGGCTGTATGTAAGCAGAAACAGTAAATTCCCTCCATCGGTACCCAACCGCGCCCATGGAGGATTTCTTCCCCGCTCTCACTGTCTCTCATAAAGTCTCAAGAGTCCGAGTGGTCACACCATTTGCTCAGAAAGAGTCTGGCAGAACAAGACAGTCTTGGAAACGTCTGGGAGAAGAAGGTGCAGAGTAAGACCTCACAGTTGTGCAGCAAATCTTGAGATGGACATGACCATCCGTTGCTCTCCTTTCTTTGCCCACCCTGCCTAGTCCTCTTCTGCACAGGGTAATTCCTCCTAGTGAAATACTCCACTCCTGATAACAAGCCTTTGAGAGCAGGCAGATGTGCAGGCACCTTTTTCATGTCAATCTAGTTAGGGTTTATTGATTCCCCTTGCCTTCGGCTAATGTACTTTTATTATTATTAATAAATAATCATCATTTTCCCGTCAGTGGAGCCTGCACCTGGGAGCCTTGGAGAATTCTAGCAAAAGTATTATTAAAACTAAAGATTTCTAAAGCTGAACAGCAGCACAGCCCAGTAATCTGACAGAATCTGCAACTGGGGAGCAAAATATCACCACCTGAGAATATGTGATAGAGCATCAAATTGGCTCCTTCCCCCCCCGGAGCCACCATTTAAAACCGCAGCCTCCTGTTCACGATCACTTCTGCATTGTTGCCATCCCCCAGGGATGCAAAGGGTGCCGGTGGCTCTTTGGGAGCTGTTGCCCGGGCACGCGGGCTCTTGCAGGACCCTGCCCTGGCATGGTGCGTGACTCAGTGCACCCGGTGTGCCAAAGCCGCTGCTGCCTGCTCCTGGCTGGCACCCCCTCCGCAATGCTGCCCAGGCAGCCTCCGTCCTCCATCCTCCGTCCTCTGCCTGGCCAGCTCCAGACCCTGATCCTGGCTCCTCCACGGTTACAAAGATCCAGCATCTCTTCCCAATCCAGGCAGAAGCATTGCCTGGAGGGGACAGTTTCTCCTAGAGGATTGTATGCGTCTGCTGGGAAACAGGCAGGACAGCCGGGAAGGAGTCATCGCCAACCTCAGAGACAGAGATGGACATCCAGGCACACAGTCCTCTGGGCAGTCAGCTGCAAAATAGTGACTGCAGTGGTCTCAGGGGCATTTTGGTATTGCCGGTAGAGGATTCTGGGGACAAAGATCAATAACAGTGTCAGCAATGAAAACACTGTGTTGCTCAAGGAGGTGATTTTACTTGGGTGGCAGGAAAGCAAAGAGAGTCAGAGCTGTCACCCATAAGTGGACCTACTCCCATCTGCAATCCTGAATTAGCACATCTTCATGCCACCCCTATTCCAACTCCTCCTCGGTCAGCCTTGTCTTCCCTGAGGACTTCCTTGCCAGCTGCACCTTAGGCCACGCGTTACTGTGGGCTTTCCCTCCTGTGTCCTGTGTTCTGCATCACATCACCAGTAGTCCAGCTGAGTCCTGTGACCTGGCACCATGACAGCAATCCAGCACGGGTCCTGTCCCTTAATTCTGTCCCTGAAATCACGTAGACCACAACATGCCCATAACACGGGTTTTCACTGGAAAACAAACACCTTGCCCCAGTATTGTAGATGAAATAGGAGCTCCAGATTAAGATAATCCATGTTTCAGAATAAAATAGGGTGCTTTACTGGCAGGAAAAATAAAAGTACATCTGGTCTAAATGGAAGTAAACAAGACCCGAGAGTCCTTTTCTCTGTGTAAAGCCACTTTGCCAGAAGGTGTGTTCAGGCAACGACAGAAGGGCTATAAAGGGACCCCAAGATGCTCATGCCCGCACTTTGATCTAGACATGGCCATACAGGCTTTGCTGCAGTACATGGGCTCTAGCTCGCTGCTCTACCTGGCAGCAGGGCTGGTCGCTCTCCTTTACTTTCTTAGCAGCTTGAAGAAGTCGGTTTGCAGTTTGCCTCCCGGGCCACGACCTCTTCCTCTGATCGGAAACTTGAACGTGGTGGACCTGAAGAAGCCGTTCCAGTCGCTGACAGAGGTAGGGTCTGAGCGAGCAGACAGGTGGAAACGTGCAATTCCTGAAGCGAGAAATGCAACTAGGGAAACAGAGACGTGATTGTGTTTGCGTTGTGCAGAGGGCAGAAATGAGGTATTTGGTGCATAGGCAGGCTGGCAAAATGGCTTTACCTTCAGAGGTATATACACAAATGCAGGTATTTACAGATATAAATATAATACACAAATTCCTTCCTTTATACATAGACCCACGCCCCTTGCAATTAGCTCCATGTTGTTGGATTTCGAGCCCCTCAGAGACTGCAGGTAGAAGACTCGAGTTGGGCCAGGCTGCTGACAGATCAGGACCATTTGCCATCGAGACGTGCCTCACTGCAGACAGACCTCTCCCGCTGAAGATAGGTAGGGAGGAAGGGAGGGAGGAAGGCAGGAAGGAAAGAAAGGTATCGTCCCCACAGCAGAGGAAAAGGGGTCATAGGCACATTTATTTCCAAAGCTAATTATATCCCTGCAATGCAATGCTCAACTCTGCCTCCCCAGCCCTTCCTCCAAACACACATTGGCCAGGGTTATTTAAGACTTGATGCATGGCTGTCGTATGTCTAGGTAAACAAATTGCTTTTTCTTATACAGCTCCATGGATACTTTTATTTCTAAAAGAGAATACTTAAATATTACAAAGCCAGGTGCAATGTTTGTTTCAGAAAGTGTCTGCTGTGTTCCCATAGGGAGGTGGGGACAATTCAATGTGAATTCACATTTCCTCTGGTTGCTGTAGAGACGGCTGAGGTGCCATGAGTAACCTGTCACATGCCCTCTGTGTGTGCTTACCGGGCACTACGATAGGGGAAACCCCAGTGAACTCCTTGAGCCCACCTGAGAGGGCAGGGCAGACACCAAAGGTCTCCAGTTAGTCGTAAGAAGAAGGGCATCCTGGACTGCAGAAGTACAGAGTTCCTACAGCAGTCACACCGTGTTCACCTGCCTTGATTTATGGTGCAGAGGATTGTGCAGAGCACAGTTTTGATGGGCTTCTGGTCCTGAGCTCCCATCTGCTCATAGGTATGTTTGAGGGCTGTCGGTACGGAAGAGCAACTATTTTTGGCAGTACTGGGGGATTTTATGACATAAATGTCACATGAAGGCATCAGACTCATTCCCTATAATCTGCCAAACAGCTTTCTTTAGGCTTTCAGGCCTGCCACATCCAATACTTGTGTTGCTGAGAAAAAACAGAGTTGATGCCAAGAAGTGCTAATGCAAAGAAATGACCACAGGAAGGCTGGGAGGCGGCTGTAATTCCCTGCCCCTGGCTCTGCCACACGCTCTGTGAGCCGCCCGGGAGGAAAGAACCAGTGTTAATGTTATCTCCCAAAGCCGTCAAACCACCGTTTGATGAAAACAAATTCAATTTGTCTGGTGTAATAACAGGAGCTGCTTCTAATCTGAAATTCAATTTTCGGTATGTATCTAATGCATAGCAAATGGTAACCCAGGCACATGGGAAACAAGAAGACATTTGGAGCGGATGGCTTGCAGAGTGTTTAAACGAAGTCTAAAATACTGAGTGAATGATTAGATTGTCAAAGCCACCCTTCTGTGTAACAGATGATTCATATTTAATTTGCCATAAAAGCCTAGAGCTCCTGTGACATTATCTAGAAGAACATGCTTCCTAATTAGATTCAAGATTCTGGTGGCAAGCAAATAATTTTGTGATGACTGCAACACTACCCACCTTGCCATAATTAGAGACAAGTGCTGTCCTGAAAGAAAGAGTTATTGTCTAGCTTTGTTTTTGTAGTGTTTGTGGCTTCAGCCTCAAAGATGTGTGCACGCCCGCTTGCCTCGGGTCAACAGCATTAAAATAAACAGGCCTGCCTGCTACCGCATTTTCTAACCAGCCTCCGAACGGTAGCATCGCTACGCTGGCCTGTTGCTGCAGAACACCACAGGAATGCAATGGCATTTTATCGATTTCTCCGCTGATAGGCGCGGTGATAGCAGACACCTTGTTGTGCAAGCCCGGTGCAAGCAGAGATGCTGGCAATTGATAGCTGTTGCTCATTAGGTGCATTACAGCAGCACCTGGAGACTTCAGGCAGGACTGGGAGGGTCCTTTCGGGCTGGAAACCACCCAGGGTGGCCAGAGCTAGTGTCTGGGTCCAGATCTGGTTTTGAATGAACATATTTACTCACCTTGACAGCTCTCCAAGATATATGGCAACGTCTTCACTGTGCATTTTGGACCCAGGAAAGCCGTCGTACTGGCTGGATACGAAACCATCAAGGATGCCCTTTTAAATCATGCTGAAGAATTTGGGGAGAGAGCAGAAATACCCATATTTAGGAAAATAACACAAGGAAATGGTAAGTGTCCTTTTGGTTGGTTAGTTTTTGTAGTTTGTCCGTGTTCCCTACATTCTTACAGCAGAGCGTATCATCCTCTTACAGATTGCTATTTGTCTGTATAACAGTGTATCCAGCAGCTTTCATACCAGTGCGTAGGAAGGCCTTACAAACGTTTAACCATGGGTAACATATGGCTGTTATACCTTTACTTTAGGCATAGCATTCAGCCATGGAGAGCTGTGGAAAACTATGAGAAGATTCACCTTGTCCACACTGCGAGATTTTGGAATGGGAAGGAGAACCATTGAGATCCGAATCCTGGAGGAAGTAAACTCTCTGATTAAATATTTTGAATCCTACCATGGTGAGTGCCAAGAAGTTCATCCAGAGATAGGAAACGTGTCTAGCAGAACAATAAAGGTTAATGAAAGTTTAACTTAGAGCAAATGGTATCTCACAGTTAAAGTTCAGCGTATGCTGAAGTAGGTTATTAAACTGAGACCTTAAAACATTGACACCTAGTTCCCTGCTACGCATTCTGGGTGGTGAATGAGTTTTTATTCCAGGAGCTCAGGACTACATTTCCATAGCAAACCAGACTGAAACGGGCATAATCACATTGTCATTTGTTTTCATTGTTGAAATACAGGGAAGCCATTTGATACAAAGATGATACTCAACAATGCTGTATCCAATGTCATCTGCTCTATATTGTTTGGAGAGAGGTTTGAATATGATGATCCTGTATTTCTAACTTTGCTGAAGCTGTTAAATGAAAACACTAAGCTGTTGGGCTCCCCTATGGTGCTGGTAAGAGCTTGATTTTATGTTTTAGCTTTTAGGTTTTGGGGAGGTATCCAGTTACCCATGTTTGTCCCTCAAACCTCCCACATCTTACTTCTCGAGGTGAGAACAAGAACATTATGAGCCAGCCAGGCTGCACTGAACACATCTGCAGTCCTGTATCGCAATGCACAAATTCCCAGGCCCCTGGGCTTAGTCTGTGAAATTTATTAGTAAAAGAAAAAACCCAAAGTATTTACAAAAGGAACCATTCTACCCCCTTTGAAGAGCAGAAGCACAAGACGCCTCTCATATCAGAGATCAGCCCTGAAATGCCACCTCAAATCTTCCTTCTTGTATTACACCTTCAGTAAGTGTCTTGGTTCTGCCTCTCCTAGAACCAGGTTTGACAAACTTCTTTGTCTTTTATTTTGGCCACTGAAATTCAGTCTTGGCAAACTAACAGCTGATATAAGCCCATTCCTTCCTGACAAAAAGCTTCTGGTTTGAATGCCAGTGGCATCGTCTTTCTGAGCCACACTGAGGTCTGTGGCTGGCTGTAACTCTGGACTAGCTGAGCCCAAAAAGCAGCACCCGAGCACAGGTCAGCGTTACACACTTTGCACAGACGCTCTCCCAGGATGAGGCACCAGCTAACGGCAGGTGTTCGTTTCATTGTCTGACAGGGCAGCTAGTGGTCTCCTTGAAGATGTACACACCTCTCACGGGATGATGGGGGTGAGAACCCTCCTCTCTCCTGGCAGCATGTACGTCCGTATGACATACTGCAATTCTGTGCTCAGTCCAGCTCCTAGGAACAGTGTAGCTGGGTTAGCTCAGTGCTGTGCCTAAGCTAACTGGCTTGGAAAGCCCCGTGTTGAAACAGCAATATTGTCTGTTTGTGGAGGTGGCCAGTTCAAGTCCCTTCCGCTGCCATAGGTTGTGACACACCTGAGGACTTTCCCTGGAATAAGTACAATGCTCACATGCCCATCTTTCACATCTGAGACCCTCTGTCCCACCACCTACACAACCAGCTGGAAGCCCTGAAAGACGATTAAGCTGATGAGTCTCCCAAAAGTCATGGCAAGGACTCATGCAGAGGTATAACAGACAGAACGCTCTATTTCTGCAGCAGTTCAGAGCTGCCTGGATTGTACAAGAAAATGT
Organism: Opisthocomus hoazin; assembly: GCF_030867145.1. NCBI lineage: Eukaryota > Metazoa > Chordata > Aves > Opisthocomiformes > Opisthocomidae > Opisthocomus > Opisthocomus hoazin. The sequence continues at coordinate 19,837,721 of NC_134428.1, forward strand.
GGGGGAAATGTGGCCTGAAAAGTCAAGGCATGGGACAAGGGACCAGCAGTGTTATTTGAGATATCAGTATGCGTTCAAAATGCCAATTAACAGTAAGACTTCTCTTCTCCCACAGTTATATAATTTCTACCCTTCACTTGGATTTCTTTCTGGAGCTTCCAAGACTGTGCTACAAAATGTCAGTGAACTGAATGCTTTTCTCCAAAAGCTCTTCCAGGAACACAAAGAAGAGTTTAATGAAAATAACTTAACAGGCTTTGTTGATGCCTTTCTGATGAAGCAACAACAGGTACCTTAAAGCTGAGTCTCAGAGTCCTTCTGTTCTCTTAGCTCTGACTTATTATTAGGACTGACCATCTGTCAGGGGATGGGTGTCAGTGGAAACAGAACTGCAGTGAGCAGAATGTATCAAAGATCATCCTCACAGTGAGCTGTGCTGTCCTCGCTCCATAGCTCCACTGAAACTGCTGGGTAAAGGCATTTAGTTGTCAAGATGTCCCATGTGGGTGAAATAAGTTACCACTCGGCACACATCCGAAACCTTCCTCCAAGAATGGTACAGTGATAAACTTCGTTGCAGTAACTGAATTCCAACTAATCTAATAGTTGGATCTGGGGATTGCACGTGTGCTTGGGATCAGACAAAGTCCATACAGCATAGGCCCTAATGCTAAAATACTAATAATTTATTTTCCCAGAGCATATCAAGTCACAAAAAGCAAAAATGCAGATAAAAATGGTGACAACACAGTCACATGTTGGTATCACTTGGTGTAGAACCTATGGCCATTGTCTGTATATTTTGAAGGAGTCAAAGAAACCCCACACTATGTTTGACAACGGAAACCTGTTGTTTTCAACCCTGGACCTCTTTGCCGCTGGGACTGAGACTACTTCTACAACTGTGCGCTGGGGTCTTCTTCTGATGATGAAATACCCAGAAATTCAGAGTAAGACTGAGAAGTCCTCTTGTACAATATTCTGTTGCATGCTTAAGGCTTTGGTTGTGGAAGGGAGTGGAACTCATTCAGTGTTGTCTACAGTAATTATTCTGAGTACCCTGAGAGAGATAACAACCGTTGATTTTACAAAGGAATTTTATTCAGCTGGATTGCAATAAACCAGCCCAGCCAAGTGGGAGAGGCTAAAGGCCAGTACACGGTTACAGTAAAGCTCCCCCATCATTATTCTCCTGCAGGCTATGGGCTTACGTCAATAAAGGTCTCCTCGGGAGCTGATTCTGATCTGGTTTCTGTTGAAGGCTATGGGGTAACAAAGGCGTGTGATCAGAATTAGGCATATAGTGACTCCATTCAAGCTCCCTTGTCTCAACAACAAACCTGAAAGAACCACACCATGCCCTGGCTTACCCAGTTCTGCTCTTCCCAAATGCCCCTCAAAGTTTTCCCTTTTCTTCATCCTGGCCAAACTGGAGGCCATTTCAGTTGCAAGATAAGAGGGTTATCAGCTTCTTAATCTTTTCCTCCCTCCAAGGAAAGATTCAGGAAGAAATGAACCACGTCATTGAACCAGGAGAGCTGCCTAAGTTGGAGGACCGGAAAAAAATGCCTTATACAGATGCAGTGATACATGAAATACAAAGGTTTGCCAATATTGTCCCAATGGGTGTATCACGATCAACTCCTACTGATGTGAATTTCCAAGGCTATGTGATTCCTAAGGTGAGCTTTGAGGCTAGCAATTTACACTGCACAGATCCCTTACAGTTTTGTTTAAAGCAGACAAAAAGAAAAACACCGTCATGCCTGGTTTAATCTATGATGTGATCCTTTGTCTTGAATCCAGGACAGCTGTTATAAAAATGCACTGGACTGTGGTCTGTTACAGCTGTTTGAATCCAGAATAACCAGATACTTTAATTAAATCACACTGGTTTGAATCTCTTATGCCAAATGAGGAACCTCTACTTCAGCATCTTTCTTGAAAGATCTGACTCTGTAAGAAGGGAATGTTTTGTGGTCCAAAAAGAGAGCAGCAGCTACTGATGACAGGCAGAGCCACAGTGGGGCAGGGAAGCATCCCCTAGTTCTGTTTGCCATGGCTTGGTCTCATTTGCCTCTTCACATTAGTAATAAGAAAGCAGCCCGGCTTGACTAGGAAAGTGATCTGCTCCAAACAGCTACCATGAGTTTCTTTGATCCCTTTCAGGGTACAGAGATTATTCCGCTGCTGACCTCCGCTCTGAATGATGAGTTACACTGGAAAACCCCGGATCAGTTCAACCCTTCCCACTTCCTGGATGCCAACGGGAACTTCGTTAGGAGAGAGGCATTTATTCCGTTCTCCATAGGTGAGAGGGGTGTGTGTGCACCACCTGGGTAGACTAATGGCACAGTTCCCCCTGATTCCAGAAAAGTAGGGAAGTCAGGGACACAGATCATAGGATAAGGGATTTCTGGTCATTTCTCCTGTCCACCATTGCTGTAGGTAACCACCTCTTCCTAGGGAGATCTGGGAAACACTGATCTACAGTGACTGAATAATTTCACGTACCTACAGACTTCTGTATAGTTTGAGACCAAGTCAGTAGCACCTCTAATATACAGAGAGAAGGAAGGAAAAATTTCCTACCTCAGCAGCCTGCTCTTACAGACTGTACATCCAGTTTAGAAGGTCTCAGACATCAACACTAACAGTTACGGTGCTGATCATTTCCTTCTCTCCTGGTTGTTTTCAGGACGAAGGGCTTGCGTTGGAGAAGGTCTGGCCAAAATGGAGCTGTTCCTCTTCTTTGCAGGCTTGCTTCGCAGATTTGTTTTCCAACCCCCTCCAGGAGTGGACAAGTCAGATCTAGATCTCACTGCTGATGTCGGCTTTACCTTGAACCCCATGCCTCACCTGGTTTGTGCTATGCCCTGTGAATGATCAAACAACATGGAGTTAGTGTAGTGAACACTTCAAGCTTGAGAAAAAGTCTAGTTAGAGGGGGAAGAAAGCTGTCTGTACTTGAGCTTTAGGGAAAGGAAGACACCAGGCACTGCTATTTTTCTCTCATTCATAGCACTCTTTCCAACAGCTCTTGCGGTGTCTGGATAATGCAAACCCTTTAGACACCCCTGAGTACCGCCCTCAGAAACGGTGTGATTCATTCCTGGAATAGCACATCAGAGATGCAGTTTTCAGTGCTGTTTGAAAGAATGAAATGGCTTCAAGCCTCCTCTATAGATGTAACCCATAAGAGGCTCTCCCCTGAGAGCCTCCACGAGGAGTTTCTCAGCCCAAAGTCCAAGCTCTATAGCAGAGCTAATTATCGATGGCCCAGATGGAGACAACAGACTCTTAATGTATCTAGAAATCTCCCCGGGACGGTTGTTCAGTCGAGCCTTAGACTGAGCTTCCATTGTGCGATACAACCTGCCTTATCTTTATTACAGAGTCCCAGACATGAGGGTGTAACGTGGGCTGATGCCAAGAGCCAGGCACAGGACAGTTATCAGAAAACATCTAAGTGGTTTGGGAAGTGGGTTCATTCCAACTCACACTAGGCACTTCATGCTGAAGAGCCTATTTATGATGGGCCAATCTAGCAGCTTAGTGCTCCTGCTAAGAAGGGCATTATTACCACTCCCTCACCTCTCCTGGCTTCATGCTGGCTCTGGCACTTGTCTGATCCTTTACTGGGCAATCTTAGATCCCAAAACTGGCAGGAAATGACCAGCCACAGACAGTGAAGGGTTTCTGAATCATCGTGGCTAAAGCTGGACACAAGCCCGAGGCAGCGTGAGGGCGATGCAGCCTGGGGCTGGGCAGCAGGACTGCCATGCTCCCATCAGAGAGCTGAGAGAGGCTCAGCCCTCTTCTCTGCTTGCACCTTAGGAGCCACAGTCGCTCTCTAGATCGTCTCTGCTCTCCGCAGGGAGAGAGGATCCTTCAGTGGATGATTCAACCGCCATGAAGTCTGAATTGCTCACTCTTTCCACTGACTGCAGGGTGAACCACCATCTGCAGGCTCCTAATTCAAACTTTAGTCTCATGTATCAGGTGTGTTGGGATGAACAGGAACAATATTTTCCATTTGACTGAAAGTGGGGCTTCAACTCTTTAGAAAATGTTGCTGTCTCTTTTCAGCTCTACACCAGATACACAGCCCGTGGCACTTCAAGCTGTCTTCCTCTCCAGATATTCCTTGTGTCAGGGAAGATAGGCAGCAACGTCTCCAGGCAGAGTAACAGATCAGCCTGCACTGCTGAGCAAATACCACTGCCATGGCCTCCCGTGGAAGTTATACTTGCTCAGCACACAGCAGGAGCAGGGCCATCGCAATAAGAACTGCAAGCAAAATTTTGGTGCTTGCATAAAGTTCTTTGGCCACTGGTGTAGTAACCAAAGCTGATAATGCTCACGTTCTGCCAGCAGAGATCCCGCACCCCTGTCAAGGCTAACAGGATTTTGAATGTAGTCAGTGTGAAAATAGAGGTGAAACTGGTAACAGAGTCCAGAAGGAGAAGCAGGTTAGACTTTGTTACCGAGTCGCTCACCTGTGCCATTAACTTGTCATTTGGGGGTCTCTGTAGAAAGCTGGTGACACCCCAGAGACTGTGACTGTCCTAGACCAGCTGCTTGATTACTACAATTAAAGATTTATTTCATGTAGCAGCCATTAGGAGTAGGAACAACTAGCTGTACCCACAAGGCTACACCCATTGAGGGAAGTGCGATACGTGTGCGAAATCCAAATGGTGGTGCAGGTACAAGAGGGGAGGCTGCTTCGCATGCTGTGGAACAGGCAGGAAACCACGTGCGGGTTAGGGAGCAGGGAGTCACTGAAGATGCTTCTGTGTTGGGTTAGAGGCAGGAAAGGCAGCTTAGGAGGAAAAGAAAAAAGGGAGAAACAGAAGGTTACGGAGACTGAGGGGGCAGTTATGGTAAATCTATGATATAAAACTAAAGTTGCTGTCATCTAAAGCTGATCTGTGCTGCAAATGGAAGGAACGAAAGGAGGAAGAGAATGTGAAGGAATGACAAAGTAGGGCGGTCTTTGGCCGAGACACTGACTCTTCACAGCAGCTTTATTTCACTCAACTAAAGGCAGCAGTCCAATAGTTGTATCGTACCTTGTACTTGTACTGGTACTGCACTTGTACGTGCATTGTACCATGGGCCCAGCTCCTGGTTACACCTCCAGGAGTCTGCTTGACAAGCTATGCAGCAGGCAAGCCTTTGCTGCTACACTTGCTCACGTTTGTTTTGCTGTTGCTGTATCTGCAGTCTAACTATTGCAAACCTGACCTTATCATCTACTTAATAAATAAACATTTTGCTCTGTTGCTGTTGATCTCTCTTGTGTTGCAGGATGAAGTTGATTTTGGGTCAAACTGATAGAGGTGGGCTGCACCACCCTTAATACTCACAGTCAAGAGGTCAGTACAGGGACCCCTGGGCAACATGCATCCAGGACACGTTCAGCAATGCAAAGAGTGAGCAATACCCATAGCCACAAACAGCTCAAAGGAAAGAATTGAATTTCTAACTCCAGAAAATCACAGCTGCTGTCTGAGACAGGACATGGCTCTGGATGGTTCTCTGATGTGGCTCCTTGCTTAAAAGGAACTCATCGCAGCCAAAGTCAGCAGGAGTTATCTGAGGCTGAAGTCCTGGATGCACTGCTGGTCAAGAATGGGACTGGCAGAGATTTTAGGGGACTTAAGTTAATTTAAAGGATGCAGGGCTGGTGCTTTACTGGCTGGCTCTCCCCAGGCTGCGCTCAGGGGTCAGCGGACAGTGCCCATGCTCCAAATCCTCACCAGCACCACCTGGGTCACAAGCTGTGGCAGGGGATCGCCGCGTGGGCAGGAGGGATGGGGACAACCCGGCTGCAAGCACCCCGAGGGCCCGGCTGCCCCAGGAATGCACCGGAGTGGTGTCAGCGCCTGGCAGGTGCTTTGTGCTCAGCTCTGTGTGCTCAGGCAGGGGAGCACGTAGCAGCGCGGCTCCGGAGCGAGACACGTACCAGACACATTATTGAGACAGGAATTTCTTGTCATCGCAAGAGCTTGACTTACCTTTGTCATTTTAATGCATTGAACTCAGAGCCTGGTTTAAAAAAACCCAATACACTCCTCCCTGGCTTTTCAGAGATAATTTAAGTCTCTTTCTGAAAGGCCTTTTTATGATTTCAGCAGCTCCCAGGGCAGGGATGAAATACTGGGAGAGTGGCAACAACACGTAACTTTTGTGCTGCAGGGTGCTGTCGGTCAAATGAAACCCTGCAGGACCGTACCTTTTACACGGGGCACAGAGCACGTGCCACCGCAAGTTCTCACCGCAATGCCCACGTTCTGCACCCCGTGCCAGGCCTCATCCTTCTCGCCTGCCTTTACAACCCCTCTGCCTCTTTGCTCACTTGAGCAGGCAGGGTTGAGTCATCCAAGGCATGCTCTGGGGGAAACCGTTGCCTCCAACCCATTTCTTGGAAACTAATAAAAAAAAAATAATACCAGAAATGTTGCAACACACTTACTGCTTCTGCTTCTGGGTGGCTGTTGGGCTGTAACGTCTCCACACCACGCAGGCAGCTCCAGCTTGCAACCAAGCGGCTGCTTGCTTTGGGACCATGCTAACCATAGCCATGCCCTCCTTCACACTAGGGCCTCTTCCTTCCCTGCCTGCTTTGCATTTGCAAGGTCGAGGACCCACATTTGCTGAATAACAGCCTTCATATGATCTAACCTTTGGATAAATGCACTTTGAGCCTTGTGCTTCCTGATCATGTAAGACAGCTCTTTCTGCCCTGAACAATCTTATTCCATCAGCTGTTTGTTCCCAATATTCTCCTGAAAGCCACTATTCAGCCAGGTAGATCTCAATTCCTTCTGTACAAGATTTAAACCTTTATGAGGGATGCAAGCTCCAGGTGTTTCATGTCTTTGACTTCAAATAATTCCATTCTCCTGACTTGATCCCCTTCTGGAGCCTGCCAGGTCACCTGGCTTCATTAACTTCTTCCCTCTATCTCTCAGAAGCTGCTCTTGCAAAATGAAGAATCCTCCCAGAAGTTTCAAATTAAATTTTGTCTTTCCATTCTACTCATGAATCCACACATGATCACTTGATCCAAGCTAATTTTCTATGGCTAGCTATTACATGTTTTCTACTTCAGACACAAAGTCTGAAATCGCATCCCTTCTGGGCAGTTCCGAGCCAACTTTATGAAGAAGTTTATGGGCTACAACCCCCAGGGATACATGGGCTTTACCATTATTAACAACCTTTGATCTCCACTTGACATCAAGAAAGCTAAAGCCTCCCATAATGATACTATTTGTGTCTCTAGTAATACGGAGATCACAAACCCTATCCAAATCTGAATCTGGAGGTTTCTAATAGGATTCAGAGAAACTTGTTTATTTGCCCGTGTCAGCAGAGTGTTTGGAGGGTCATGGTACTGCAAGCAAAGGGCCTCGAGGTCTCGGGGGGAGGAGGTTATAAAGGAATGCCAAGCACCTTTTCCCATGTATATGTTCTTGCACACACATGCATGGGTTTGTAATTTGAAACCCTCTTTACTTCTGGACAGGCTTTGCAAACTGCTTAGACCACATTCTCTGAGGTGTTTAAAGAGGGTGGAGTATGCAGTATTTATTTAGGTACTCTACAAACCTTAATAAGAATCGAGTGCTTGTAGCAATTGCAGAGAGCAAACAGAAAGCCAGCTGGCAGAAACTGAACAGTGCCACTGCATTTTTATTGCTTCTAACCCCCAAAAAACAGATCATTACTAAAAAAAAATGTCTTTTTTAATTTCATTTACCTCTGATCCTGCATTAATTTTTCTGCTGTGCACAGCAGTATTATTAGCTGTACTCTATTTTTCAACTGGCTATAAATACTCAGCGTTTAAATTTCCTCCTGGTCCAACTCCTCTTCCGATCATTGGTAACCTGCACTTGGTGGATCTTAGAAGGCAAGATAAATCAATAATGAAGGTAGGACAAAAACCCCCAAACCCAGACCCTCATAGATTTTAAAGATGCCTGGGATATATCAGTGAGAATCTTTTTGTCTTTTTTAATTCAAACTAAATTGTAAAGGTGTGAAAATTGCTTTATAGTATTTTTTCGGGCTTCTTCTAGCCTATGCCTATATTGATGCGATATCATTTCTGAGCGATCAACCATTAAGAAAAGACCTCTGGGTAATACGGGGATTCTTCATGTAATTGTGATGATGTACATGAAGTGCATAATGCTTGTGGGAACTGAAATATTAATTTGACAGCTCGGACACTCAGAAAGCTTTTAAAGCATTAGGATATAACTAACACGAAATGAAATTGCTTCCCTCCCCTCCACCCTGCAGAACTGGCAAGGGGAATTCCACGATGCAGTGACCCCAAAACTGCTTTGGAGAGGGCCAAATCCAGATGTCCCATTGCAAAATCCGCTTCCCTCTTGATGAATTGGATGTGCATTAAAATCGAGATGGCAGTACAAGAGAGGGATGGAAAAGTTGCACTAAGGAACCAGAATGAATAGCCCGTAAGCTCGTCTATTAACCTGTAATTAAGACAACTTACCCCAGTTATGGTGGTAAACTGTTCTTCGGTGCAAGACGAGGCTGGCACAGCCTGAGCTGTTTGTGTCAGGCTGCTGAGCACTCCCCCCTCGCTGCAGTAGACAGCACCCCCGGGGATCGACCTGCGCCAGGGTCAGGGAGAGAGTGAGCAAACAGACAGCGGCGGTTCGTGACGCGGCGGCGACACGGCTCCCGTAACACCGGTGCTCAGCAAACACTGGTGGGTCTCTGGGTGCAGCCGGGCAGTGGGTAGCGCTGCCGTGGGGTGAGGCTCCCAGCACCCAGTGGTGTTACGGGCAATGCTTGGGGTCAGTTTGCCCAGTGGGGCTGGGCAGACGTTGCTGCAGCCTCTGAACGGCGGTTTGGAATTACCTCTGCGTGCTTTCATCACCTGTTAGGCTGTTTTTGGTATTGCCTACGTTTGCCTTTACTTTGGGATTACTCCAGAGGGTTTATCCCTCCATCTCACCCCACAGAGAGCAAAAAATGCCGACTGAATCGAGCAGCAGGCACCAGCATTTGTTGGCTGGGCACCCTGATGGAGGAGTTTGCAGGGCATGGGGGATCCCCCCTCTCCCCTGCGAAGCTGCCATCGGACCCAGCACGGGCTGAGGCTGCACGCGTGCACCGTGTGTTCGCTTAGGCAGCAGATTTGAGCTGTGGCTCCAGCCCAGCCCAAGCGCTTCTTGGCTGTCCCCAGCTGCTGTTTTCAAGCTGCCAGAGAGCAAGATGCGGAGGCAGGCAGGAGTATTCAGCCTCCCGCGGTCCCCGATGAGGGCATCCATTTCCCCGTCAGCGCGCCACGCTCTGCGCAGAGCCTCATCCCAGACCCCTTTCCTTGGCGAAGAGGAGCGGGGATCGGCACACAGCACAGTGAGCTCTGGGGGTACACGTAGGACGTGCCAGCAGGACCGCAGGCTCCTGGAGGGATTTTCAGCCCCCCCGGGGCACTGCGTTGCCTCTGTAAACTGCCTGTCAAGGCACCGCTTTGGAGGGGAGCTGTGGAGAATTTGTCCCACATGTGGCAGTGAAAAAAACCTCTCCATGTCATGGCAAAGATATGTCCAGAGCCTTCCCAGTGCAAAACGAGCATCGCTTTGTGTACAAGCGTGGGGACAGCCAGCCAGCGGTTCGGGCAGCCTCCTGCTTCTGCCGTGGGTTTCTCTGCTGTGTCTGGCTGAGCTATAGGTACCAAAGCCAGGTCCAGGCAAAGAGGCATAGATTTGAAATTTGTGGTCATCCAGGGCAAACTAAATGCCTGGCATGGAAAAAACAGCTCCTCTGGTCTTGTAGCAGGGATGCAGTAGTGCTTTGGTGCAAGAGGAGCATCGTACCAAAGCTTTCCTGTGCGACAGCATCCTTATTTGCACTGAAATGTCTTCTCTGTGTTCATCTTTCTCCGGTTTGCCAACTTGTGTTGCCTTTTGAGGTCCAGTCTTTAACTCTGCATGGGGTTTTTTACTTTTCATTTACTTTCTCCTTAACAGCAAAACCAGATTAGTAATGCACTGATGGGGGTGGGGGTTCTTTCATGGCGATAAGCCTAAAATCCATACGGATGCCAACCAGGCACCCATAAAAAATGTCTCGTGTTTGACCATGATGAGCTCCGGCTCACAAACACCGTTCTGCCTGCAGGTAGCGGCTCCACAGCTGTTCCCAGCAGGATGCCAGGACGTAATATGTCCTTTCAGAAAGCAACCGTGCACGCTCCCTCCCTTCCTGACCATCACAGCTCCCCTCTTTTTCAGCTTGCGGAAAAATACGGCCCCATCTTCACCCTCCACTTTGGGTTCCAGAAAGTTGTGGTCCTGACCGGGTACGAAGTTGTGCGGGAGGCGCTTGTGAACTACACAGAGGAGTTTGTAGACAGACCATCCATCCCAATATTTGACCAAATTCAGAACAGAAACGGTACTAGAGAAATGAGTGGGGGTGGGCGGGAGGGACGACACTGTCGCTTAGTGCCAGCCTAACAGTGCATCCCCGGAGCCCGGCTTTTAAACATCCCCCTTGGACCCTTCTGAAGCCAAGCTGAGAGAAAATATTTGGCTTTCCTCACTTTCATGCAATGCTGCCTGCCTTTTCATCATTTTTGCTAATGCATTTGTGGCTGATACATGTCCTAAACGTTCGAGGGTGAGGAGTGGGATTTTTAAAGGCATCGAGGTAATTCTGGGGTTAATTTCTGTAAATGGGAGCGGTGACCACCACATTTACAAACCTTCCCCACGGTTTCAGGGGACTTTGGACTGACTGGTTTGGCTGTTTGGAGCTGTAGGGATTTTCCCTTTGTCCGACTGCCAGGTGCCACAATTTTGGACACCATCAGTTCCCCCATGCCTTGCCTCCCCATAAAGGCTCTTGGGTGGACCACTGTGAAACAGGTTCAGGCAGAAGCAATGTGCTGAGGCTGGAAATTCACCCCCACAAACAACCCCATAGTTTTTCCAAGGCAACTCTCCATTCCTGAGTATTTCAGAGAACTTTTTGCCTTGTTTTTCCATCCTCTGCTTCAGCTGAGGCTTTAGATTTGAGCTTCCAAAAGGCAGCTTTATATGCTGGTCACAGGCTGAAGTTGGGATTACAATTAGAAATTAAATTACCCAGCCATAATATCAATAGATGAATTTATTGCTACATAAGGAAAAGGAATCGATGGGGAGAAAAGCATTTTTCAGAGCTAATTTACATGTAAAATATCCCTGTGGGAGACTGTCAGTATTGCACTATAAGTCCTTTCACACTTACCATCTGAGCCCAAGTCTGAGCCACTTAGAGGTGACTCAAAGCTGTAAATTCATAGTGGTTATGAAGTAACAAGGGTCACACATTTTCCCATGAAACCTTTTTTCTTCAGAAAATGTCATTTTGTTGACTCAGAAGCTGTTTGCAGAAAAGGAATTATCCAGATGCAATTGCCTGAATTAAAGAAAAATTAAAAATTAAGTTTAGAAATTTGCTTTGACATTTTTAGAGCAAGAAGTTTTGCTTTCCAAGTTAAAACTACACTGCTTTAAAAGAGTGTTTACTCTAGAAAAAGCAAACACATTTAAACACCTTGCAGCCAAGATGAAGATGTAAGTGTTGGAATCCAGCTTTTCAATAGACACAATCTGAGATAGTCTTTGGATTAATGACAAAATCTTTTCTTTCACTATTTCCAACAGTCTGATGGGATGAAATACGCATCCCTGCTTGGTGGTGTTAGCGATCATCAAGGCATGAGCTCAGTAACCTCCACAACATGATAGTATTTTTCCACTGCTGAAAATACAGTGTTGCTGAGAATCTCAGTAAAACAGTTCAGCACTGATCAGGGTTGAGGAAACTGAATTATCCCACCCCACATAGATACAATACCTTTATGACTGGAATAAGATGAAGGGAGAATCTTCAAAGATACCAGGTTGTTGCTTGAGGCCTTAGACTTGCAACCAAACAGGGTCAGAAAAGTTGCATGATTGACTTAGACCAACATCTCTCCCCAGCTCTACAGCCAACCCATACTGGTCTGAAAGCCACACCTCCTTATCTTGCACTCAGGAGAGGGATGGGGCAAAGTGGGTTGGGTGGGAGCTTGTTTTTCCCAAACCACAGGCTCAGTGAGTCTGGGAGAATGGAGCTGAGAGGATACAGGGATGGGGCACGCAGAAATGGGAGACCCTTAGTCCCTGAATCCATGGGAAACTGGGCAGCAGAAACGCTTGTGGAGATCCCTCCTCATCCAGTCCCCTATTCTGTTTTGTGCGGTGGGCTCCTCCGTGCATGAGCCCAGCAGCGATGTCTCACGGCCTCCCCAGGTTTGTTCTTCTCTATCGGGGAGCTGTGGAGAACAACTCGGAGATTCACCGTATCCAGCATGCGCAACCTCGGCATGGGGAAAAAAATGATAGAAGGGAGAATTTTTGAGGAGCTTCATTTCCTTATCGAGATGATCAAATCCTTCAAAGGTGAGCTGGAGACCATCACGGTGCTTTACAGCCTCATATGCGTCACTGCTGCTGCCGCATCTCACTCACATTTCCATCCTCCTCCCATTGCAGGTGAACCTTTTAGCCTGACGTCCTTCAACTGTGCTCCAATCAATGTCACCTTCATTATGCTGTTTGGCGACAGGTTTGACTATAAGGACCCAACATTTCTTACTCTCTTAAGACTCATAGATGAAATTATGATTCTTCTGGGATCTCCAGATTTGAATGTAAGTAACCCATCCCACAGCTTAACATATTCCAACACTGCCACATTGCATTTGTGAGCCACACAAACCACAGGATTTAGTTCAGCAGTTTTCAAATGTTCAGAACCAGCCACTACACCTAAAATGGGACAGTTCTCCATGTACCAAATGTGCTGCCAGATTCCCCTTTGCTGCTCTCCTTTTGAACCATTCTGCACATCTACGTGGAGCTAAAATGAGAACTGAACTATAGTTGATTTAGCTCCACAGATTTTTTTTTTGTTTGGCTTTTTCAATATAATTGCACCATCTAGGCTTTCTCTGCCTTTGCTGCATTTTCTAAAAAAAATACATTCAGTGTTGATGTCCAGGTGAGGGAGATTTCACAGACTGCATTAAAAATGCTTCCTTAAGACCACCAGAAAAACTGCTTATCTTCAAATGACCATATCCAGTCCTTCATAACTGATGTTGGAAAAAACCAACCAGTCCCATACTGCTCTAAACTGGCTGGTGGCCTGGCACACTGGAGCCTCGACTCTGTGGAGCAGCTGACCAGGCTGTTACTGGTAGAGGATCTGTTCCCACAGAACAGCATCAATGCTTAAAATTGGGTAGTACTAATAAAGGCTCAAAGGTTGCAAAGCCCTCCCTTAATAAAATCTGCCTGGGGAGTCCCTGGGATGCTAAGATACGACTACAACAAGACAAAACTCAACCGATATGTCATGCCTTAGGGGGATGCTTTTTCAGCATGCTGATATTTCTGCAGACTTAGAGACTGCTTCTTTTTTTTAATTCCTCATTAGTATTTCAATTTCTACCCGTTCCTTGGATTTCTTTTCAAAACCCACAAGATTATGCTTGAGAAAATAGAAGATATACGCATCATTTTAAGGCAATACATGAAGGCGAGCAGGGAGGATATCAATGAGAACAGCGTGAGAAGCTACATTGATGCACTGATATTCAAGCAACAAGAGGTATTTGACTGCTTAGCTCTGTTGACTGTTTTCAACGTCTCTTTTTGACTTTCTAGCTAAAACAGTAGCTGAGTCTTGATTTCAGTTATGTCATGTAAACCTATTGAAATCCATGCTGTTATTCTAGTGGTACTGAAATGAGACGGCAGTCTCTTACAGTTGGTGTAATTTACTGCAGGGATTTTGCTATCAAAATTAAGGTATGAAAGCCACCGTCTCAGTCCACTCCTGAAACAGCAGCTCTAATAATGTGAGATCAGCTCCTTGTTCCTAGTAGAAAATGCATGTATTCACATGAAAGCTGACTCTGTCTTTCTTTTCATGATAACAAATCAATTAATCATTGATTCTGTTGCTCCAAGATGAATTATACCCTTAACGTACTTGAATGATAAATCATCAGTACAAGGCCTAGCCCTGCCCTGCACCTTACTTTAGTAGAGATGTGGCGGTTTCTCATATCAGTTGATTTCATTCAACACAAAATATTTGGGCTCTGCATTTTTTCTTCTTTCCAACTGGATCTGGGCCAACCTTAGGCACTAAATCTTCTACCCAGCTATGTGGAGGAAGGGTCAATACAGTCCTAAAGCCCAGAAGAAATGGCCTAAAAGGTAATTTTGAACATTGTTGGGGATTCAAACCTGCCCTTGGGCAGGAGGGGTCCCTAGGAGGTAGGATTAGCTGAATTTCCTTCTGTACGGGGTAGAGACCGGGCTCTTTCTAAACCTGTGAGGCTGATGCTGTGAACAGCCAACTGGCCCTGGGCTTCAGCCTGCTTCTGGGTGGAGATGGATGCTGAACCAAGACTCCACTCCAAACCTTCCATCTTTGGTGCTCCCATCTTTGGTGAATGCTGTGTATTCAAGTTCCGGTCTATTTTATCAGCCAGTTGATAAACACAGGATTATAGACAACAGTGTTGTAGGCTATGCAGCATTTCCCAAGCTTGCTGAATACTGAGACTGATGGTTTTAAGACCTTTCTTACCACTTGTGTTTTTCAAGGATAAAAACAAGAAAGACAGCCTCTTCCATGATGACAACTTAATAGCATCTTTACTCGACCTGGTCATGGCAGGAACAGAGACCATAGCCACAACGCTCCAGTGGGCCATCCTGCTGATGATGAAATACCCAGAGATTCAAAGTGAGCTCCTTTCACCTAAGCTCCATCCGTGGCATGGCTGATATGGGGAGGGGAGAGGCTTGGCCTCACATCCACAGAAGCTCTTTTAAGAGCTGAATCCTGTCTCCCTACTATTATGAACTCCTGATGTAATTAGATGCTGATTAAAGCCACAACCAGATTGTCCTTGTGCCTTGCTAGGAGAGAGGTTGAGTGGAGATCGAAGTATGATGCTGGTGAAACAACCCATGCATATGCTGGAACTAGAAATAGAGCGGGGAAACCCAGTCTGGTGTTTTAAGAATCCTCTCCCTCCAGACCCTGGAAAAACACATTTTTCCCAAAACCAAATCGGAACTGACTTCCTTGCTGGAATCCAACTGTGTTTGTTCCTTCCAGAAAAGGTGCAGGAGGAGATTGGGAGAACCATCAAAGATGGAAGCTGGGCCACGTATGAGGATCGGAAGAACATGCCATTTACGAATGCGGTGCTACACGAAGTGCAGAGGTTTATCACCCTCTTGCCCCACGTTCCCCGCTGCACTGCGGTTGACACCCACTTCAGGGGGTACTTCCTGCCCAAGGTAGGTAACTGCTCCAGCCCAGGTACACACCACCCTCCTCATTTTTGCCAGTGCAACTAGAGACCAGTTTCTTTAGAGGGAATTGGACAGAGGCCAAAAGTAGGTTTCCAAAATCATCCACAGAAGAGTTTCTATGTTGAGTCCATGAGACTGCTCTTGTAGGACTATTGTTTCATAGTTGAGCCTCTTCAACTACATTGGGTACAGAGAAACTGGTATCATAGTTCAGTCCCTCTCATGCTCACGAATTCCCCACTCCACAAGTGACCCTGGTTTACCTCCTTGATGCCATCTGCACAGTGAAGTATCTGCCAGGGAATTTACAGGATCTGACCCTCTGCTTGAGGTTTTCACAGTACCATATGGGCTTTGGCTTCACTTCTTGAAACTGCTGGGAAAATACCACTGACTTCTCTCTCTACTGGCTGATGGGGTAAAAACCTCAGGGTCTCCACCTACCCCAGGTGGAGCAAATCTCCTGGAACACTGAAGTCTGTGTCACAAAATGAACAAAACAGAGCACTTTTTCTATCTTTTGTGCCTTCATGTACTTTTCTTGCAGGGTATAATTGTAATCCCGTCACTCACCTCAGTGCTGCTGGATAAGACGCAGTGGGAGACACCACATCAGTTCAACCCCAACCACTTCCTTGATGCCGAGGGGAATTTTGTAAAGAGAGAGGCTTTCCTGCCCTTCTCCATAGGTAACTAAAGAGCTGATATGCACAGAGCTGAGGCTATGGCAGGGCCGTTTTATTACAATATACACTAATGGGTATATTCATGGCTAAGTACTGCCTTTAACTTGGTCAATAAGCAACGAGGCAACTGAATGGAGTCAATTATTCTGCATCCAGGCAAATGGCTGCTTTCAGAGCACACCTCTCCCACCGCTGAAGGCGTTGGTTCCTAAAGGTTCAACAAGAGAGAAGACAAAGAGATATATTACATCCAAAAGAAGGTAGAAAAATGCCTCAAAGCTGAAAGGAGTAGGTAGATAATCAGACAGGACTGGTGGGGCTGCCAGCACAGCTATGCATGGGGTTTCATCAGCTCTCCTCAAAGTGAGGGTACAATCCAGGGACCCCCAAGTACTGTCCTGAGGCAAACCCCAAGTGTGAGCAGGTCTGATGGACAAGGCCTCATCCATTGCCCACCAGAGTCAAGGAAGAAAGTTCCAATAAGCCTTGCACCTTGGCTGGGTATTACAGCCAGCAGAGACCAAATATGAGACAGAGTACATCAAACCATATCACTCTCACTGTGAAATCTTAAATCCAAGGCCATCGATTGTTCCCAAAAATGACCTCGAATGATGATTCTTCCTGTGGCACTTTTAAAAGCTCCCAAGGATTCCCAGCAAGACCTGTTCTTCTAGAGGAAGAAGCACAGCCCCGTGGTAAGGGGAGGTGACAGGGCACTTGGCATCCTGGCACTACCTCCGTCTGTCATTTTGCCTAAGTCACAACCTTTTTCTTTTATTTTTTTAATCTCAATTTCACCTGCAAAATATGATTGACATTCTTCCCCTGGAGGCTCATAAACCCAAACCCCTTGAGACTCAGATTGAGCTAATGGTGGGAACAGTTGTTATCAGAAACTCTCCCCTGAGCCATCCTAAAAGAAGAAATATCACTTATGCATTGCCTTCCCGACAGCCATAAATGTTTCCAAAGGCTGCTGATTTCCAGAAATGCCTGCTGCCCAGCCCATGCCCTCCATGGCTGCAGGAGCATGCACTATGAGGGGGCACAGCTGGATGGAGTGATCTTGCTGGGAGTTTAACAAATACCAAAACTGCAGGAGCCCGTAAGTACTACAAAGGGAGATTTCCTGCAAAATCCTACAGATCCACCTGTTCAAACTTACACTTTCCAGCTGTGCCTCTGAAAGGATGGCTTGAAGGGATTCCAGAACGTGCTCCAACAACAGACCCTCAGCAGTGACTTCTGACGTTAGGAAGCCTGTCCTCACCGTCCACCACGTTCTTCACCCATACAGGGACCATCACGCAAGGGCTGGGAATCTAGCACAAAGAGGGAATAGGAAAGAAGAAACACAGTTTTTTCTAAAAGTGGGACATTAGGACAAATTCCACATGAAAAGTGAGTTTCAAACAATTCTGCTTTGGGAGGAGGTGGCAATTTTTCTATATCGGGCTGCTTTTTAAGCTCTAAAGATGCTGAGAGGGTTGGAAGAGCTAAGGAGAGGGGAGGGTACACCATAAATGCATAATAACCTGAAACATGACTGTGACTTGCTGCTGCAGGTAGCTGTGCGACAAAAGAGACCAGGCAGGCATACTGTGCCAGTGTGACTGGGACAGCTACCTTCAGCAGTACGGGCTCCTCTGCTCTGAAATGCTCTGGTGCATTTCAAGGTTTCACTCCTGCTTCCGTTACGACATCTCAGATGCTAACACGTCTATGGCAAATATTCTAGTTTGATCTGTCCATCAAGTAAACACACTGCTTTCATCTGCAGGGCGAAGGAACTGCATTGGAGAAAGCCTCGCCAAGATGGAGCTGTTTGTCTTCTTTGTAGGGTTGCTGCAGACATTTACTTTTCAACCCCAGCCAGGAGTTTCAGAGTCTGACTTGGACCTTACCGTCCCCCAAACAACTTTCACATTAAGGCCTCAGCCTCAGGCAACATGTGCTGTCCTGTGTGAATAACCACAGCCTTGCTGAAGAGCAACCCAACAAGTGGGGAAGCTGCTTAGACCCAACTTAGCTATGCTAGGACTCGCCACCCACCATCCTGGCACATCACCCTCTTTCACATCCCCTTCCTACTATCTCCATCCACTCCTGCTCCACTGCTCTCCACCACTACATCTGCCCCGTAGGCTGCTGACCCCGTCTTTGCTCCTGTGCTGTGAGAAGATGCATATATGATCAATGGGAAACCATGATGGTGGGTGACACACACTTCTTCTCAAGACAGACTGTGCATGGAGCCAATGGAGAGACCACGGAGGTGGCCTGGTGAGGGGATGCAGCCCATGAGTAGTAGGTGTGACACCCAGGCTCCCATGGCAAAGCAGTGACGTTCGTAATATCACAGAAATCTGCCCAGAACCCTGAGGAAAGACTCACCACCATTTGTTGGAAGCCACAGAAATACACTGCGGGTCACACACTTCAACCATCTGTAGGTACCTCCTGAACTTTTCCAAGCTCGCTATTTACCCATAGCTTCTAGCAAGATCCTACCAGCCTAGGGAGCCAAGTCAAACACTAAGCATGAAAAAACAGATCAATTCATGTGATTTGAGGATACAATTATTTCTGCTCTGGAACAGCATCCTAAAAGATCTCTAAAGTCTGCAAGCCTGTTTAGATAAGGAAGTGCGATTACCACCAAGTGCAACACTGCGTAAGGTCACGTGAGCTTTGTACCAGCAACCAATCATAAAAGGCTAATGATCCAGAAAATAAACTAGATCCATTTCTAGTTTTATGGATTTCTGTCTTTCCTGACATTTTTAAACAGGAGCAAACACTGTTTCTCTCTTCAGACTCCCTGGGTAATGTTGAGGGCCGGTATCAGCAGTCAATCTGGTGTTTGGGATGGTCTGGCCATTGGAACCAGCCATGCAGTTTCCTTGCGAATGGTGTCTAATTTCACAGCGCTTGTATTGCATGCACACAGGCAAGGAGAATTGGGATCAGGGATTAGATGAGACCTGGTTTGTGTTGTTTTCTTTCCTCTGTAGCTTTGTCTGGCTGTTTTCCCTGTCTGTAGCACTCTTATCTGCCAGCATATTCTGCAATCTTATTCCAGTTGCTGTGTAGCTCAGGTAATTTTTCATCCATTTATCTGCCTGTCAATTGCCACTTCTCCATATGCATTTTCTTATCATGTGCTTTATCATTTTGTTTCCCCCTTCATGGGAACCAAATAAAGTTTTAATCCCACGTCTTCATTTTATTTCATATGCCTGCTACCCAGCTTTGCGTTACACAGAAATGCAAATGCCATGGAAGGTTGATCCTGAGCCCAGAGTGGCAATGAGTATTTACTCAGTTTCGCTTACATCTCACAGGCAAGAGGTTCTGCATACCCTTATCCTACTAAAAAACAGCTTAACAGAGGAGCCTCCGTATCTGCAGAGTGGCTTCTCCAGGGCAAAGAGCTTTCCCTTTGTGCTCAAGCTATGGGTTACTAGTCAGTCCTGGGGATAGCCTTGGTTTTTCACTTTTATATCTTCAACTCTTGCTTGCAGAGGCTGAATGAAAGGTTCCCACCACAGCTTCACTGATGCTGGTGCTGTCCCTTAGCTTAGTGCCTTGAACCCTGAGCCGCTCACCTCTTGTCCTCCCAAAGCATCATCTGTGGCAATGTTGCTCGTGAGGAGTGGTGGCAGCAGGACAGGGTCTCCTTCGGGGAAGGTAGGGAGAGACAGGTAAAGCGACTGAGGAGCAAGCCACAATTCAACTCAATGAAGGAAGACTTGGTCCTGCTGAAATCAGAAAGACTTTTGCCTTTGGCTTCAGAGAGGCCAGGACTGTTCCTGCCCTAGCCCCCTCCAAAAGAACTACGAACTCCAAAGGCAGCTGTAGCAACAACCTAGTGCCCTGGGGGACAAAACTGGGCTGGGTTCAAATCTGCATGAATTCATTGGTGGAACCTCAAACCTGACCACTTACCATGGGCTCTCGGGGTCTTGGCTTCGAAGGTGAGAGATGGATTCCTTCCTACACAGCATAGCCTTCAGAGCTTGCGCTTTTTGGACATCACCTTCTGCACTGGCACTCTCTGGCAGGCACAGCAGCCTGCGGTGGCACTGGCCATGTACTGAAATCTAGCAGACTGCGCAACACCCGTGACTCAACAAGAGCCATGAGCTACCAGGTGCAAACATTGAAGGAAAACAGGTTTCTTCAATTCCTTTGAAAAGTGCATCCTACTTGTGCTTGTGTTAGCAGATGGATGGAAGCGATCGCTCTGAATTAGACAGCTGAATATATCTCTGCAAAAGTAAGTGCCTGCCTCCCATTTATTTGTTCAGCCAAATGATGGCAGAACATTGACTATGACTCAGCTACAGATTTATTTAGCAGAAAACAATGGCTCTCGGGTGGAAATACCAACTCCACATTCTTCAGTGGCCTTGAGGGCCTTCCCTTTAGCTGGAAAACATGTTTGTGCCTTGCAATACACTGATCTGAATCGAAGGCAAACATCTCGGGGCAGGACAGGTGGCTTGATTTTTAATGTAAGATCTGAACACATCCCTCTGACGCTGTCCGTGGCTCGTGCCACACGCAGCTGGCAGGGCAGCACGTCCCCCAGCCCAGCCTGCCATCCCTAGGGCTGCACCATGCTGGGACCAGGGGCTCCTGCACTCGGAGGGGCAATGATCAGCTGCAAGGACTGCACCAACTGCATAGATTTGTAGAACGAGAGCTGTCTTCTATCAGCAGCCCCACTGTGCAGTGGCCAGAGCAATAACCGCTGTGCAGAATATAATTTCTATTTTCATTTTGCCACGAGATGGCACCACGATCCCTCTGAGTCACAGCCAGCCCAGCCCTGCGGTCCTTACTGGGGTAAAACGCCCTGCCAGCCACAAACTGGGGCTGTGTGAGGAGGACAGAGCCAAGCCTCGAGGCTTTATGCACCCCCAGTCCAACTGCATTCACCTGCGAGCAGGGCTGGGAGCAAAGGCATCACGCACTACTTCTTTTCCATTAACCTGGAAGAATCGGGTGGTATGCAGGGAGCAGGAGGAGTGTTCTGCTCCCCACCCTACAGCGGACCAGGATCTCTCCTGGGGGCTGACCAGCTCAAACACTTTGTGGGACAATGGCTCAGCCCACCTCCCATGGCAGTCCCTCCCGTCAGCTCCTTCCCTCAGCGTTTCAGACCAAGGCAGGAGCCAGCTGCTGTGAGTCCTGTTCCCTTCACTGATGAGGGGATGTGATGAGGCTCCATCTCTAGTCACCTGAGAGGAGAAGAGGTGGGAATGTCGGGATAAGATAGGGTCCTGACAAATCTCACAGAAAGCTGGGAGAAGTAAAGAGAGGGGAGACGGGCAGGTTTTCTGTCACTTTGCCTGGATCTGCCCAGCTTCTGCGCTGCTTAAGGAAAGAGCATTTTAGAAACATCTTTGCCATGTTTGTTTGCATGCTTGCTTGTCCCAACATGGTGCTCTGAAAAGAAGTTGTGGTTATGTATCTGAGCTACCTTTGTTCGACACTGTAGGAGGGTGTCTTCACTTGTCTGGGAAGAGCTGTTAAGTCCCACCTCAGTGCAGGCATAGCAGAGCCTGTACCCAGAAACAGCCAAAGAGTTCCAAGAAACCATGCTGAGGTCTCTCAGAGCAAGGGGAACCTAAAACGTCCATGGTTTGGTATCAGGGGTTCAAAACCACAAGTCTGGAAAGTGTTGGAAGAGTATCCATCACACACAGAAAGTGTGGGTATCTGGGAATAATTTCTCCTGTGTATAGTGGGGAACGGGAAAAGAGCAGGGATTAGAAGATGATACAACATTTGTATCTAATATTGCTCTCCGAGGGAAGAAATAACCCACTCTTGAGAAACATCCTTTTCCAGAAGCTCAGAACTAGGATAACTTTCTTATGTTGTGTATTTGATGTGTAAAGTGGTGACTGTCCTGTTATTTCCAGTCATGTATCTGGCTACAATTTTCCAGGTAACCTTACCCACCAGCCCTCCCCTGCTTCTCAGAAAAATGTTTGTTCAACAGGTATTTTAAGCGTGTAGCCAGTACTTGCAAGGCTTTGAGTAAGAGACACTACTTGTAGCTACTGCACAGGAATCTCATTTCTCCATAGTGCATCTGCTAGGCTCTACACAAAACAATTACATGGATTTTTCTCAGTTCAGAGCCTTGGGCTTATTGACGTAGCTCAGCACAAGCACACTGTGGATGGGGTCTCATGGTGAACCCAGACTCTGCCATTGTGTCCAGCTCAGATTCTTTGACCCCAGGTGGAGGCTTAAAAGTAAATTTCTGCATCAAGCCTGTGAAGAAGATGAAGAGCTCCATCGTGGCAAGACTTTCTCCAAGGCAGTTTCTCCGCCCTGCAATGCCAAAAGCATGGCTGTTGGTGGAGTGACTGGGTAAGTGGTGGCTCAGCCTGACATCTCTTCCCTACTACTTGGTAGCAATAGCATGAGGGACAGTACAGGCCTCAGAAATGCGAAATAGCATGGCACGATATTCAGCAGCCATCACCGTTGGTCTCCTACAGGCATTCGAACACGGCTGTTTCATTCTAAGCCTGCAAGGAATTGATCAGGGACACCTCAGAAACCAGCCTTCCCAAGACAGAGGGAAGGTTGAACCCTTGCTTGAAGGCATTGAGCCTTCTGTAGGTCCCAGTGGTGTCTTTAGACACCAGTACCTGGTGTGCCTCCCAGTGTGGGCTGAGAGGCTGTTTGCAAGTCATCAAAACCCAGGGCGGGTATTTATAAGCCATCCCCACCACTGATCTGCACTGTTCCCAACAGAGGCTTGGATCCTGCCACTTGGCTAACAACTTCCGAGGGGCACTGGGAACTTGGTGCCCTGTGCAGGATCAAACACTTCTGTTACCTGTGGAGAAGGGCAGGAATGCTTTCTTCTTTACGAAGTTTCCATCAGCGTCAAGGAAATGGTTGGGGTTGAACTCATCTGGCGTCTCCCATTGCGCTTTATCCAGCAGCACAGAGGTGAGCAGAGGAATCACTGTTGCTCCCTGCAGCACAACCATGCTCTGCTTTAGCACGTGTGGATGTAGCAAACTTCTGGCTTTGCCCATTCAGGCATGTAACTGTTCCTCCCTTTGGGCTGTGTCTGGAAGCAAACTTCTACCTCTGAAGAACTAACTTCTGGGCTCGTACATGATCATATGATCCTTAGTTAGTGTGGATACCCAGTTCACTGGAATTACTGACTAATATGTGATTAAACAACAATGCTTGTTGGCTGCTCCTGAGTTATGAAGCAGAAGAAAGATGTGGGCCAGGCTTCTTTCCTGGCCAGCTGATCTCTGCTTGCCTCAAGCAGGCAACAAGACAATGTCATGGTCCTCCAGAGGCAGAACTGCTCTGCAGGGCATGAGTGGCAACGGAGAGGCAAGAGAATAAGGAACAGACTCCAGATTACCAAGACTGAGTTACAGAAAATGTGAAGTTGTGTGCGTAACCCTGAAGTCACACTGCCATCGGTCTGGATTTGGAGGAGATGGGGGATAGGGAACTGGCTCTCCCCCACCAAAAGCCCTGTGCTTCAAGCTCCCCCACTCCTTGTGACACTTTTCCCAGTGGGTCACTGGTGTGCTGCACCCCTCTCTTCATCTGGAAAGTAGCAAGTACCTTGGGGATGAAGTAACCTTTAAAGTGGGTGGCAACAGAGGTGCACCGTGGAACGTGTGGCAGGAGGGTGACAAATCTCTGCACCTCGTGGATCACCGCGTTGGTATATGGCATGTTTTTCCGGTCATTACACGTAGGCAAACAGCCAGGGACAAGAACTTGCTCAATCTCCGCCTGCACCTTTTCTGGGGGGCAAAAGAAAGGCACAAAGTGCGTTTCCCTCAGTGGTAAAGAACCTCCAAATCCCAGCTCGTGATGGCTGCTGGTTGGACCACCCCAGGCAGGAGGTTCCCAGCCCCTGGGAGCAGGGAGAGAACAGCCCCTCAGATCCTTTAGTCCTGAATGGCAGCACACAACACTTGGACAGAGGTGGATAGGTTCCAGATGCTCAGATTGTGGATGCATGAGAGGCTATGAAGCTTTTACAGGCAAGAAGCACTCATGAAGTCACTGCACCCTATATCAGAAAAGCAAAACCATAAGGGTGCCTTACTTTGAATCTCGGGGTACTTCATCATCAGCAGGATGGCCCATTGCAATGTCGTGGATGTTGTCTCAGAGCCAGCCATGAGCAGGTCAAGCGCAGAGGCCAATACATTCGCGTCATCAAAAAGTGTATTGCTTTTCTTTTGCTCCTTTAGGAAAATAAAAAGAAAAAAAATCACTGCTGTTAGCATAGAAAGAGAGAACTAGGATGGGTAATCCGATCTTCAGAGACATTACAGTGTGATGCATGTGAATTACAAGTGCCAAGATGCACTTCATTGACATTTCAGTACAGAAATGCTTCCGTTTTCAGCAGAGATACTTTCACATTTGAGATTTTGCCCCCAAAAATGAACTAATTGGGCAAATTCATTGATTTTCCAATATCACATAGCATTTATCTGCTCTGGGCAGTGGTTATCTGATCGACTCAGGACTTCTGTCCCCTGCCCGAGGATCCTGAGAAGGTGGAAAATTGATGAGAGGTGCATGACTCTCAAGTCAGGGAGCTGGAATTTGTCTAGGAGTGTGCCAGGCCCTCCTAGGAGCCACAGGAAAGCTGTGAAGGCCCAGGACACCACTGGCATATCAACTCTGCTGTCCCTTGCCTGTTCCTGCATGCAACAGCTAAGGCCGTGGACAAGGCATCAAGCCCAAGTACTCGTCCTGCCCACCACTTGTCTCAAGTACGCAGATGCAAACGCTTGGAGAAAAAGGGCAAATACAGACTGATCCTTCCTTGCTATACTCCCACACTGTCACTCCTGTTGGTAAATCTACTACGTGGGAGCCAGTGAAGTGTTTGCACAAAGGCAATAGGAACTTCTGCATCTCTGCAACTGGGAACCTGTCGCCTCTTCCCATGCCTGTAGGGTGGGATGTGTCTGCCTGGAGTGCGTTGGAAAAATGACATTACCTCTCTCTCGTTCTGCAGCAAGGAAGGGACGGTAGCTGACACCTGAGGACGCATTTTGGACATTCACACAATACAATCTAGTTAATTATTTCTTGCTTTTCCTTCAGTATGCAGTATTTAACATATTAAAATAGGAGGATGTTTACCCAAAATTTAAATATTTTCCTACAGACTATACTAGAGCATGTTCATTAGACAAGCAACACGGAGCATCTCTGTATAAGATACCGCACTAGGAATCATCATATTGTTAAAATACCTCTTGTTTGAATACCAATGCATCAATGTAGCTCGTCAGGTTATTTTCTTTAATGCTTTCTTTGCTTTTCTTGATGTACTTCTTTAAGATCACACACACCTCTTCTACTTTTTTCAGTATCGTCTTGTGAGGTTTGAGGAGAAATCCAAGGAATGGGTAGTAATTAAATAACTAAAAAGAGAAAAAGGAAAAAAAAGCACAGAAAAAAAAAAATTTCACCCATTACCTTATAAAACTCAAGCATCATAATGGAGAAATAATTTATGTGAGGAACCAAATGACATGTGATTGGAGTCTCTCTTTTTTGGTAACTAAAAAATTTTAATGTATAAAAATACTTCCTCTTATTAAAAGTTCTCTATAGAAATGAATGGAGCCTATCAGACTTGTCTAGACACAGCCTATAAACTCGAATTAAAAAAAATACAATTAAGGGAAAGTGACAGTAAACTCATGAAACAATGAAATTACATTTTTAAAGAGGTAATAAAGCAAAAAAATAAAGCATTACACATTACGCAAAGAAAACCCCAAATGTTTAGCAAGCCAAAATACTTCTGTTTTAAAGTTGTTAGATCATCAATTTTAACTTTCACATGAATTATAAATCAATTACACTCCGTTCTCAGCATCATTAAATTTCACAGCACAATAAACAGTTGCATTGTATGTGCAGGGGGGGTTACTTACACCATTTCTCAATGTTACAAATAAACTGGCTGCAGAAGAAGATTCACAAATCTCTTGCTCTTGCTAACTGGTTATACTTTTTGCTGTTTTCTACAAAAACTAAAGAGATTAAAAGATAAGCGAAGTTGTACTATTGTAAATTGTAACTATTGTAAATAGCTCTCATTCAGGTAATAAATTCACCAGTGTCTTATTTTTTTAACAGTTTTTGGATTATTTTTTTAATATTACCTGAAGTAACTAATACTCCATTGCTTGTGATGGAGGATTAAGTTTAACAAGGGCTCCTGGTTCAGATGAGAGCCTCTTAGTTGGAATACTCTTTTTGCGCATCTCCGTTGAGCAGGTATTGATTTAATGCCATGCGAGAAGGAATGAGAGGACCATATATAATGTCTGCAGCTCTGTACTTTGTGCTACTACTCTGTAACTTCACTAGTTTCTTCAACTGTAGCAAGAGACCAAAACCCAGTAACCCCCCAAATACACATTCAGTTGTCCCTAAGACAAGTGGTTACTTTTGGGATGTTCACACAGCATCCTGCAGGAAATAACTGGAATGGGCCTGACTATTTCTCTTTGTACATCCACAAATAAAGTCAGTATTTCAATAGTTTAATCACTGGTGTGTTTTTAAAGAAAGAAACTCTGGCCATGCCTTCCAAGAGGGACCTGATTCCCTTCTGTCTCTTCCACCTGAGCCTTGTTGGGACTGAAAATACTAGGGAGTAGAACATGCTGGTATTTTGTACTTTATTCTGGGTACTGCTGGAAAAATACTGACCAAACAAAAAAAAACATCAAAAAACAGGTAAGCAGAACCTTTCTGAACTCTTTGACAGAAGTGCTATGAACATTTTCAAGACCGTCCAGGAACATTTTCTTGCAATTACTGTGAAACACCAAAGACAGAAGGTTGCCCAGATCCCAGTCCTATATCAGGGTCTGCTTCCTCATGGGAGACTACAATTTGCAATGAACCATGAAGTTTGCTGCATAAAGTGACTAAAAGTAGTAACATAAAGGTCAGCATCTATTGCACTTCTGTGGATTTCCACTGATGCTCCTGGATGCTTCTGCCCACCGCAAGTCCCACAGTGCTGGAAGCCTTGGTTATTGCCCTTCCTGGCTGTAGAAGAATCAAGCACATCCCTTCTGCTGGCATGGTCACATCAGCATCTCAGCCCAGTGCCACCACATGATGTTGGAGCTCCTTCACAGGAGGATTTAATGAATGAGGAAGAACCCAAAACAAAGAATTCTGTCACTGCCCATGGCAGGGGGGTTGGATTAGATGATCTTTAAAGGTCCTTTCCAATGCAAACCACTCTATGATTCTATGAATCTCATGTTTCAATAACCTAAAGATTCTCCAAAACCATCCAGCAATAGTAAAACAGGTTGACCTACCAACTCTGATGAGATCTTAGCACAGAAGGTAACTTACATGCACGAATGGAGAGCCAAGAAGGTGCATAACCTCATCTATGAGTCTTAACAGAGTGAGAAATGTTGGGTCTTCATAATCAAACCTTCTCCCAAAGAGAATAGCAAAGGTGATATTGGTGGGAGCCATATTCAAAAGTTGTAATTGGAAAGGTGCACCTAGAAATGAACAAAATCATAACTATATTGGTCACTTCTAGAGCAACTCAGAGGTCTTCACAGTGGCTTTGTAAAGTAGCATGAAACACCCAATGCCATCTCCAGCTCACCTTTGAAGGATTTGATCAACTCTACGAGGAACTGAAGCTCCTCAAGCATCCTTTCTTCTCCAAGACGCTTCCCCATGCCGAGATCCCGCATGGTGGCTATGGTGAACCGCCGTGTCACCTTCCAGAGCTCTTGAGAAGAAAAGAATACACCTACGGAGGGATTGCATGCCCTGTTTTCCGAGGCAGTACGGAATTTTCTCAGAAACACCGAAAGCACAGCTGGGGAGTGAAGGTATTTTGCAACCTGGAGGAGCCTGCTTGGGAGAGGACTGGGGGGCTCTGTGGGGGGCTGGCTTGGGAAAGTATCACCCCAGGTAGGTTCAGGAGGGCAGGAGGAAATATTTTAAACAGTCGGGTGTTGTTCACACCAAAACTCTGGGTTTGGCTTGTTTATAGCTTTGTCTCTTTACAGCCACGCACAGTAAAAAGCTCTATGCGTGGTATTTGTCTCAGGCTGACTTGTTTTCCCTTAGAAAAATGACCAAGCTGTTCCAGAGAGCAAGGCTAGGAGCAGATGACACCGCTCCGTCACTGTCATGAACAGGACAAACAATTTCACTGAACGACTTGCATTTTAGAGGATGAACTGTATACTGTGCAGGGGGACGAGGAGGGGTGGCAGGGAGACACCTTTGCCTGCAGCTGGGGAATACCCCCCAGCCAGCTAACCCATTGGCCAAGAAAAGTGTGCAGCCAAGAGGGCATGGAGGTGTTTGGGTACAATTCAGAAGTCCTGCCTTCCCAGGAGGGCTTCCAGGGCTGAATACAGTCTGCATCTTCATACGGCGGGTGGGAAAGCAGCGCAGTGTACCCTTCCTCGCACTGGGCCTCACTCTTAACAACAAGATGAAAAAAACCCCCCACACACTATATGCATTATATACATATTAGGTCATCAAATCTTTTCTTTTCAGGCCTGGATTATTCCCTTCATTGTTTTTCATTGTCTAGTCTTGGGCAATGTATGACTTTTTAACATGCAATTCAGCAATCTGCCAAAAACATGTTTACAGAAGTAATTGTTTGAGGTACAAACAGCCCATGCTATTGCACTCTTGCCAGTTCTTGCAGTCTTTATCATGAGTCATGCGTGATCTCGCTTTGTCTGAACTCCCAGTAACTGTAAAAAGAGATTGCGTAAGGATCTCAGTATTCACGTTGTGAAAAATAATTTCCTTCCCTCTGCACTGCAAAAAAAAACCCCTGCAAATGTGACTCAAGAGTCACTAAAAGCAAAATATCGACAAAGCAAACAAGAAGATCCCCAGAAGAATTTTTCTTAAGAGAACAAACAACTTCCCCCAAGCCCCATAAAATATAGCCTCGACGATAAGGATGCCACTCAAGACTCTTAAAGACTGTTGCAAATGAGAAACACATTTGAGAAACAGCATAGCAAGCACGTCCTTATCTTTTCAACCTGCCAGTACCATTGCCATGTTGGATGTGGTGGAATATGGGTATGGCTGGTCTGTCGGCAAACACATCCACCATGTTCAGCAGGGCATCCTTGACTGCCTCGTAGCCTGTCAGCACCACCACCTTCTGAAACCCGAAATGGATGGTGAACACAGGGCCATATTTCTCTGAAATCTAGGAGAGAAAAATCAGAGCACGGAGGTCATCAGCGGGAGTGGTATGTCCTGCTGGGGTGGATGAAGAGTTGCTTTCCCTCCTTCTTCTGTGGCCAGAAGGGTTGGAGGGATGCCAGAGATAAAGCCCTCAGACACTTAAACGAAAGAGGAATCACAACAAATAAACACTGGTCTGTTCAACCCAACAGCTTCCATAAACCCACTGTTTTTCTGAGCTGGCTGGGCTCAGTTTTGGTGCAGAGGCAGAAGGTAATGACATTTTGGGCACCAACAGCAGCATAAAAGCATCACCAAGATCTGCCAGACAGCTATGGAGCAACTGCTGATCGGGCAGCCTGTAACCATACTGTCCACCACAAGAGGATCAAAGATCAGAGCTGTTCTCATTTATTATAAAAAGTTAAATAAGAGCTTTGTTGCAATTAATGCAAAGAGGTATACAATATAATTCACCAAGAATGGACATATGAAGGCATAAGAAACCACTGCTCTTTCAACTCGCCTTAGAAAATGACCACAATACCACACTCTGCTTTTTATTTCTGCTGCACCATAATTTTCAAGCCAATGCACAGCAGGACTTTATAACGAGGTCTGAGATAGTGGGTAGCAGGAGCTCTCTGGAGGCTCTCAACCACGGTCCTGTCAGGCCTTACAAGAAATTAAGACTTGACTGAGAGCAACAGAGCTGAAATTGCATAAAGCTATCGTGAGATCAAGCCTGGTGTCCCATAAAAGTAGACCAGTTCTGGCAGTGTAAAGCTTAGCAACCCTTCCTGCTGTACCAAAGCAAACAGGTAGCCCAGGCAGAGTCTATTCAGTGGTAGTCTTGTTGAATTTATGTAAAAAAAAATAGTTCACAGGACACTGATTTCAATTATTTGTTCAAAATAATGTTCTGGTTGCTGCATCATCTACTCTGCAACTTTCACGGGGAAATCCTTTTGGGATTCTTCTTTCAGGGAGGATTTTCTACTCCATGTCATTTGTTTGTCAATACCTTAAAAGTCTTCTGGCAAGTCAGCTTTCAGATCACTACTGCAGTTCCACAAGCCCAATATAAAATCTCACCCCACCTGTAGCTGCAGCCTGGGGGACTCTCTCGCCGTCCGCTGCCCTTTGCAGGCAGGGCAGAGCAGACACAGTCTGCAAAGGGCAGTGGACAGTGAGAGGGTCCCCCAGGCTGCAACCACATACCCCTTTCCCTGTTGGTTTCACGAGTAGACCCCTTTCCCAGTTGGCTTCTTGATACTGTAGTTCAATGGGGTATCATCGGTTTGGCCAACGTGCCAAGTATCTTCCCCTGAGTCTGTGTGTCACTAAGATGCTATTACCTTGCTCCTGGGTCCTCAGCTCACCTGCTTTCCAGGCTCTGCTTTGCTTATTCTTCCCAGCACGTCCATGTGCCACCCTAAAACACCTTCTTCCCTACCCTCCTCTGCAGAAGGATTTCTGGTCTTGCCAGAAACAGGAACCACAGTCCAAACTGTTTCCCACCTCCCAGGCTCTGGGTGTTGAACCCACTGTGAGCTGGCTGGTGTAAGATGAAGACGCACCTCCACAGGCATCTTGGAGGCCCCTCACGTGGCACGCCGATGGGAACAAGACTCGGAAAGCCAGTTCCTCTTCCCTACATAGTGCTAAGGAGGTCAGAGGGCTGCTGGCAACCTGAGGTTAAAAGGCTTGGTGTAAGGTGCAGGATATTCAAACCCCATGTCCTGAGATGGGCAATGCCCGGTGAGCCACATTTTGGCCCTGAGAAACTAAATACATTGACATTTTGCACTTTTTTTCTGGAAGACTGATCCAAGGCAACTGTGACTCCTACAGAGAATCTTGTCCTGTGTAAGCCCAAGTCATTCACTGTTTCAAAAGATTTCTCCTACAGCTCTTCTTCTTCTTCAGGCTGTGGTATGTTAACTCCCATTCTCCTGAAAAACTGGCAACACAAATAAGAAATACAAGCTATTTTAGCAACCAACATTAAGCATCCGTCTTTCAGTTTGTCTACGTGAACACTCAAATATTTTGAAGTATTTCACAACACAAGGAAGATGCTAAAATTTAGGTCCATCGGTCTGATCTGATGCAGATACTCATAGTTTTCAATGTGTGAGTAGTTCTCATGTAAGCACTGCTCATATTTAACATCACCCTCTGCAGAGCTGGGATTTAACAATTTCTTTGGTCATTCTGAAACCTTTAAAATAACACAGTTTTTTAAAAACACATTTGGCAGCAAAAATCACCTCAGAACTGTCACCAAAGGAGAATTTTAAATAGGTACATGCTGACATTCAACGCCCTAGAAACAAAGGACGCTTGTTACCTTCATTAGCGACTTGTCTTGCCTTCTGATGTCCAGCAAATGCAGGTTGCCAATGATTGGAAGAGGAAACGGACCGGGAGGCAAATTTAAAGCTGATTCCTTAAAAACTTTGAAAACATAGAATGCCGCTGACAAAAGCAATGCACACACCCCACAGATGAAGAGGGGTATGAAGACAGCCATGTTCCGGTGGAGCTTGCTTTTCTGGAAAGCCGCTGAGACACCTGTATGAGAATGCTTATGTTCTCGCGTTATATGTATTCAGGGTAAATAATGTCAGGGGTTCTGCGGCACTTTGCACAATCTTTCCCTCCACCCCCAGCTCTCCACAAAAATTGGAATTTATGCCTGCAAAAGGCAAAGTCCAAGCACAACTCATGGAGGTGCAGGCTTGCAGGCTCCCTGCCATGTGCAGCAGGGCAGGTTTGCTTCATTTCCAAAGCCTAGCTCAGATCCTTCCGCCTGCACTAATTTCCCAGCACCTGGGAGTCCCATATCTGCTTTATTATTAGGCATTGATAATGAAATTTCTCTTAAGACTTCCTCTTCACCCCTCTCTTCCATCCTCTTCATCTAACCTCTTCTCTGAACACAGACAACTCTTTACTTTCTGCCATTTAGATCTTCACCTTACAAACGCTGATGCCAAGATAGTCCTTCAGGGTAGACAAGCACTGCTCATCCCATGGTACGGTGAAGCAGAAGCAGGTCTTGCAGGTGACGAGACTTGCTCCAGGCCATGAGTGAAGCTGGGTGGACAACTGGTGGGCAGCATCTCCCTCCTCTTCCACCTTCTTGTGTTCTTGCAGTGAAGCATTTTCTCCCAGTGAAGGGAAACAGAATGGAGCAATCTTCACATGTGAAAAAACCAGGACCCATTTGTTGCCTCTGCAGATTCGGAGCTCTGTTGCTTATCTCTGCGCTCTTCCTATTTATTGACACTTTGAATCTGGGCTGTCCTAAAGATCTATACAGTGTGCAGACAGAAAGCTACTCCTCCTTACATCAGGGTAGCCCTATAGCCTGGCTTGAATGATTTGCCTGCCCAGCGCGAAACACCTCAAAAGGCACTTTCACCATTCTCTCCCTGACTGCGGGCTGCATTCTAGAAAGCTCAATAACATGCAGAGTTGTTGACCTCCTCTTGTTTTTTTCCCCATCAGAGGCCAACAAAAAACTAATTCACTGCTGCAAACTCGAAAGTCATACTTCAGCGTCATGCCTCCCTCTTTCACGAGTGGGACTTTTAGTGAGGGGCATTTCTTCCTTCTTCCCATCCAGCGTTAACTGGTACCACTTTCACTCTATACACAACAAAAGGGATATAAAAATCATGTCTTGGAGAGCTGGATTATTGAATCAATATGAACGTGGGAGGCTTTATAAAAGACCTGCTCTGCTGTTCCCACCGGTTTCTGGCAGCATCTAACAGAGCGAGACCTGTCAGAGACATTAGCGGAAACACACATCACCTTTGTAAAATTACGCTGATCTCACAAACGATGCAACAGTCCTGTAGGTAGGAAAAGAGCATTTGACATCGTTTTTTGAGCCCTTTTAGGTCACAAGGATTTTGTACTGCTTCATACTGTGTTATGAGATGGTATCAGCTCTGAGGATGCTTTGGGACTGTTCCAAGGCTCAGGAAGGTTCACTTACGCTGGACACAACACGCATTGCATTCAAGCCTGGACTCTCCCATCCATCTCAGGCAGGTCACAGTCAGACTGGAGAGGACGTGATCTCAGCTCATACCAAGCTCTCTCTCAAACCATGCACCGCCCAGGAACCGTCCATCCATCCCAAACCCACTTGTGTCACAAACAACAGCATCTGTGGTAAGAGCAGGAGACTGGGAGTCTGGACACACGCGCTTGCATCCTTGCTTGGACAATGACTTGTCTATGTGGCTTTGGGGAGCACAGCGCAGGGCTGGGCCCCGGGACGGCCCCGCAGCGTGTGTCAGGGCTGGGTTGTGAATGCAGCCCTTGTGCCTGGAGCCCCAGGGCTGACTCAGCTCCTACCCTTTCACTTTAGTCATTTCTGGGAGGTCTTTTGGGCTCCCTGCAGAAAGGAGGTAAGCGGGACACGGTGTAAGAACGGCATCATCTCACACCATAGGAATTACCAAAAGCAAAAGGTGGAGAGACGTCACTCTGACACTAAAAATGTCTTTATGATTCCCAAAGAGAAGTGAGCAAGGAAGCAATGAGCCTACCTCTCGCACACACCCAGCCTGCCCAGCGCGAGGAAAGGTTACTCATTACCCGCAGCGTGAAGCAACTCGCGAAAGAGGCAAAGCTGGGCAAAGATAACAGCAGCTTAGATGGCCTGCAAAAACATTATCATCTAAGAGATTTAAGTTAAAAATTAAAATGAAAATTAATCTTTATCTAGGAGTAAATGATCTCTTGAAAAAAATCAAACCTCCCCAGTCAGGGCAGGGTCATGTCACAAGTCACAAGAGAACTTACAGACAGAAAAGCCCTTCAACAGAGTGCCCTGAGACCGAACCACCCATGGATTTGTAGTTGGGAAATGAAGTCATTCCTTGGCCTGTGCATAATTACTTGGAGGCCAAGGCCTTCCAAATCAGCCACTCTTGGGCAGAGAGGACTAGAAAGCAGAAACTGAGGTCTCCTTCCCTGCATCTGCCCCTGGAGTCAACAATGGGCAGGTGGGGTTAAAATTGAGGCTGTGATAATCACCCTTTCTGGAAATATCCTACTGTAGCTTTGCATAGCAAGGGGCCTCGGGACCAGCACACCACTCGAGCCCTGCTCCCGCAGGAATCAGCAGGAGAGTGAGCCTTCAAAACCTTGCACTGTGGTATTCCAGGCTACATTCATCAGGTGGATAAATCTCTCCCCCAAAGCATCGTTTGCCACGTTCCAGAAGCATCGTGTTATTCACCGGCAAGCACAGCAGTCGCACACAGAGCACGCTGGGATGTGCTCTCCAACCCTGCAGCAAATTCCCTGTCACATGTGACTGCGTCCGCAGCCTCTCCCGTCGGTGAGCAGCGCTAGCGAGTTGATGTCCCTTCTGGGTATCTGGTGGCTTCCTGTCTTGGTTTCCGCTGGGATAGAGTTAATTCTCCTCCCAGTAGCTGCTGTGTTTTGGATTTAGTATGAGAAGAATGTTGATAACACTGATGGTTTTAATTGTTGCTAAGAAGTTAAGGACTTTTTTCAGTTGCCCATGTTCAGCTAACGAGCAGGTGTGCAGGAGCTGAGAGGAGCACAGTCAGGCAGACAGCCAAGCTGGCCAGTGCAAACACTCCTTACCATAGGCATCATGCTCAGTTTAAGAACGGGGGTTGGCCGGGGGGCAGGAATCCTCTCATTTCCATGAGTTCAAAATTTTCCATGAGTTCAGTGTTTTTCCATGAGTTTGGCAAGTTCTGCGAAATTTGTGAGTTCGGCAGAATTCGTGAGCTCCAGGAAACCTGGGGGTTCTGCAATTTCTGCTCTGGGACTGGCTACACAATTGGTCTTCAGGCGGTGAGAAAAACTGTATGGTGTACAGCTTGTTTTGCATTATCATTAGTAGCATTGTCATCTTATGAAACTGTCTTTATTCCAGCCCATGAGTTTTACCTTTTGTCCATTCCTCCTCCGCATCCCGCTGGGGAGGAAGGGAAGGGGTGAGCGAGCGGCTGTCTGGTGCCAAGCTGCCCACCCGCTGCCGGGTTAAACCACAACACTTTGTGCAACAAACAGAAAAGAATTTAATTTCTGCTTTAGAGAAAAGGCCTCAGTCCCAAAGCAAGTTGCCCAGTTCCTGTATTCTAGAAAGTTTTTCAAGGTGATAACAATCAAATAACCTTGCAGCAGAGGCGAATGCCCCATCCCCTCCCCTCGCACACTTGGCATCTCCAGTTTGAAGCTGCTTTACCTGATGAGGTCTGGGCCGAGGCGTTTATTCTCTCCGGGGGACAGCCTGGCATAAACTCTGCTTTCAGACCTTTTTCTGAGGCTTCAGGGTTTGTTCTTCATCATCACACTGGGCTCCTCCTTCCCCAGCACCACTGCCAAATCCAGCTGCAGCACATTTTAAAGCAGGATTTGCCATGCTTTTTAAATTCTCCTTCCCTGGAATTCTCCTCCCATCTGCCCAGACTTTGATCCTTGAAGCTTCAATCCCAGATTTTAGCTGGTGCTTAATTATGCACAAACACAACATATTCAAGATAAATACTTTTTCGCTCCTCTCTTGCTACATGAAGATTTCAGCTTCTCCCCCACTATTTTCTCCCTGAAAAACCTGCTTCCCACCCCAATCTGCTCCCTGATGGTCCCCATGGGCAGCCCTGCCCTGCCTGCACGGTGTTCACCTGCGCAGAAAGCTCTGCGCATCCGAGTCTGTGCATTGGTGCCACAGCCACGTTGCCGTCCCCAGCGTCACAGGAACAGCCACTTTGCTGCCCACATCGCCCTGTACCAGCCTGGGACGCAGCCACATGCCACCACCGCCTTCTTGGCATGGATAGAGCCTGAGATCGGCAGTTCTTCCAGAGCAAACACAAAATCACGGGCAGGCAAAGCCTCCCACCTCCGCAGCCTCACATTGCTACACACCAAACAAAAGCCAGCCTCACCGAGATAAACAGGTCAGGTCTCCAGGCTGGGTTTTTCAGGTTGCAGCTCTGAGAACGCTGTTCCCTCCCTCTCTTTGCCCGCCTTGCCTGCCAGTGGGCTTTTCCTCCCCACCTCCACGCAGCCCCCCTCAAGTGAGGACGAGCGTGCTGGGGGGCCGTGCCCTGGGAAGCCGGTGGGATCAGCGGGAGGCTGCGGGACCCCCACGGAGGGCAGATCAACCGGGAAGAAGCCAGCAGCCCTCCGGTGTGGGTGGCCTCAGCAGGGCTTTCTCTGCTCCGCAGCTGCAGCTTGCAGGCTGCCACAGGAAAAAAACTAAGCCCTTCTCCATTTATTTTTCTTGCAAGCTGTGTTTTAAATGTTAGTCCAAACGGCCCTTTGAAGCAGCACGAGCTGCCTCGGACCTTTCTTTTCAGCTAATTAACACGTGCCGACAGCCGTGACAGCCTGGTGCAGCAAAGCCAGGGCAGCCCCAAGCAAGCTCTGGTCCAAACCCCACCGCCCAAACCCCTCCACACCTTGCACAGCCAAAATGCTGTTGCCCCTGAAACCAGCAAGCACCTTTAAGTCATTAATCCATCTACAAGCTTTGCCTTCTAGGCTGGAGTTGCCTATCGTGAACTCGTGTCTTGTAACAGAGCTCAGGGGCACCAGCTCTTACTGGGTTTGGAGAGGTTTGGGGGTTTCTTTTCAGAGTTGCAGGCCAGGCATTTGTCAGAGGAAGGTTTAGGTGCCTTAATGGTGTTAAGCGAAATACAAGCTTCTCCAGTTCTGTGTAGATTGTCTTTTAAAAAGCCCCGTCATATTTATGCTGTGCTCTTGGTCCGGGATCCATCACTCATTCCAGCGATGCTAGCTGCTCTCCAGTGGCAGCACATTACCCTTCACTTGAATGTGAAGTGCACTCCAGCAAAAGAGCTGCCATTATCCCTGGTTTATAGAAGGAAAATCCAGGTGGAAAAGGGAAAAGATTAATTCAAAGGCCACAGGAGACAGTGACAGAAACAAGAGCAGAATCGCAGTCATCGCTATCAGGCATACCGAAAAGGGCAACACAGTGAGCGTGCCCCCAGATAACACAGTAACTCGATCTACCACAGTTCGGATATTTTATCACCCATGGAGCACTGGAAACATCACGTGCAGTTGTCAGATCCACCCTGTGGTTTTCAACCTGTAGCCTCACAAGTGGCAGCACTGAGAAACGAGCTGAGAGCTGTTTTAAACGAACCCAGACCGCCCCTGGCAGCATTTTAGGGATTTGCAAATTGTGGGGTTCGGAAATGCCAGCGTATCACTGCACCTCATTACCACTCAAAGGGGCACCGCGCTCCTTTTGAGGTTACAGATTAATATTTAATCCAACTAGTAATTTTAAGTTAAAATGTAGCAGCATTATTTGACCAGGTTAACAGTGTGGACAGGTATCGACCTGCAGTGAGTGAGGCGCTTGCCCGTTCTGCAGGATCACAGCACTAGCCAGCTTCATTTCGCTCTTGGTAGCAATTCTTCAGGAACCAGGCAATAAATCCTTACCAGTTTGCTCCATAAACCATTACCCAGTAAAAGCCTAATTAGGTCAGAGACGTACAGTCTTGAACCAGTAAAAAATTCAGCATCGGTAGCTGCAACATTATTAATCTCACAAAATGTGGATGTATTTCAGAAGCTGCTGGCTGAGCACTGAAAATCGCATCCCGTTCAGTCTTCATCAGTGAAACTTTTCCTCTCCTAAGCCAGCAAAAAAGGGAAAAGGCAACAGTTTTGCTACTGAAAACTGCTTTTTTCTTACTATCATATCAACTATGAGCATGAAGATGACACAAAAGATCTTTTCTGAACAGCCTTTTCCCAGCCAGTCTTCAGGCTCCAAAGCCCTAGTGAAACAGGAGACTACAGCAGAAGCAGTCAGTACACCTATGCATTGCAATTTTGTAGTTATGATAACATAAATCTAGTTGTTGGAATAAAATCTTCTAAATAATTGTGAAGTATTCATCAGTATTCTCCTTTTCATGAACAAGAGCCCACTGCAATCTCAAAAAACATTGCAAGAAGAAATTCCTAGGTCTTTATCTCAGCCCTGGACTGACCCCACATCCAAAGCTGAGAAAATCTGTACAGGTTAGCCTGGCTGCTACCCTGGACCTAGGCATGGCGAGATGTCACTCCCATGTCCCCACCATGTCCCCACTCTCCGCAGCGGTAAGCGACCTGCAGAGAGCACCACTTGGTCCCAGAACTCGTTAGATCAAGGAGCCTCCTAACTCCAGAGAACGGGGGATGGCCTCAGTTTGCCACCATGGTTTAAAAGTTCATCTCATTTAATCTGGGCTTCTGCCAAGCAGAAAGGGATTCAGACGGAGCTGAGCTCTGGCATAAGATGTCTTCGGGAAGATGCATCAACTTCACCAAGGCCAACTCTTGTCCCTCTGACATCAGCCGAGTTTTACCATCAGTTTTTACTACAGCTTGCCCTTAAGGTCAGCAGGAATTTGGGACACGCTGCAGGGGGGCTCACTCACCTGCACAGGCTCCAATAACACCCTCTTTCCCTTTCAGGTGTCCCAGCGACGATGTGACCATGATCCCTCTGTGCCGTGTTCCCAGTTTTGTTGGACAATGGTGAACCGTGCCCTGTTGTCACTGGTTCCACAGGGGATTTCTGAACGAGTGCAGCTACCTCTCATGCCCTACTTGTACAACATGTGCATGAGAATGCAAGACACTGGCAGAATTCAGCCCTAATTCGCAACGTTAGGGCCCTGTAGTGAGCACAGGGAAGTCTCTTTAAAAGGAGACTGCTTTCTAATTGCTTCTTAAAAAAGCCTTTAACATGGGCTCTCTTTGGCACGACTCAGAGCTGCATTTCTAAATTCAGTCTCTCCCATGAAGTTTACTCTGGCTGTTTGGTTGGGTTGCATCCACATGCTATTTTTATTTTTTTGATCATCAAACCTGTTTACAGCATAGAGGAACAACACAGGAACAGAAATAAAGCTGGGACAAACCCAAAGGAATGAGACCATTAATGGTATCGCCAGCGTCTCCGGCTTGGAGAGCAAGAGGGTCTGCAGCTGTGCAGTACCTCAGTGAGACTCAATTCACTCTTCCCTTCTGGTTCCACATTTCAAACCTCAGTTGTGCTTGATTTACCCATCATCTGCAAACTTAATACCAGTTAAAATGCCTGCATGCCCATAAGCTGCCAGCTTCATAGCTGTGGTACATTATAAGAGAGAATATTCTCTAGAATACAAAGGCTGAGGGGCTGACTGTCACAACAGTATCACTTTTGGCTTCCTTAAATATAATAATCAAAGTATTTTGAACAGTCGCCTACAGCTACTGAATACTTTTCTGTCTCAAAATAGACACAAGCCTCCTCCCACCTTCTGTCATGAGCTTTTTGGTCACTCCGAGGTTTTGGTGGTTCAGTCCCGTTTCCTTTGCTATATTCAGCAAACGCAGCCCATCTGGTTGCCGAGTCCTCAATCCAAGTGCTACCAAGCTTCTGTGAAACACAGAGTCAAAATGACACAAAACGTGAGTGGGGAATGTTTGAAAAAGGAAATATTTTCCATATTTGCATTTACATTTTTAATATAGTCATGTTGTCTAGAGGCCAGATTTAGGAAAAGGAAACCAGGAGCTTGGTTTCTATTTCCAGCACAGCCACTGATTGCTCTGTGTTGCTGGCAA
This sequence comes from Opisthocomus hoazin, assembly GCF_030867145.1. Classification (NCBI taxonomy): domain Eukaryota; kingdom Metazoa; phylum Chordata; class Aves; order Opisthocomiformes; family Opisthocomidae; genus Opisthocomus; species Opisthocomus hoazin. The sequence continues at coordinate 19,877,754 of NC_134428.1, forward strand.
ATCTTTTAATCTCTTTCCCTCTGTTTTTCCCTTCTGTAATAAAGGGATGATCAGATCTCCCCAGCTACGCCTTGCGTGGCAGCATCCTCTGATGGAACACGGCAAGGACAAACCATTAATAACCATTCCGTATAGAAAAGCCAAGGGGTCACAGGTATTTAAGTACAGGTTTGCTATTCAGTGCTCCTTTATGCACTCACCATGACTTGATGTTAATAAATGTTACATATTAGCATGGAATGGAAAAGTAGGCCCTTCAAGGGCACAAAAATAACCATGTCCAGAGCACCACTAAATAAATACGACATGAAGATGAAATCACGCCAAATACTGAACAAACCGAAAGACAAGGTGATACTAAAACAGAAAAACAAGTCATCCAGCCCTCCTCCCAGCTGGCATCTACCCGCCCTCAGCACGAAAACGTGGATCAGAAGGAGTGTCAGGTACCAAGAGCGGACACAACAAGCAGCCCCAGAAATGCTTAAGTGTTCCCAGCTCGCCATTTCTTTACCCCTCCGGCATCTTGCTGAGGAGATGTCAAGGAGGTGGGCAAAGGACTGAGCTCCCTAACTGCGATATAGCAATGCATGTGCTCCATCTCATGTGGAATCGACCTTGTAAATCACCCCGCCAGTCCATGCCTGCATCTTCCAGGTCTGCCTCACTGCTGCTTGTCCTTTCCTCCCACAAAATACCCCAGGCTCCTTCCACGCAGCCATCCTGCACCGCCAGGCACCAAACCCCCTTTCTGGGCTGCTCTGCAAAGCCGCTGCCTTTCGGATCTCTGCAAGCCGATCACGGCTGGGCTACGGTGACCTGGGACCTTCCTGATCTCCTCAGCCCCCTACCTGCTTCACGACAACTGCTGCACCTTTGGCCAGATGTTGCCCTCTCCTCCCACCCACTGTCCCCGTCACTTGTGTGAATGCTCTCTTGTATGAATGATCTCTGACACTGCTGTCAGGACCAGGGGATGAGCAAAGTCCTGCTGTTCCTATCATCTAAGCCACCTTTGCTCATTTTATTTACACAAGCAGCTGCACTGGCAGATTTTGGGGAGGATTCGGAGGATCTTGGTGACGAGCAGTCTGCAGCTGAGATCTCTCCACTGGACCACTGTAGCCTCAGGAGGGTGCACCTTTAAAACCTTGAGAATCCTCCTGTCTATTCCTTCAGTCCAGTTAATAAGTAATTTCAAAAAAAATCAGTGTTGCGTGACGTTGTGCAACAGTCAAGCTGCTTATTCTTCGCACAGCCTCTTGGATCACGCTGAAATAACGTGCATATGCTTTTGGGGCACAGACCAGCATTTATTTTAAGAGGTGCTTTAGGATCAAGACAGTCACCACTAGCTCATCACATTTACTATTCAGGATTATTGGACCACAAGTGACCTTTCAGATTCTTAAGACTTGGATTATGAAGGGCTTTATATACTAAGCCTAATGACTTGAATTATATAGCCTTAGCATCCTGACAATCACAACAGGACTACAAGCATTTTACTTTCTTCTATCCACAAAACAGCTTGGGCCAGATTTTGAATCCATTTCAAGGGTATGTCAAGCCGGTGTCCATCATAATGTTCTAGTTGAGTTGCAAGCAAGATAAGATGACCTAGGTAAAGGTCACATCTGAAAGAAATGGCAGGATTTTCCAGATAAGCCATCTGAGACATCTGTCTTCCTCCGAGATAATTATTTTATCATTTCTAAATATTAAAAAAATCACTTTGAAATGCTAGAGCACATTTTAATCTGTGGGACTGCAGTAGCAGGATGTGGTATTTTGTCATTTTCAAATCTCCACAGCAAAAAGTTTCGTGGGACCAATAATTATCTTCCTGTAGCTGGCTGAATTGGAAATACCTTTCAGCTCTCGAAAAAATTGCAAGTATCAGCAATTTATATGGTATCTGATACCAAGGCATGCATGCTGTAGTTGCCATTTTCAATCAGCCTTTACACAGTTCAACTTTTTACAGTGAAATGTGCTTCCTGTTTAAAATGCCTGAGGCTTGCGTTCACCATTACCTGCGCTCGGTTGCCCTTTGCCAGGACGGACGCTGGAGTCCACAGAGCATCCTCCGCAACGTTCCTGCAGACAATTCAAAACACCAATGGCTTGCAGCTGTATAGCAGGTCAAAAGTTTAATTTGACCATTAAAGCAATTTTATGAGGTATACAAGGCCCACAGCCACAGCAAGGATGCAAATAAAGGTTGACTGATACATTCTGCTGGCTGACACTCTGCTCTGTTAACAAGGACAGGAAACATTGGCACAAGCAGAGCGGAACGGCGGCCGGGATGTGCTGTTTGCAGAAGGGCGGCATTTGTCACATTGCCTTCGTTCTTCTCTTGGAGCAGCAACCATCTGTAACACTCCTGTAGGGCACAGCATAACCCCGGACTCACCTGCCACGCTTTCATCTTCTGCTGGGACCCCCCCAAAAAAACCCAAACAAAAATGATCTGAGACACTGTCTGCTCTGTGTTAGCGGGGTAATGCAACAAGAGTCAGTATTTTCTCATTAAACAACGTCAAAGATGTACTCTTGATCTCTCTGCGGTCAAGTTTTTTCCTCCCTTTGTTGAAAGACAGCTGAAATAATAAAAAATGGATTTAGAAAACAAAGGGGGAACCCCCGGGTTTTTTCAGAGCGCCAGTGAATATTTTCTAGGACTGAATCAATCTCTGGAAACCATTGTCAAGTTCACTGTAGTCTTCCTTCCACATGCAGCGTTCTACAGTTGGCAGTCTTGGCTGTTCAAAAGACAAGCAATATGATATAATAAAGTGCAGAGAGTTATTTCAGGCCATATTGCTGCACAGGTGATCATTTCTGAATGAGTTTTATTTAAATATCACAGACTCTGAATCCAAATAGCTATACCTGGCCTATTTTGAAATAGAAATGAACTTCTGCATTTCCTAACTTTGACGAGCTGTTTTCCTCCTCATCTTCTTTGCTAATTCGGTCAGCTGAACTTTTCCGTGTATCAGTTAAAGCGAGTTATAATCTGCTCTGGAGCTTGTACAGGCAGGAAAGAAGGATGCTGGTGCAATATTCATAATGCAGTCATCAGCTCACTCCAGTTTTTCCATCTCTGAGATTAAAAAGCACATTAAAAGCACTGGAAATTAAAGTTCTCTAAAGGGTTTTCTTCTTTTTGACAATAAAAATCTCTGACAACAGAGTTCTGAGTGGGGTGTGTGCCCTACCCATCTGTACAGGGAGATCACCACTTCTGAGAGGAGCACTTTGCCATGACTGGACCTTCACCCCGCTCACCCTTCCAGCCGCCGTAGCCGGCTGTACAAGGGGTAGTGTGGTCTCATTAGTAACTCAGCAATTGGGCCAGCAAGTGTTTGTTTCTGTGAAGGGACAGCCTAGAGAGCTCTCCTCCTGCAGGTGATACTGTCTGGAAACCTCAGTCAGGGAGCAAGGGGGAGTAAAGGCGCAGAGTGAATGCTGGAAAGCACGGACACGTTTCACTGCCCAAACAGCAGGCAGATGCTCACCAGCGTTATGCGAGCACCGATGACCTTTTCTCTGAAGGTTTCTTTTTTAAACTTCTAAGGCATTTTTAAAGGTGATTAAATAATCTCTGTCATCTCCCCCAATTTCTGAGAGTCACACGCAGTCTGGGATGAGGCTCAGACCGGCACAATCTCTTCCAGGCAAAACCATGCCACATGTCCAGATGTAAGGTCTGAATTTGCTTGATTGGACATCTCCCCAGGGAAGAGCTGATGGAAGTGGAAATCTAGACCCATCGTGGGAAGGCATTTGGGGTGAATGTAAAGGATAATTCAGTTCTTATGACTATGATATATTGAGACTTTTAAATCCCAAATGCCTTCTGCTATCCTAGCCGAAGTGACAAGCACAAGAAAGCACTTTTTCACAAAAAGATGGACAGTGCAAGTAGATGGCTGGGTGCACAGAGATGGTGTGGGTAGAGCTGCGGACCTAGAAGGGAAGTGTGAGGATCATCTGCTGATGAATTCTCCTGCTTACAACAGGCACTGGAAGCCTCCAAAAAACTTCGGCAAGGATTACCAAGTAACAGCTGTACTGACTCGAAAGGCATCGTAGCCTACAAAGAGATGACGGGTACAGGGAAAGCTGCACAGTCGAACTGGAAATGAGTGTTGCCTTTGACAGTTCTCAAAGCTGCCACCAAAACGGGAGGATTTGACTTGGACACAGGCTGCAGATGCATCACAGCCAGCCTCGCACGCTGAGTGTGATCAGGAGGAGGAGAATGTAATAGGACTCAAAGGAAAACTTCAGTATTAGTACAATTTCTGATTAACCCTTTAACTGAAACGAAACCAAGTGTATCCTTCGTGGGACTAGAAGTGACCTGCAGGCAGGCAAGGTGGGGTGAAAACAGATCACACTTCTGCGGTGAGTTTCAAGTTCATCCATGATAACTTCAACAGTTTCTCCATCACCTATTTTATTGCAATAAGCAGCAGAACGTGGCCAATGGACTGCAGCCAGCCAGAGCTGCTCTGAATACACAGATACTCTGTATTTATGGTATAGCAACACAATCATCACAAAACGGGATGAGAAGTCCTTCCCGGGGCTGAGCTGTCACCAGTGCAGTGACCTGGTCAGACGCTGCTGATGAGCATGCTTGGACACCAGAATTTCACCCAGATTTCACCTGTTTAACGCCAGCAGTTTGTACACGGGGCCCTGCTTACAACCAGCCCTGGTATTTCCAGCTGGTTTGGCCCTAAGCACTAACCACAAGGTAGAGCTCAGAGAAGCTCCATATTTATTCTTTCCGGCATATCATAGTGCCCCATTAAGCAAGGACAAAAGACTTCCTTATGTAATAGGGATACTATTTGTTATTTTTAACCGTACGGCAGCCAGGATTTGTGCCAGGTGGCATTTTGCCTTAACCAGGCAACTTCAGGAGGTTACATTCCTGAACATCATCCTTGCCCTTGGGTATGTTTGACGCCCATAGATGGCTTCTTGGCTGCCTGTCGTCGCGTCTATCCGCCAGCATGTATTTGTGACAGCTCACAGAAATATCAGTCTTATTTAGCAAGGTAAATCAGGGCGCTGGTCAGTCATTTCCAGGATCCTGCAAGAGCTTCCGCTTCTAATAAAGGGTACTATCTTTGTGAAATCCATAAAGCCTATTTACACATATCTATGCTACCAGAGAAACACTATAGCTGTAGCTTCAGCTTTCAGTATGACAACATAGCTTTAAAACAGTTTGTTTAGTCAAATTAAGCCCATAGAAAGCAGACAAATAAAATGGTTGCAACTCTCAGCAGCCCAAGACTGAAAACAGGCAGCCAGGCCAAGGAAGGCATCAAGCTGTGGGCTGAGCATCCTGAGCAGCCGAGAGCCTGCAGCCTCACGTCTCGGAGCACTCCGCGGGCAAACGCTGCCACTCACTTCGTAAATTCCGTCAGCAGCATCACTGTACCAGATTTGGGCAATTTCATGGAGCTTAAGAAAGCCTGCCTGGTACAAAGGATGCTGCCAAAGCCTGTTGTACCTCTAGACCAGTACTGGGAAACAGTGTCAACATCCTTCTTTGGGTCCAGTGATGAGTTTCACAGTGCCATAGCTAAGTCTAGCTATTTATAAGGAAATGAGAGTGACAGACCCTGTGTCCCATGGCTTACAACTTTACACAATACGCGTGGGACCATGAGGAGAACAGATGTAAGCTGTCACAGCAAAAGGCTACGTGGTATTTCCATTAGAAGCAAACCTTCTTTGAAAAATCTGAGTAACTAAAGCTAATAGGAAATCTAATTCCACCTTCCTATGAATAGAAGGGTAACTGGTAATCTGGAACCACGAGCTCACATAATTTAGGGGGTTTTGCTTGCTTGCTTCTAACACAATCCCCCTTCATTCAGTCTCCAGGCTAGAGGCACAGAGAGGTAGAATTCTTCTGGCCATTTATACATATGTGGTATTTCTTGACCTTTAAGTATCTGATTTTGACATCTATTTAACTTTTTGGTGTAGGTGTTTTCGTGGGTTTTGTTGGGGAATGCCAAAAATTTTCTGCATGTAGGGGGGGAGAAAAAAAAAAATCAATAAAAGCAACTGTGTGACTGTTCTTCTGTTTTAACCAAAGCGCTCTCCCTCTGTGTCTGTAACACCAGCCAAACTCTCTTAGTAGCACAAGCTTCTTATTCAGCTTTGTTTTGACAAAGAAAGATAAACCACTGTTTTGCTTTGCCCTTCCCCCACCACTTACTCATTAGTTTTATTTAGGTTTCTATTCCCTGCCCTTGTAGGAAAAAAACCCATATTTTAAAAAAATAATTATTTTTTACCATATCAAGTTGTTGACTATGTATGTTCTTACAAAGTATTTAAAATAGAATATAATTATAAATCATTGCTAAAATGAGCTTGTCCTGTAAAGGCAAGGACATTTAGTTGTGTCCTTGTATGACTGGAATCACTGTAAACAACTAATATTCCTATTTGCAGGGACAGAAATAACCAGCTCATTCAGCTGTACAGCAAGGAAGACTTAAAAGGAAACCAAAGGCTAAACCAGAATAAGCCACTGGAAAGTTTTATGTCAACAAAACTGGATTTAAATTAAGTAACATCAATTCAGTATTTTGACTGTAAATGAATCAGAACGTTAAAACAGGTTTTAAAGGGAACATTTGTGACAAAACATCTATGACTAGTTCCTGTGCTAAACGAATAGGAAAGTTCTTACTTCTTCTGTGCAAGATCAAATCCACACAGCAAAGTTACTTCTCTAGTTTTAGTACTACTCTGTAGACCTAGATTTCAAAAATGAGAATAGCAGCAGAACTGCAAAGAAAACACTGAATAAATGACTTCTCAGTTATACACAATGGAAGATACAGAGCTGAGGACATAGTTAGAGGCTGCATCATACTACATACACATGAAGGAGTAAAATTAAAATGACACAGACAATTTCCATTCTTATGTTTTCTAGTTTTCTGAGTGCTTGACTTAGCAACTTAAATCTTTTTTAGGATTGTTTTTTCTGACACTGATTCGCAGAAATGTGAGTAGATTTTAACATTTTTACTTTGCCTTACTCAGTGGCAAAAGTTTAAAAAAAAAAACCCCAAACCAAAAAAACCCCAGCTCAAACCAAAGTAGTGCATTTCTAAGCTATCTGAAATGATGGGTGATGAGTCAAGAGGCACCGTGCTTTAAAATCAAAAGAAACACATGCGAGCTGTTCTTCAGTGAGAGGAAATGAGGAAATAAACTACGCGCTCACCAACGACAATATCCCCTTTCCAAATCAGAACAGAGAATTCATTTACCCAGTAATTTTACAATGGTGATAACAAATTAAAATCGTGGGCAGACAGCGGAGAGCCAAGAAGATATACAACCCACAGCAAGGATCAGCCAAATTAAAGGGAACTTTTATACGTTGTCAAATTCAGAGTAATTAGTACTTCCATTAGAGGCACAGTTCCAGCTTTAAGCAATTCTAAGTAATTAATGTTCTTCTATTTTGCCTAGAAGTCCTGACTTCAGCATTCTCTTAGGATACAAATTCTTCTAGCCGGAGCTACACAATACTGATTAACTCAGAATCACAGAATCACAGAATAGTAGGGGTTGGAAGGGACCTCTGTGGGTCATCTAGTCCAACCCCCCTGCCGAAGCAGGGTCACCTACAGCAGGCCGCACAGGACCCCGTCCAGGCGGGTCTTGAATATCTCCAGAGAAGGAGACTCCACAACCTCCCCGGGCAGCCTGTTCCAGTGCTCCGTCACCCTCAGAGGGAAGAAGTTCCTCCTCATGTTCAGACGGAACTTCCTGTGCCTCAGTTTGTGCCCATTGCCCCTTGTCCTGTCACTGGGCACCACTGAAAAGAGCTTGTCCCCATCCTCCTGACACCCACCCTTCAGATATTTGTAGGCATTTATAAGGTCCCCTCGCAGCCTTCTCTTCTTCAGGCTGAACAAGCCCAGTTCCCTCAACCTCTCCTCGTAGGGGAGATGCTCCAGTCCCCTCACCATCCTCGTAGCCCTCCGCTGGACTCTCTCCAGTAGCTCTTCATCTTTCTTGAACTGGGGAGCCCAGAACTGGACACAGTACTCCAGATGAGGCCTCACCAGGGCAGTGTAGAGGGGAAGGAGAACCTCCCTCCTCCTGCTAGCCACACTCTTCTTGATGCACCCCAGGATCCCATTGGCTTTCTTGGCAGCCAGGGCACACTGCTGGCTCATGGTTAACCTGTCGTCCACCAGGACACCCAGGTCCCTCTCCGCAGAGCTGCTCTCCAGCAGGTCCACCCCAACCCTGTACTGGTGCATGAGGTTGTTTCTCCCCATGTGCAGGACCCTGCACTTGCCCTTGTTGAACCTCATCAGGTTCCTCTCTGCCCAACTTTCCAGCCTGTCCAGGTCACGCTGAATGGCAGCACAGCCTTCTGGTGTATCTACCACACCTCCCAGTTTGGTGTCGTCAGCAAACTTGCTGAGGGTACACTCTAACTCTTCATCCAGGTCGTTGATGAAGAAGTTAAACAAGACTGGGCCCAGTACTGACCCCTGGGGGACACCACTTGTCACCAGCCTCCAACTAGACTCAGCGCCGCTGATGACAACCCTCTGAGTTCTGCCATTCAGCCAGTTCTCTATCCACTTCACCGACCACTCATCCAGCCCACACTTCCTCAGCTTCCCTAGGAGGATATCATGGGAGACTGTGTCGAAAGCCTTGCTGAAGTCAAGGTAGACAACATCCACGGCTCTCCCTTCGTCTACCCAGCCAGTCATGTCATCGTAGAAAGCTATCAGATTGGTCAGGCATGATTTCCCTTTGGTGAATCCATGCTGACTACTCCTGATAACCTTCTTTTCTTCCACTTGCTTGATGATGGCCTCCAGGATAAGCTGCTCCATCACCTTTCCCGGGTGGAGGTGAGGCTGACCGGCCTGTAGTTCCCTGGGTCCTCCTTCTTGCCCTTGTTGAAGACTGGAGTGACATTGGCCTTTCTCCAGTCCTCGGGCACCTCTCCTGTCCTCCAGGACCTCTCAAAGATGATGGAGAGTGGCTCAGCAATGACATCAACTCAACTAGAAGACAATTAGAGTAGGCAGACGAAGAAGCAATTTGTCAGTCTGTACACACTGTTAGTTCTAGCCTTGGATGCAATTTTTATTAACATAGCAGGCTGATTTAAATGGAGGCAGAGATGCAACTTTGTTCCATCTGTAGCCGTATGATTGCCTAAGTTATGCGCGGTGTTGAGAGCTGAAAATTCTACGTGACCAAATCACAAACCAACACGAATGAAGTGGCAGATTGTATCTCCTGCACAGCTTTGACCAGCTACAGGAATCCAGTAACTGATTATACACTTAATAATGTAAAGCACATAATTTAAAAAACATGATAGAGGAAATCTTGCTGTACTTATTCATCACATAATGTAAATCCCTATTCCAAAATGCCAAGATGAGCCGGAAGCAGAAGCTGGCCTGGTGGCTAGCATATGGAAAAGATGGAATTTGATGGCCAGAGGTGTTACTGCATTTGCATACTGTGTTGGGGAAGCTGTCTGTGTCCTCATAATCCTGTCTTTAAAATGGGTCTAGCACTACATATCTCCCAAAACCATATTTGTTTTTGTGTTTCATGGGTGTTTTGAAGACAACTTGTTCGCCAACCAGTTGAAGATTCATTAAGAAAAGGGGCAAAGTAAAAAAGCGAAACGCAATGAAGTGTCCTTTCCTATTTCACTATAACATCAAGTATAAGACAGCATTTAAAGTAGTTCATACTGAATTTTGAAACCCAAGATAGCATATATCAACAACACAAAGCAGAAGTTTTACAAGCCTTTTGCCCAATTTCCAGACTCCACTGACTGTGGAACAGTACCATACACCAAGAGACACGTTGTAGAAAACTTCATACTTCACTTTCTCTACCAAATACAACCATGGCAACAATTACCTTAGTTTTTAGGTTCTGAATTTTCCATAACTGCAAGAAGCGGAGGCCAAAGACCGTGTCCTTCACCCAGTAATTGGTAGCACTGAAGGGAAAGTTGGAACTGCAGCCGAGGAAGAGGAGAGCAGAGCAGGACCTCACTCGCAGACAGCTATTGCTGTACTGGTGAGAGGCCCCAGCTGTTCTTTTCGAAATGTTATTGTTCACATGGACTCCAGATTGGCAGGCTCTACATGCTTTCAGTATTAATTGATATAAAAAGAAATACGACATTCTTGATCTACAAAGCCTGTCTTCTCACAGACTTGTCAACATTTGCACATGGTCAGAACCACGGTCCAAGAAAGACAAATCTTGCCAAATCTGTCAAAAACATCAAAGGTTCACATCTTTTTACCCAGATCTTACCTTTACGATCCTTTTTATAAGTCTCTTCCAAAATATGGTTGCAACATGCTTGTGCTTTTAAGCTACAAGGTATCTTAAGTGCACCATGAGGACCCACATTTTTGTGTGATCGAGAAATCAAAAATGGCCATTTAAAAATACTTAAGGGAGAACACAAAGTCTTCTCCGACACCTAAAATGGAATCATAAAGTCACAAAAAGACACTGGTAACTTCATCCCTGAGAAATTCTTATTTTTCCTGATTGGAAAGAAGAAAGTATCAGCTTCTGCTTGGAGTGACAGTAGTTTTTCTCAGCTGCCTATTCTCAGATATAAAATACAAGATCCAAAGGTCTTTCACTAGTTCACTTAATGTCGGCATCCCTTCTTTCTATTACAGACCCTTTTCACTAACTTTTACACTGGAAGATCAGTTCTATATCACTTTGGGCCTCAGAAAGGCTTTGGCCCCGCAGGCATCCTCTGCAGCCCCCACCCGAGCATCGCCCCATGGTACGGGAACGGCGCCAGAGCTGCTGACGAACCACCGGCAGCTCCGTGGAGAGGCTGCTGCTGTATTCTGCTCACCGTCATGGTGAGCGTGTTAGAGCAGGGCATGCTGGTCTCTCATCTTTTTTGGCTGAAAACCTCATCTTCAAGAAATCAGAAAGCATAAGGTATTTGTTACTGGTAATATATTTCATACTTTTAAAGATTTGTAGTAATCCATGACTGTGAAGGCTGTCAAATCCACTCAGATGCTTCTTATTGAAATATTAGGCCTGCATATCCATAGATACTCCCCTCCTTCACCCATCCAAATTAAAGCCATAATTCCCAAAGACAGTCGCTCCCCTAAAACACTACACATTTCATATAGTTGTTATTAATAAAGTATGAACAATGTTTGCAGAAACACTAAAGAATCAGGTCAAGAGCGGCTGTCTGAATACAAGTGTTATTAAATAAGCCAATCTTCCAACCTCTGAGTAATTAATGACCTTGTTTTTTACTTGAAAGCCTCATTTTCAGCTCGTTCATAGGAGACAAACGTCCCACGCCAAAGCGAACGAACACAAATTACCTCTTTTGGACACCAGTTAGAAGAGAAAGCTGAAAATGCAATATTGGCAGGCTAGGTACAAAATGCTGTGGCACAGCACTTCTCACGGCAGGGTACGTTTAGGTACAATCAGATGATTTCACTCCATATGGTCAGAGGATTTGATCTGTTCCCATCTGTGCATTATCAGAGTCTCTAAACAATTGCCATCATGTATCTGTAAACTTTAACATATAAAAGGAAAACTAACAAAGCTGATGGTATCTCCAGATCACCGTGTGAAGTACTAATAAGCAACTGTTATACAAGCTGTGTTCAACAGATTGAAAATGATCTTTCCCAAATCCAGAGGACATGCTCCTGAAGCTGAAAGTGATGGATTACAGCTGCCTGAGCAAGCACTGTACAGCACGCTCATTTTAAACGCTGCCATTGTAAAAGACCCTCCAGGCTTTGTTTGGGTTCCTCTGCTCTTCTTATTCAGAACGGCAAAGCTCTTCCTATTTAACAGTAATTACAGGGGGAGGTGGAGAAAAACTAACAGGAAAGAGAGGTTTATTTTTCTGAAGATATGCAGTAAGATTACTTTTAATAGCATGTCTATGGGCCAAATATGTTATTTTTATTTCATCACCTTGAAACTTGATAAATATTTGCAATTGGCAAAAATTATGAGTAGAAAACCTGAAAATTTAGTATTAGGATTCTCATTAGAAAATGTGTCTTTACAACTAATTTATAGTCTCTGTATACAACATCCTATACTCCTCTCCACCAGACAACCAGTAAGACACAAAAATACTCTCAGGACAGCAGTTGCAGAACTTGTCGTATGCGCTCGCACTTCTCCAACAGGTTTGGGTCTTCTGTGTCAGAACCATCAAATTCCTTCATAAAGGCTTCAGCTTTCTGCACAGTTATGTCCCGCGCACTGCCTTGAAGCCCTTGCAGATAATCCAGTAAAATGGCGAAATACTTGTCTGGAACCTTTAAAGAAAAAAAACAAGGAAGGGGAAAAAAAATGCTTTATTTTCTTCTCTCTCAATTCTCATTCACAATCACGTCAAACGATCCCCTGAAACATAATTAGAAGTACTGCATGGGCTTTTGCGTTTGCCAGCGCCCACCTCTGAGTGGAAGCATTTCTTGCCAAGGTTCAAGCTGCCAGGAGGGACGGACCGTGGCGAGAGGACTGTCATGTGCTCAGATGGGCAAAGCATCCGAGAGGAAATTCTAAGCAGATGTGGAAACGCTGATCAGCAAATGCAAACACTCCCTAACAGCAAGCTCAAGGCTGTGAGCGTTGTTGGAAGAAAAAAAACCACTAGCCAAATCCAACTTTTGGAAACATGTAGGCAAACTTTACTAAATTCAGTGAGAATTGCATGCACGTGTCTGAGGAAAGAATTTTGCTGGAATTACCCTTGCCCCTACCCCAAATTCTCTGTTTGCTAAGATGAGATACCACCCAACATCAATCACTTTGACAGAATGCTTATACAAAGGAAAAGAATTTAATTTGAAAAACAAATTGAATTCAGACACGTGGAAACAATTTTTAAATCAAGCTGACTAAAACCAGTAGGCTCTACTAACACGTCTACCATGAAAAGCAGTTTAGTCATCTACAGTTGCATTACCCCTATTTCACTCCCTTTCTAATTTACTAGTCGTAGGTTAAATTTTAGCTTGTCTGGTACAACATATAATTTAAATTATCATTACACTACATAATTTTGGCAATAGCCTAGCAAAGACTTTTGAATGATTTATTCGGCATGTCAAACCAACATATCTTCAAAAGTCTTAGGTGAACAGATCTATGCTGAAGCATTCTCTTAACTTTCTGTTGTGTATCTGTGGAACAAGTTTCAGCCACTCAGAGAAGACTTTTGCTGTGAATCAAGAGATGTTAAAATGACCTAATCCTGCAAATATTTTTCTCCATGTTTAACTTTACACATATAACTTTAAAAGGCATCCCTGACTTGAGTCAAATTAAACACATACGTAAGTATTTAAAGGATTGGAGACTAATTATTCGAGGGCTGTTTCAATTCTGCAAAGTATCAACATTTCAGAGAAGACAGAGCTTCAACAGACACTTAATTTACAACTTATTTCTCCATCGACATTTGGCAGCACAACTTTGATCATTAAAACTTCTATCACTCCAAAAGAAGAGGAAGAAAGAATATTCCAACACTGCCTCCACCGATCAGGGCTATTACAAAGTAATAAATCAAAACTAAAGCCTGCATTCAGCTTCATAACTCACACGCTACGGAAAACCTTCTAGTTCTTCACCCAAACACTCTTGCACTAAAGAAACAATACAGATACCAAAAAAATATTATTTTTACAGTGACTAACATTGAAATGGATGGTATCTGAAGTGTTGCTATAATATACCAATCAAACATATTTAAATATAACAAAAAATGTCTATATTTTTGAAACCTTTTTACCACAGTAAACTGGTACTAATAACAGAGAAAAACATTCAGATACAGTTTCAGCATGATAGTGCTCCTTTAATGCAGATGCTCAGTACTGGGTTTTTAAAGCTCGGCAACATTTCTATGTTTCAAACCTCAGACAAATTATCTACATAATTTACACCTCTTGTTCTCAGACTTCGTGGTATATTCATACCTCACTCTGCGGAATTACAGTTATTATTATATCATTTAAGCAAAGTGCTTGAAGGGGCAATTAAAAGCCTACTCTAAATTTAGAAATACTAAGTGTGCAGACAGACACATGGCTGCCTGAAGCTTAGAAAGCATTTAGCATTTGGCCCTAAGGATAAGTGCTCGAATGTTCAAAAACTCTGGTCTTTTTTCTTTAACACAGCTATTACATTTATTTCAGCAAGAGCTTACAACACAGTACCATGTAGGCAAGATAATGTTGTATTTTTTCCTCCTAATTTACACATACAATAGAGCCATAGCAATGACTGGACAACAGTACATAGAAAGTGCCACCAAAAAGTTAATGAAATTCAAATTTTACTTCTTAAAACACAGTAGCAGAAGAGCTGACACTTTAGAGACTCTCAGTGAGGTTTTACAACAAGGAACACGATCCTTCCCTAAGATCAAGTTTTGGTCAGGCTTGAGACTGGATATCAAGATCTCCCACCACGGCACTGGCAAGTGGAAGTGACGCTTATGGGTTTTTATTATTATTCTTTTCTTAAACTGTTTTGACCTTTTTCTCGTTTCTTTTTCTCTCTCACACACCAACCTTGCCTCTGTTCTAACTAGCTAATACACACTGGAGCTGACCAATAGGGAAATATCCCAAAGCGAAATAATCACCATTGTCGTGAAAAGGGAGAAACACTACAAAACAGCAGCAGGAGAAGAACAGTTATCACTTTAAAATTATAGTGTGTAACTCGAGAGTTTCCAGACTTTCTAGACTTGCAGACGCCCACAAATTTACAAAGCGCATACAGATATCTGCAGAGCGAACTTCAGCTCGCTGCCACCAAGCTTGCTTTTCTTCATTACCTTCCGAGGAAGCTCCAGACCCCCCCAGGGCCTCGCAGCCCAGAAGCCGCCATCCGCTGACACAGTCACTTTCTGCAAACGCTGCGCCAGATGACAAAGTCCAACAAATGATCTAGTGTTTATTTTCTACTGGATTCTGCAGCAGTATATATACCGTAGGTATACAAGCTTGGGTTGGAAGCTGTCAGCCAACCACCAGATGGATTTTAAAGGCATTTTAAAAAGCCTCATGTTGCAACAGACTTTAAAACCTCAGCTGATTTCTTACAGAAAGAGACCTGTCGGTACAGGACACTCCATTTACCCCTTTGCATGGCTTTTCGGTAGGCATCCAAGTGATACCATGAGATCAAAGTTGTGGCTCAGGAAGGAAAGAAACTCATGTCTCCTTTTGTATTCTAGTCATGCTTGGGTATCCAACAGATTTTATTCTGTAATGGACAGGAAGCTGGATTTGGGTATAAAAAAATATTCAAAAGAAGCTGGTCTGCCCTCCCTACAGTCCTGATGAAGGAAAAGACTTTGTCACATGCTTAATTATAAGCACTTGAGCAGTTCTGACTTTACTGAATCTGGATGCAGATGTTAATCATTATCTAAAGCTCACGCTCAGTGCATCTCTGATTATTAAACAGTACAAAATAAGTGAATTTCAGTAAGTCATCCCCCCTTCATCAGGTTTAAAAAAAATAGAAAGGAAGTTTCATTTCAATATTGAGAAATAAGGAGTTAAGCTGTATTTTGATACATAAAACAAACGCTACTTACAGTTAATTATTTCCTATTATATTTCAACACAAAATCCAAAGCCAACAGATAAAAAAGTAAAAACATCGTTCTGCCTGTGAAATAATTTCTAGGTAGCTTTAAAGAGCATACATTGATTCTTAAAAGTTGATAAAGACTTTCAAAGGAGAAACTTTAAAATAGAAGACAGTGCAACCAACCTAGATACCCACAATCAAATTTGTATTCTGTGATTAATCTTTTGAAAGTATTATGCCATGTGAATATTTTTGCCTTCATGAAATTCTGCTTTTAATTATTAGTTCTCTAAAAGTATTTTTAAGCATAAAGGTAACACCCTATGTCAGGTCATTGGCTTAAGAGCTGCTGAATAATTGGGTCAGGAAGAGTGGTATGCCTAAATGTTTAACTGCATACAAAAAATCAGCAAAAACTAACTGAATGTCAACTGAATGAATCGATAAGTAAGGCACTGTGCAAATGGCTAGATGTTTGCTCTGTTACACAACAAAATGAATGACCTGAAACCCTCCATTCAATACCATGACGGCCAGATGCTTACTGGAAATTCAATCGATGTTGTTTTTTAAGTTATGAAATGAATGGATTTCCATAATGATGCAAGCCTAGCTTCTGGTTATACTTTATGCTTTTCACAATCAACATCAGGTTTCACTTATATTTTAATGAGAAAGCTATTTTAACATCTTGGCAATATGGCTGTGCATCCTACATGGAGCCAGAGATATCTGATGCAACATAAGGAGCATGGTTTACAGTACTGGGTTCCACATTCAGAAATTCAAATTAAGGATATGACCCAAATTCTCAGTAAGCTCCACATTTATATAGAACATGAATCTGCTCTACTTATGCTTGACATATATCAAGTATAAAAATATAGCACACATGGGAGAATGATCATCAACAAAACAAAAAGATTAATTACAAGCAATTAAGAGGATTCAGCATTTTGGTTAAAAACAAAGTCATTGATCTATAAATCACTAAAAAATTATTAGAAAAGTGCATGACTAGTACAAGCAACTTCTGGTTAATAAAGAATAGCTACAACTAAGGTATAGAACTTTACATCATATTTGTTCTGAGAAAAAGCAGCGTTAATACAAACCTTCTCTTTATCATACATGTGCAAGAGAAGCCAGGTTTGTCTTGTCTTCTGAAACTTCCATTCTTCTGGGTTTTCCGACCAGCTGTAGTAAAATTAAAAACAAAAAAATTGCTTAAATGAAATACTGTGTGATCCTACAATGACTCCAAGTGACCTTGTGACACAACATGGAGTTTCATGACGTAGTATGAAACAGATACTAGCATACATTTTGTACAAGTGGCAAAAAAGAACATCAGGGATGGCTAACTGGCTTCCATGCAAAAAGTGAAAAGGTTATAGGAAGACATTATGGCCAAGAATGTTACAAATCTTCATCAGATAGCACTGATTCCTTGAAGTTAAAAATCAAGTCCCACTCCTCACCTTTGAGCAAGTGAGAGGTCATTGAG
The DNA here is from genome assembly GCF_030867145.1 of Opisthocomus hoazin. Taxonomy (NCBI): domain Eukaryota; kingdom Metazoa; phylum Chordata; class Aves; order Opisthocomiformes; family Opisthocomidae; genus Opisthocomus; species Opisthocomus hoazin. The sequence goes on from NC_134428.1 coordinate 19,894,975, forward strand.
CTCATTTGACCCACAACTGAGCAACCCAAATCCTTACGCGAGCTGCAGGGCTACCTGAGGAGTTAGGGTGGTGGAGTGGACGAGGAATCATGTTTGGGTTTCAGAGAGCTGATATTTCACAATAAACTGAAATTCCTATGAAATTAAGCAGCCTCTAAAGGACTGGAAGGAGAGACTCGTGCTACAATGGTCACCTCAGCAATGGCCGAAGCCCATCACAGATGACTGTTCTAGAGCAGAGGAAACTCATTTTTCAGTAGCATATGTTTTAAGGCTTGGATTTGTCTAAAGGTGTGACTTAAATATTCATGTTTACAGGATATAAAAATGCTTTTTATGTCTCGTTCTCCCCAGGAATTCTGATTCCAATATTTCGCTCAAAACTTCAGGCTGCTTCAATACTGCTAGAAGCGAGCGGGTAAAACAAATGGCTAACATCTGCAAGTGTTCTTTGGCTGTTTCGCAAACACATTTTAAATATGCAAAATTTTAGCTGGGTTAAAATGGCACATTTACGTACATCTTGAATATCACATTAAAGCTGGTATATTCTGTTTTAGATGAAGAAAGAGACGTTTATTTCTATAAACAAATGCATAAATTATCAAATCTCACTATAAAATGAAGACTGCTTTTTCAAAGTATGTGCTTGAAAATTAGCATCTTGACATGCACAAAAATTGTCAGTAAACTGAAATATCATTTAAAGATACAGAAGAAAATATATGAGGAGAAAAACCAGAAAATTTTACACTTAATTGTTTTTTTTTCTGAAGAAAAACAAGTCTCCAGACAGTAGCATGCAAGATGTCTTTAATGTTCTGGCTTGTTCTACACAGCAATAGAGAGCACAGAAATCAATTGAAAAGCCAGCTGGGTATAAGAATTAGTATTGTTTAAACACTGTCAAGTCTAATAAAGTAAAAGAGTCCTCATGTTTGCTGAATGCTGCACCAGCAAATACATCATTCAGTCAATTCAATGAACGAGAAAAAAACAAGACCACAAATTTGTACAGAAAGGTTTCATGGAAGTCTCTGCAGAAAACCCAACAGAAAAAAATTATTGGTTTGATTTTCAAATTCAGGATACAGAAAAAACAGCAACAATTCATTAGGGTTATCACTAGCTAAACTCAATAAAAATGTCTGTAGCTAACATATAAGGTAAAGATCAGACAAATAACAGTAAACCAGGAAGGACAGGCAAAACACTAACAATCACTATATGTCATATTTTACATGCTCAAATTAAATCCACAAATGAACTGCTTTAGAGGTCTCTTTTGGGACACTGCCAATAAATAGGCAAAAGTTAGCAAAACAAATATTGCAGACAAGCAGGAGCACAAAAGCTGACTGCCAAAAGTTATAGAATTAAATAAAAAATGTTATTATGGGGAAACTACCCTTCTCCCATCACCACCAACCTAGAAACCAAAGCACTTGCAAAATAAAGATCATCCAACCCTTGGCCTTCGCAGCAAGGTGCCCAACTGGACAACAACAACCGCCAACATTACAACACCTGTAACGTGAGGAGCCAACAGAGAATGAAGTAAAAAAGGCTCTTCTTGTGGTTGCAGTTTGTGGGGCAAGCTGCTTGCTCACTCATAGCTCCTAATTGAGAAACTGGAACTTCTGCAGGAAGTGACTGAACTTCTAAAAGTCCCTCAAAAAAGATGAGAGTGATGGTGCTTGCTGTTAAAAGAAACCCGTTCTTCTATGAAGGTCATCCTATGAAGGTCATCCTTCTGAACAATTACATGGAAGATGTTATAAGAAATACTGTCTGTTTGCACAGCATGAAGAAGGTAAGTTTAAAATTCTCTTTTGCATTCAACAAGCTTGGAAACAGTTTACATTATGATCTTTGCAAGGTGACAAGAACAAGCTGAATGATGGATCTGTGACCACATCCTGTGGAAGCAACTCCTCTTCTCATGGAAACCTTTAAAACACATTTCTATTTCTTTAAACTATGCTATGTATTTATACATTTGTGATTATATTCATTGGTCAGACACACCACATAGTACTCTGAATATTTTATTCTTTGCTAGTTTTACGTTTCTATCACTCACACTATCACCTGAGTACTGTCAGGCATTAACTTGAAAAATACAGCATGATTTCACTAATCTCCTATAAAGCTATAGGATGTTAAAATATCTTTATTACCTAGTTTATAAACAACTGAGACTAACAAATGAGTGCACTACAAGGTTAATTGCTCTTATTAGCCTGTTACCAAAACCATATGCTCTCTTCTACATGTTAAGGCAAGCCATTATAGCTCCGGCCTCTCAGACTCCACGTTGACTTTCACGCTCTTGTAGAAACAAACAACAGTTTTGGCTGGTCTTCCTGAAAGGTTTCACTCTATACACACCACATTACTTCATATAAACAACAAATACTTTGACATAATCAACCGCAGAAAGTACGTTCGTGCCTACTATAGTGCTGGAGCCTCACAGACTGCTGCTTCTTTCGGTTTGCACCCTGTGCTATTAGAATCAAATGCTAAGTAAGTATGGCAAAAAAAAGTAGCATTTTCCTTTAAGAGACTATGGGTGTACTCATATTTTCAGAAAATGCTCGCAAGTTTTTAACTGGTACTCTACCCATGGCTGTATCAATTCCCATCTCTCCTCCTTCAGGGCAGTGGTCCTTCTGTGCACCTTAATCCCTACCAAACTGTGGGCAACACACTCATGATAATGGATGCACAGTCTTTAAGACAGATAGCGTGGCAGTTGCTCCCTGCAACTGGACCCCCAGTTCATTAAAATAAAAGTTTTCCACTGATTCCTGTGACTATGACAGCTTTTTTCCTGCTCCTACATCTTTAAAACCTATGAAAAGCATCACTCTGTGACTGAGGGGTATCTGCTTTTACCAGAATGACATAATTAGTACATTTTTAGAAATGTTCAACTTTTAAACTACAAAAGTTAATGCTTTGTAACACAAGAAAGGTCTCATTTTGCAGTTTATATACAGATAAGCTTCCTTGACATACTACAGCAGTAGAAAGGCTTTTCCTTTGAGTGATTAAATATACAGAGTAAGACTGACTACATTATAGTCTAAAAAAAACCTTTTTATAGACAATCACAACCTCTTTCACAGTTTGAATTAATTTGGTAGCCTTTAGAAGTATCTATGTCCAGATCTAATAAAAAGTATGGAACTGGATTTAAAATATACATGTGTAAAATATGTATTTTTTCAGTATGCCTTGGGCTAATTTTCAGTATACTGTACAAACACTAACTGTCTTCTTTACACAGTTAATGTTTGAATCTTTCTTCTGAGCTTGAGCTCATTGAAAAAACACATTGGTCGACTTTAGTTAAAGAGAATTTTTATGTTTGTACAAATGATCTTCCTAAACGGCTTTGAAATGGAAGATACAGAGGAAATGAATCAAATGAATCAAGCGGCTAGGAAATTTTATATTTGGGCTTTTGGTTTTTAGCACGAGAGACTCCTGCAGAAACGCCGCCCAAGCTTCTCACTGGTCCATCTCACAAACAGCTTTTAAGTCTCTACATTAAAGTAATCTTACACAAATCTATTCCCAAAACGGGAATACGGGCAGCATAAGTAGGCAAACAGCAGACAACTGGTAGCGTGCAGGGCAGAGCGCTCTCTGGGATGTCCTAGTCAAAAGAGAAGGGGAAGGGAAAGTAGTCAAATTGGTTCCAGAAACACAGTGAGAGAAAAACATTGTTGTTACAAATTGGATTCAGGAAGACAACACAATGCATCTGCTTAGACTACTGGCCAGGACAAAGCACTACAAAGCTGTCACAATTGATTTAATGATCTCCTGTGTGTAGAAAAGCACTGTGCTGAGAACCAACCACTTTACTCACTCAACTTGAAGAGATTATTGGGTAGGAGACAATTCTCGAGAACCTAGAGACAGACAGGCATGTGACTGTTGATCACCTTCCAGAAGACACAAGAGCACTGCTGCATGCCACATGCAAGGACACCTAGACTCACCAACATTTACTGCTCCAGTTTTGTGCCACTGATGGTCCAGCCCACCTCAGATACACCTTCCAGCCTGGATATCTATATAAGGTAAAGCCGACTGCCACCAAATTTAGATCTCTCTAGCACACAGCCCAGGCTTAGCAGCAGGGAATTAATTTGAAAGGTTTCTCCAGCCCTGAGGACCAGGTCAGAGTGCAGCCTCCTCCTGTTCTCCTGTGATTTACCGAGGAGGATCCTTATGTCTTACTCTCTCAAGCTTCACTGAATCTCAAAGGAGGGACAGAGCAACGGATCCGGTCCATTAAACCACATTCAAGGCTACATTGAAAAGCCCTACTGAGAACGTTAACAGCAGCATACTACAACACTACACAAAAATTGTCACATTCTTCCCACCTCATTTATCTGGGTACTTTTCTGTTTTGATACAGTCAGTTATTCATCACCCTAAAACCTGTCATTAAGGTTCACCTATGTTCTTCTACGTGCCCCGCAAGGAAGGCTGAACAGAAGTTACAGCATGATTAAGGCTTGTAGGAATCAAGTTAAGCAGTTTATTCCCCACGTGCTCTGCAAACAGCACAAAAGGTATCATTTCTGTGCTCACTGCCCTGTCCGTAAAATGTGGATAACAGGTGCTTCCTCAACAGAGAACAACCATACTCTAAAAAATTCCCTTACAGATATTTCAAGCCTTGCTGAAACACTTGGCACACTCAAGTGATTTGCTGTAATATTTCACAATGCAATCCATACAATAGCAGGGACTTTAAAATACCATGTGCTTATGTTTAAGGCAAGATCACTGCCCTTATAAAGCCTCAATCTGGCAACTCTGCATGCTGTTCCCAGGTCAGTTTAGCGGTGACTGGAATGCTGCTTATGGCCAAGAAGTGAGCATGGGCACCTGGCACCTCAAAGAGGCTCCCTGGAACTGCTGGAAGCAGCAGGGACGGAGCAGAAACTTGGCATAAACTCATTCTTGTGGGAGAAGAGCCATTTTATGGATGGACGTTTTATATGGACGTATAAAAAATATATGGATGTGGATGGAAGTTTTATACATGCCCTCTAGTGCATACAGTGAAGCAGGAATAAGAATTTTTTGTCCAGTTATAACACATGCAATTATTTAAAGGGAAATGTAAAAATGTTTATTTTTATTGGGGGTATTCAGAATTTCTTCTATTTCTCTCAGGGGCATTTAAAATAAATTTAATTTTAGAAAGATAGTTTTTGAATGTCTGTCCTTGTCAACACTTGCATGCCCAGAAAGCCGCCTTGCAGTGCACTTCAGCACTCAACGCAAGATAAGAAGAAATCTCATCTCAAGTGTGTGCAATGCCAATTTTCACCATTTGGAAAAAATATCCAAAATTTAAATTCTAAATAGATTTTCAAAGACTTCACTGGAACGGCTGTAGTTAACATCTCAGACACACTAATCTGTGCCAGTCATCACATGTCAAGATATAGACATAAGAGAGAGTCATAGCCTTTATTTTTAACTGTGTTTTTCTCACGTGATTGATGACTGTTTATCTCCCAACTCCAATTCCTGGAGAAAGTGAATATATTTATACTGATATTCTCAAATCCAGTTTCGAAGCTAATTAAATTATGACTCAGATAAAGGTTTTCCTTACTTTCCTGGAAGAGAAGAAGAGGCACTAATGGAGATCTCTTGCCAGAAAAAAACTTTCTAAAATTGTCAACAGATTGTAGAATCAGTGCCACATTTCTGGTTGAAAATTCTGGCACCGTTTCTCAATCTGTGGTTTAAAAACAATTTTTAATATAGTCTTCCATCTGGTTTAGACACAGCATAATGACTAAAGACTTGTGAAAAAGTGAGGGGAGGAAGCTTTTTTTTTGCTTTTTTTTTTAAATTTCGGAATCACGCACACAGGCAGAAATAAACCTGCTTTTTAGTGTCCCATTTTTGTCCTGATGTCCAATACGAGGACAGATTGTATCTGGTTGTATCTGTACAGCAAACTACCCAGGTCACAATTTTCTTAGAAAGTATTTATAAAGCAAAAGGAAAGGGCCTTTGTGCCTTAAAGCGCAAAGCTTTGATTAAATCTGCACAAAACGTTTATCACAGCGTACCTTTTATTATATGTACTTTTATCACTTGCCATCATTTGTATCGTTTCATATTAAGTTTGCATCCTGAAGCTTCAGCCAAACTAGAAATCCCTTTCCTCCCCCACTATAGGCACTGTTGAAATCCAACATGAGACGCTCCCTTGGAGAGCCAGGAGTACAAACAGATGAGACAGATGATAAGTTGAAAGGTAAGCTGACCCAGAAAATGGTAACACTGCCTCAAAATCATACAGCAGGTCACCAGCAGAGCTCAGCTCTCTCATATATGGTACAAAACTCGCAGGGTATCTTCCTGCGATTCCACTTGTCAACTTGTCACAGACACCAACTTACCTGCAAATGCCACCAGCGTTCCACTGGGAAGAAAACCTCTACAATTTTTTTTAAATTTCTTTTTTCTAGTACAGTTACGCAGTTGCTAGTATCTGTATTATCCTGCCTGCAGCAAAATTGCATTTTGATCTGAAAATATATAAATAATGGTAATAATATGCTGAGAACTTTGTCATTTTCAGTAATAACAAAAAGGTCAGCACTAGGCTTGAAAGCCCACAGCTAATATTACTATATTATTAAGCTAAATGTGCTCTTTATTTTACATACATTCATACAAAAGAAGACAAAGCAGGAGTGGAATTATCACAGAAGAAGAAACAAAAACAGAATCTGAGCCTTCACAGCCAATCTGTTCTGCTCCTGCAAGGAATATACAACTAAGTGCTACCCCAATGCTGTGCTGAAGTCCCACCTCCTCTCCAGATGCCCATCTTTTCTTGCACTTAATTCTGGTCACACTGATGCCCAGACCAGAAATAAGGGAAAGGGATAATGAAAACAACTGTTATGCCTCCCTCCCATGAAGAACATCCTGGGGGGTATGAGGAGATAAAGAGGGCCCCATAGTCTGTATGAAAATCATGTAAGAAGCCAGCTGCAAGTAAAACAATTTTTGAAAGTTGGCAACAATCCATTTATGTAAACGCTTTCTGATGATGACATGAGGGATATGTTACCAGACCCAGAAAAAACAAATATGGTTACTTCTCTTCTCCTTACCATTACACCATACAAGGTCCAACTGTGGTACAGAATACTCCTGCCAAGGCACGGACTCAGGCTTAGTTGCAACCAGTAGCTCACTTTCATTGTTTATTTTTTTATTTTAAATCAGCTTTTAAAACTTTCAGAGGTTCTCCCCTCTAGCATCTCAAAGAAGAAAAGAATAATAGAAGAGATTAAACAATTAACAACAAATGAAAAAAATAATTTCTTAATCTTAAACTAATCGTTGCATTTCAAAGGAGGGATTTGAAGAGCACAAAGATTGAAATCAGGCTGAAATCACTGCCTGTGACTCTGTAATTCCATGTTATTGGGAGAATACTAGGATCTGGGGTGGTTCTCAGCTAGAGCAAATAATCACCGGATTTTACTGCTCACCAGGATAAGTAATGCAAATCCTCTCAAGCTAAGATCTAGAAGATTCAATTCCATTGTTCAGTGCCACAAAACTACAACCATAACACCTAGCCATAGGTATACAGCTAGCAGAGCATTAATACACCCTCATCTTGCTCTGGGTGTCAATATAAAAACACTCTACAGTTTCAGCAGCGCTGGGTCATACCTGTACTATCTACACTTAGAATAGAACAGCGTTGATGAAGGAAGAAGTAGATAAGCTACAAAAAGCTGCTATGGGAAGTCAGATATTTATTAATGTAATAAAAAAAGTCTGTATAAATTTAAGGCCTATCTCAAAGCTAGCAATGATATGAAAAAAAAAAAAAGCACACAAATTTTTGGCTTTCCATAAACACCAGAAACATATGAAAGTGAATGAAGGTTTTCCATATAGTGATGCAGAAAGAAAATGCTGGAAGAGAAATCAACTTCATGGGAAAATTTATCAGTGAAAGTTTTTGCGGAAGGATGAAGAAATGACCACTTGGAGAAGGATTTGAATACCGAAGACGCTGACTGACCGATTTTGCTTCGAACCAGGCAGGATGCCAAGGTGTCAATGTACTGCTCAGTGTACTGAGTTGAAAGTTTGTGTTATTTAGTTATTATGCATGGGCTATTTCCAGCAGCCCTGAAGCTACACAGTGAGGCTGGCACCCTGTGAAGGTGTCTAATCCAGCTGGGCCTCTGATCAGCACTGCTGAAAATGTGTGGCTTTCCTGTAACCAGGTGTCTTTAATTTAAATTCAGGTTGGGTTTTTCTGTGCTGTTTCTACCTTTGCGGACTCCTAAAGGACTTCCATAGCCAACAAGATCAGAAGTGCTCTTCTACAGTTCCAAAGTGCAGAGTAACATTTGACTATAATATGAAAAAGCAGTGCTCTCTCGTTACGCTAACGAGATGCCCGTGTGCCAAATGCCTACTTGCGCTCAGTCTCAGCACCATGCACGTTCTTCCTCTCTGACTCTCGGCATCCAGGACATCTAGCCCCACTTGCAGGGAGCCCAACTGGCCTCCTTCCCTCTCCACCAGATTCAAGTCCCATTCCTGCAGACTTCCCAACAGGGCTTCCCCTCACCCCTGAGGAACAGGAGCTTCTTAGACCATGAAGTGTGGTCTCTTGAGGGGTGCAAGGGGTGCAGCCCACCCTCTGCAACCTGGAGGATGGCCAGGCAGGCCAAGGGCCAGTAGCCTCTGTGAAGAAGTAGCTCTGATGTCTTCTCCTTGCTTGACAAGCAGAGATACTCGCACTGACAAACAGCCGGCCTCAACTCAGCCCCATCTGTTGTGCTGTCCAGGGGCTCCGGCTGAAGCCTCCAGGAAAGGAGAAATCCCTCCCTCAAAGGGAAGCTGAACCTTGAGCCTCTGCTGCAGGACCGGCCCCTCACCTTTTCTGCAGTGCTGGCCTGTTCTGGTGATGATATTCTGTAGGCATACAGAAGACATCCTGGATTTTCAGATTCTTACTAGTCCCTTTACTTACCTGAATTCTCTTATGATAGTATTAAAGAACAGATAGCTATTAATTTGGATGCCAGCCCTAGATGCACTGCTGCAGAAATCACATTTGCAGGCTTTTTTTTTTTTTTTTAATGAAATCCAACTATTTTTATTGCTGTCTAATTAGACATAGTTCATCTTTGTTACAGGAAGCCCCATGCAGCCCTTTTCAAACAACCCATCAAACAGATGGCTCTTACAGTGCATCTGAGAGGACACCACATTTGGGGTTATTCCGGACCAACATGAACATATACAGCAGCTTTTTTTTTAAAAAAAAAAAGAAGACCCATCAACCATCTTTGTAATTTTTCACAGCCCAATTTGGACATCCCACAGCTGCATTCATCAGGAAGCATGGCAGAGGCAAAAGGACAGAGAGCATTGCAGACCCCTGGCCATTTGAACCTCCTACACTGTAACCTTACAGAATGATTTACTCTTCTTTTTCCACAAGAGTTTTAAAAAGCGACAAGCCAATGAAAACATCAAGATCAGCCTACAAGCGTACAGCAGTTGACAGCCCACTTGCATTTTCTAGGTTTAGCTGATATGTTCAGGCATCTCTCACCACATAATAAAATCTGCCAGCGCACTACGGTATTCAGGACAGTATCAGATTCTCCTCTTCTAATATCCTGTGATGTGCACTGCGTTATTAAGATTTTAAATAATCTACGCTTAAAGAAACTGATCTGCCAATTACTGCTTCCTGCAGATGGCTCTCATTCCAATTCAATTTTATTCACATAAAAGTAATTACTGATATGTTTTTGGACATCATCATATTAATAAATGTGTGAAGCAGGAGACAAGTTTTATTAAGGATCCAGTTTTATTATTTCAAAAATATTGCTTGTTATTCTAACTCTGGCTAGCAAGCCTTGATGGCTCCCTGGAGCTAATTGATTAATAATCATTGCCAACTGCATTTTAAATTTTAAATTTGGCTGACTAGACTAAACAATTCCCTGGAGCTACGAAACTACTCTCCACTATTTTGAGTATTTGGGCACTGGATGAATAGTTTAAATGTGTCTGAGGAAGTAAGCAGCAGTGTTAATTCTCCTAGATCTGAATTTTATGACAGAGAGAAAACATAAAACCTTCCTGTTGCGTTTCTGCCATGTCAAGAACATAGTCTGAATGGAAGAAGATGGGTGAGTAGAAAATGCCTTTTCTGGAATCCAGAAGACGGGTTAAGGATGGGATGCCTGGGCTCAGAGCCAGACATGAGACAAGGGGTTTGCGGAGCCAGGGCAGAGCAGATGTCAGAGGCTGGGAAGAAAGAGCTCTGCTTTGGACTCCTTGAACGAACCCTCACTGTAAATGGTACTCTATTCAAATAGAGCAAATAATCCCTGCAATCTGCTTTTAGTTTAAAAATATCAAGTTAGTTTGTTGTAATACTTAGACATTAAATGGGTAATTTTAATTCTTCTGGTTTTATTTGACCTGAACAGAGCACAAGTTTTCCTCAAGACAAATGGAAAAGGTCAAAGTGATTGTGCAAAGTGTTGAGCACTCACAACTTCAATGGGCAATGAAGGTGTCTAGCTACTGTCAGGATATGGTCCTGAAGCAGACTGGTCTGTTACTACAGACTCCTGCTTCTGAGTCTCCCTAATGTATCTTAGAAGATTTCTAAAAGACATTTCAGATGAAATACTTTATTAAAGCTCCTTAATTATTCAATTAGCTGCAACTTTTTTTGTATAATACTATGTACAGATGAAAGCTGGATCTCAACCAGAAATATCTAATGACTACATTTAATAAACTATTAAGAAAATTAATTTATACTAAATTTTATTCTACTGGAAATAAGAGTCATTAAGAAAGGATGCATTAAATTTTCTTAATTAGGTTTGGAAATAAAGACGTTATTTTACAGGAAAGAGAATCAGGCAAAGAAACTTTAACTATTTTTACCCCAATATTTATGGACTTAACACACGTAATCTAGTTTTCCCCATCTGAGGAAGCACTTTACAGCACAACGGTTAATTACTGTCAATACAATTTATAGCTGTGACAACATATAGGTGAAAAATTATGAGGAATCTTTAAAATCCTACTGAAAAAAATACAGATAAATAAAAGCAAACTTTGAAAAAATTCAATTCACCATGATTGCATGGGAAGCCTCCTCAGGCACAAGAGAACGAGTGACCTTAGGAACCATCAGAATCGTCTGACACAAGATCATATGCAGGAGAAAAATCTTGTATACGTGACTGAGAATAAAAGCGCTGCCTGTAACCTCCAGCTGGCTAACTGGCTATTTTTTGTTCCTGGTTTTACGAGCAGCAATAAAGTGGAATTAAGCTGCAAATTGCTGCAAACGACCACAATAGCAAGACGACCCCAATCACGGAAGACAGAAACCTCTCCCAAAGTAGCTAGAAGGGTTTGGAATATCAATCCATAGATTGCACGCTCACCCAGAGATTAGTATAGATGCTAGTGGCCTTTAGGAACGCCTTGAGACACTACTACAGCAAAAAAAAACACATGCAAGCTTCTCTTTCAAAATAAGGAACTGAGAAAAATCCTGCAAGTCAGTTGGGACCAGACATTGGTATAGGGCCAAAGCAAACAGAGCCTGTACTCAGATGAGAAGAAAGTTATGTCTAGATTCCCTTGTGTCACTTGCTTGAAAGGAGACCTTTGGATAGTACAAGGACTTTGGTGAGTTACCAACTTCATCACTGTTTAATTTATCCATCTGAAAAATGGGGTGATACAACAATTTCTCAAGAGCTGTCATAACAAGAGCGAATAAATTAGTGTCAAAATATTATTCATTTATTTTGTCAAAATACAGTCATGATATGCTATCAGGAAAGGCATTATGGAAGAGCAAATTACCATTACTATGATGGGGAGAAGAGAGAGAAAGTATTTTTTAAAAAACAAAAATAAAAATCTCTTTAAAAATGGTGATGGTTACTTGATAATATATTTTTCAGCTGGTCCTATAAATGACAGATATCAGATGAAAGGATTTGTGAATTCATGTTAATGATGCTATTAAATACTGTATTTCCCTACAAGAATGTTTGAACCAAATGCCCAAGTAAATATTTTGACAGCTATGTTTCACACTGAAAAGATGGTAGAAGCACAAAGAGACAGAAGGTTTCAAAGTAAATCACTCTGCAGCTTTTGCTGAAATATGCTTTGAGATGTGTACTTGTGACCTTCCATAAAATTAATTCAAAGATTTAGAAAGACGAATTATTTGATTTGGAGCCTTAAAGCAGGATTAGAGTTTCCTAATCTATTTCTCCCTTTTTGTTAAATTTAGTGACCATTTATGGTCATGGAAATTACAAGAAGAAATCTCTGTCCTCTGCCATAAACTAAATAGGACGATGAGAAGATTCAGAAAGATGGAACAGCTACTGACTCTGACCGAGAAAAATGTAGCGTGGACATGAGCCTTCCCTTGCTTTCTCCTCTTATGCCATACATTAGCACTAAGCAAAGGGGTAAAAAAGCTGCTCCAGAACCACTCCCTACAGAAAGGAGTCTACCCAGAGTAATACTGATAGCCAAACCATAAGAGGGTTGGGTGAGGGAGAGCAGTGTTAGTCTGGCTGCTTTTCCAAAGCTCAGTTGAATGAGTTGCATCACAAGCATTTACTAATTTGGCTGGAAAATCATGCAATCGTTGATGTTTCTGAAACTTCCTGCTTCTGAATGAGTAGAAAATACCACAGAAATATCTGCAACAACTGAGAACTTCCACATACAACTAAGCTTAAAAGTCTCAAACCCCAACATTTCAGAATCTTCAAAGCAATCACCCGTTTTCTCGCTAGAAACCAGAGCTGCTTATCCAGCAAGCTAGAAATTGCAAAATATATCCAAAAATATTTTGAAGTACCTAGGTTCTTCAAAACTTGATACACCAGTACAGAGGGGACTTGCTAGGAATGACCAAAATTATAAAAAAAAGAAGTAACTCTGTCCATCTGGAACATTTCCAGGATAGCATTACAGAGACCAGAATGTATTCCTGTTCCTCAATTTCTTCACAGAAATTCTTGGTAAAAATAGCTGAGATTGGCTCCAAGCTACTTAAAGTTGTTTTTTGTTCTTAATGTCAGTTGCTGTTTTAAGGGTTATGTAGTAAATAGTACTATCACTTGCCAGCATTAGCTTTACCTGACAACAAATTTATCTTCAGTAAGAGCTAAAGCAGCCTCAGTGCCCACTCTGGCACTGGAAGTGGTGTAACTTAGAAACCGGCTCAGTGCAGTTCCTGAGCTCCTTTGCCAAGCTCTTGACTTCTTAATTCAGGCTCATCTGGGTGTTAACCCGGTTATTCAGCGTCCAGACCCAAGTCAGTATTTCTGCACAGCGCCGGGTCATGCAGGTACCTTCCTCTGTTCAGCGTCTCTTTAACCACTTGCATTGCAAAGTTGGACTCATCTAGAAGAGCCATGGACCAAAAATGTTGCCTTCCTTTCTTCAGTGCGCCTTCTTCAGGCAAAGCCTGGATCCCTCAGTCCGAGTAGCTGCAGTATTCATGGGTGGAAAAAGAGACGAGATACACGTACAGAACAGTAATCTGCATAAACTCGCTAAATTAAAAGATATTAATATGCTTCTTGCAGAGCACAGAAATTGTATTAGAACCATAAAAAGTGGCTAACCCACCAAGACGTTAATAATGGTTTAACAGCAGTTCCTGCACAATGCCTCATTCTGTGGCTGTCATCCGGGGGCTAGAGAAACACTGGCATGGCTCCAACACCGTTCTGCCTATCACTTGCCACCAAGATGCAGGAAAGTGAATCGAGAAGTCAGAGAATGTATCACAGGGACTGAAAATCATCAAGCTGGGCTGCTGTCAGACATCTTGATTAAACAGGCAAAAGCTGTATGGGGCTATTACTGCGAGTGTAACGTGACATTCACAGAATCCTAAATGCATCGTTTGAATAATAAGATGATAATGAGAACACTAACATCTGGAAATGTGTATTATAAAGCCAAGTCTGAAATGGTATGGTATCTGACTTGCTGCAGCCGGGCTGAAGTAGGATGAGAAGCACTGTCCCTTTTACAGTCAGTGAAAAATTTATTATGGCTATAGCTGGCATGTTCATGCCAACACCGTCATTAACACAAAACAGTCATAGTTTGGGGGAAGGAAAAAAAGCAAAGGTTTTTAGTGTGCAGCAAATTAAATGTGAAATCTCAATGTGACACAGCTCAAAGACTAATCTAGTGTTGCTGCCCATAAACCGAAGCCAGAGTGACAGGGAGCAGGACAGAATCACAGACGCTCAGTCCCTTCTGCATGAAGCTGGAAGGCGGCTCCAGTCAGACAGCGCGTTTGGTTCCAGGTTTTGTGTTCCCAGAATGATCATAGACACAGATCTTCAAAGAAGAGCAGCAGAGCACATCAGTGTCTGGAAGGACTAGCGAAAGACGCAGGATTACAGATGTACCGCTTCACCGGAGGGGCAGTGAGACTGAGAAAAGCGATACAGCCATGTGAAGGATGCAAACACCAGGGCAGGAAGAAGTCATTTACAAAACGTGGGGCAACACAATGATTCAGAAAACCTTGCTCAATAATACATCCAACATAGCATCATAATTTTTCTACTTAATATACTCTAGCAGCAAGCTTTGCCTTCTGCAGAAGATACTGTGCTTGAGTACATTTACAGAATAGCCCTAAGCAGCACCAAATCTGTAGAGTGAATATGCCCTCTCCACCTACCCCCAACCGGAATAACTGCCGGCATACCAGCACCCTATAAATAGGAAAGGTGTGGGCATTGCAACAGAGAGCTGTGTGGAGTTTCTGAGTAACACCGGAGCTGCTAGGGAACTGCAAACAAACTGACATGGCTTCATCAGATGCCACGGAGTACTAAAGTTACACAAGGGAGTGTAGGATAATGATAACGTAACTCACTCTTAATAAGACGAGACTACTTTTCTGTGCCACAGACAGAGACAGTAGCTTCCTTTGAAACGAGGAAGATCTGTCCAACTAATAACATCAATTGGAAACGTTCAGTTTTACAGACACACTGATTCAGTTCAGGGAGAAGAATCCCACTTCGAGGCAGGTCAGGCTCTGGTAGAAATTAAAAGTCAAGCAATACAGAAAGTTGGAGAAGTGCTAAAACAAATTCACTGATCTCTAGAGTATTAGGAAAAGTGCAAGCCTTTGAAATCAGACAGTAGCAAGTGCCTGCCCAGGTTCATATAAAACAGCCGCAGAACAACGCCAAATGCAAATTTATCCTGTATCTGACTCCCTGGATTCATGAGGCTTCTTACGGAACTAATGAATGTGACAAAATGACTAAAAGCATGTATGAATAGATTAACTACATCCGTAGTTAATGCTGGCCCCAGAACCTTTAAAAAATAGCCCTATGATTATTAAAGCAAAACTAGCCTCCGTCACTATTCCCTCATCTTTGAGGAAAAGCTGCTCTTCCAAGACACCTTCAAGCCCCCGCTGTTGAAGGGAACTCAGCAACATTGCTGTGTCTAGTTACGATGGTTTCTCTTCAGTTCACATACTGTTTTTGCTGCTGTCTAACTGAGTTTCATCACTTGAGCTGTTCTCCAATATTTTATGAAATTCAAGATAGCTGATGAGCTTTTATATATGCTGCACCTCCCTATCAGGAAGGAAACTCATTCTCTGTCCCAGAGGGTGGGGGAAGGAGAAGCAGGAAAATTAAATGCCAACGTTAGTTGTAATCAAACCCAAGGAGTCTCTCTCTGGAGGGAGGAAAAGAAAATCTATGTATGTTTAGATTTCTAGTGCATCAGTTACTCTTAGTGTCTAAAAGCTTAAACCATTGATGGCAAAACATCAACACCAGTGCCAAGTTTGAAATTAATAAAGATTCAGGCCACCAGCAATGAGAATGACTTAAATTAAGTTCAGAATCAAACATCAAAAGTCATCACTGACCACAGCTAAAAAAAGTGCTTAAGCTGCGACAGGAAAATCAGCTTCAAATGCTATGGATCAACAAAGCAAACTAAATCGGACACAAGCCCACTCAAAGTAAATTTATAAACTATTTTTCAACTTTAATGAGTGCAGCTGTATTTGCACACAAGTACTCTTGATATAGTCATCTAGTCCCCCGTGTGCTAGGGCGAATGGTTTGTGATTTTCTGAAGGGCCACCTTCACCTCAGCTGTTCAGCCACAAATCTCAAATGTTGCTGCCTTCTTTAGAGTCCAGCACAGGCTTCCGCTGGTCCCTTCAAAAATCAGAAACTTCCTAGATGCTAACACTGAGCTACCTATTAACTGGCCTCTGCTCCAGTAGGAGTAAAAATTTGATATACCGTATACATATTATTTTAATTTATATTATATCTATCTATATAGTATATATTTTAAAATATCAAATTATCAAAATAAATGCTTATAGTAATGCCCCTCAGGCTTCCATATTCTTTGAAAGGAAGAACAATGTTTCAGCTTCAAAACCTCCCATGCCTGGCCTTGTTTGTAAAGTCTGACCATGGACTGGGATCTGTTTCCATTCTGCAAACACAGCAGCTACACAGCTGCCCTGGGTTGTCCGCTGCTTCCAGCATTACTGCCACTGCGCTCAGCAAAAACCACCTTGTGTTCTGCAGAGTCAGACGATTTCCCTTCTCGATGGGAAATTCTGACTGCCTCTCACATGTGTGTTTC
Source organism: Opisthocomus hoazin (assembly GCF_030867145.1). Taxonomy (NCBI): domain Eukaryota; kingdom Metazoa; phylum Chordata; class Aves; order Opisthocomiformes; family Opisthocomidae; genus Opisthocomus; species Opisthocomus hoazin. The sequence goes on from NC_134428.1 coordinate 19,911,763, forward strand.
TGTAACGTGCCCTTGCTCTGTATTACTCTTACAAGCTTCTTTCATTCTTTAAAGGAATCTCTGACATTCTATGAGTTCCTCTGAATCTCACCTAAATTTAAATCAGGGATGAAGAAAGTAAGACCTATAAAGAAAACTGAAAAGAAAATGCCTTGGGAAACATTCTGATGACATATATTACTAGTACAACATAAGTCATTACAGAAAGAAAAGAAAGGTACTCCAGCAGCTTATTTTTTAAATTTTAACACATGATAAATACTATTGCGAGGCTTAGGTAATTCATAGCAATATCCAGATAATGATATTATCTATCACTTCTACTTCAGATGACATCAGTCTTGTAATTCCACATACTTTCAGCAACAGCTTTTCAGATCTGTCTATTCCTTTCTTGGGTGATGGAAAAAACCATATGCACAGATCCATATAGCAATGAACTTTTTAGCCAAACACAAGAACAGAAATATTTCTAGGAGAGAGTGGCTTGCCAAGACAAACAAGTTCTGCCAACATTTTAACACCACAGAAGGTCAGTTAGGTTATAATTAAGTCTAATTACCATTCTTATGAACTGCAACATCTTTTCACTTGAAGGTCCTTAATACTCAGAAAAGGATGATTTTTTCTTTAATATTTTCCAAGAATCAAAGTAATGAGATATTCTAATCTTGACTTTAAACCTGAATCATCACTTACCATCACAAAGCAAAAAGGCATGTCATCATTAACAGGAAGAGATTTGTGCAGTTTATTCAGCCACTAACACTTCCTCGCTCCTGCTTTTCCCTATTCCTCTGCAGGAATTTTACAGGGTTTTTTCTCTTCTATTCAGTACCACTCTGCTTTTTTTTCATTATTCCACATTTTATTTTTTCCTTCTCATAGTTTTAAAACCTTTCTGCTTCAGCTCCCTAGTTTTAATCCTCTGTATATCTTCAGATCTTCCTCTCTGCTCCCCCAGCGAGCCGGAGAATCTGACGGTAGCAAACTTTCTTCTGTTTCCGCAGGCATGCTGTGATTGCTGCGCTAGACAGAACTGCGGTGGGAAACCGCCTCAGCTTATCTTACCGAGGGAAAAGGTGAGATAAAAATTGGTGAAGCAAAGACTTTTTTTTCTCCCCCTTTCCTTTTCCCACAGGCCAACAGAAAGTGAGAGGGGAAAAACCAGGAGCCATTTGGCTGCTTCTCCTCTATCAGGAGTGCAAAAGCTGGTGCATGTCCGTCCTAGTTTTACTCAAATGAGAAAGCAGCTGAAAAGCCTGGGCCATCAGTGTCACCCAGCTCACTGGGCAAAGCCTTCAGCACCCTCGGGTCTAGCCGGGGGCTGCAGTTTGCCAGCTGGCATCAGCAGTTGCATGTGGGCATCCCGTGCCCATGGGGGGCAAAAAGCCGCTCTCAATTGCTAGGATGGTCTTCCAATAAAGCAATAACTTGACCTCTCTGGAGGTTGGCAAAGCATCAAGGACTTTGTTATTTCTTGTAGACTCAAATAACAAACCTGGAAAACTTGAAGAACTGGTCAGCTTGTAGCACGCTGCGCCCGGCAGCACAGGGGCTTACGAAGACCCCAGTGCCACCAAACACAGCCACGTGTCTCAGTCCAGCATCGCTCCCCATGCAAAGCATCGCGCTGAGCCTGGCTGCGCTGCCCCAGTGCTGCTCTCCGAGCCATCAGGATGCAGTTAGCGGTCCTGCCCCAGCACGCTGCCTGTCTTCTCCCTCTCATCAATGCTGTCTTCGTTAACTCATCTCGGCTAAGGGGATTAGGCACGTCTTTGTGAAGGCCACCTCGTGCCTCAGCAGAGAGAGGAGTGCTGCCTGTGGGCTGCCTGCTACTTCCATCCTATTTTTCAAATGGAATATACAAAGCTATTCCAGAAGCACAGGAACCCCTACAAAACAGTAGCTGTTATTAACTATGTTTTATTTCCTCCAAGTAAAATTTTGCTACTTCTCCCTGACCTTACTGCATGAAGCAGAAATCTATTCTCTGGGTGAAGAATTCCACACACCAGAAAAGATGATTCTGCGCTCTGAAGGAACTACTACCCCTTAAAGTATGTATGACCTACAAAACAAGTTCAATTTTCCCTTGCATGTCAAAAGTCTAGATGTGTAACAAACAATCTTTCACTGAATGTTTTCCAACATTTTTCTTTTAAAGTTATCGAACAAAATCTCACTAAAACAAATTCAGCATTTTCCTGTCATAGGCTAAAGCCTCATACGGCATGCGCTCATACTGCAAATAGTCTCTTAATAAATAAAAATTACAGTTTTAGTTAACATACGGTCCTTCAAGTTCCACCTGTCCTACCAGAGATTCACATATCATCAGGGCATTAAGATGCCACTTCACTTAGCAACCCTTATGTCACATAAGGCTTTTACTGTAGGTGGGGCAAAACATAAATCCACAGAATCTTTTTGTTTACTTCCAATTATACTAATCTCTTCCCTCTATAACACTAGCTTTTCCTCCCACATATTATTCATGCCTGTAGCCCCACAAAAACATGCAGACTGAAATCCCTGACCCACTGAAGTTACTAGGGGTTTTGCAATGGACTTCCAGAGCTCAGGTTTTAGCTTCCCTTCCCCAGCTAATATATTGCTTCTCTGATTACTTTAATCCAGTTGTTTCTTTTTCCAGTCTTGCTGGGTTAAAAAAAAACATCCAAGGTGTAAAAGGATTAAGCTGTTTTTCTGTAATTTACAATGGTGCAAGATGGTCCTGGCCTGTCGGGGGCTAGAATTATGTCCATGGTTATGTTTGTTGGGCAGTTCAGCATCTTCCGGCTATCCCTGTACAGTCTAAAAAATTCAAATTGTCTGTTGCTGATGTAATCCCTCACAACCTACTGCTGTACATGTAGCCCTTGGACTCCGTGTATTACAAGACCAAATGTCATAGCAGGTTTACTATTTCAAGGTAATTTGGTACAGGTTAAGTGAAACTCTAAAGTCAAACTGGTTCAAATATTAGTCCAAATTAGTTTCATATTCTCCCACCTAACAAGGCAAAAACCCATACAGATAACATCGGAATATCAACGAAAAACCCACAGCTTGTTCCTTTGCTTTCCAAACCTGAAATCCATTATCTAGAGATCCACCACTTACCAGCACACACACCAGAGTATAGCCTGAGCAGATGGTTCAAAGCTAACCATCAATCTATTTGCAGTTCAAAACAGTAGTGAACTACTCCAGCTGTTTTCCAGCTCAAAAATATTATTGTCATTTTGCTATCACTGTGTGCTGAGAGTTATGTAACAAAAATGCACATGTCCCACTGCCTGGAACGCAATTAATTTCCTCCCTCCCCACCGAGAGTGGTAAGTAACAATTCAGACAGTCTGGATGCTTCAGTTTTGAGCATGGCCAGAGACGCAACCCTGGAATTACTCCACGTGGTAACCCACTGTTTGTAACGTGCCAGTCTTCTGGAGGTCTTGCAGACAGGGTATATTTTGCAGTTTGGAAAAAAATAAACACTATCGTCCTGTTTATACATGACCTCTCCCTGTCTGTAGGGCACTATGAATGCTTTGCTGTAGTTCTTTAGTTTAACCATAGGCTTTGCTTTAAGTTAGAATTTTAAGTATTTTATGTAAGCGCACTACCTACATGAAGTGATTGCTTCTGATCTGAAATCGGCCACTATACTTGCTGTATGCTTTGGTATGCAAAAACCAGACACTGTACACTGTTACCTTGAAAATAGTGGCATAATCCCATCTTGATTTACAAATATCCAGACATCATGCAGGCGGTTAAATTCAGACTCCATAATGTTTGACCATTTCATGCAATTTGCTTATATAAAGAGAGCAAATGGAAATCCTTCGCTTCGAACAGCGCACTCCAGAAACAAAACTCATTTCCTCAACGCAGTCTTTTCTGCCATGTGCCTTTCATCTTTGTCAGTGCAGCTAACCCAGTGACAGTTATATATCAACTATTAGATTTCCAGGACAGGAGCTGTCTTTCTATAAAATGTTTGCACCATGCTTAACATCTCTCAGTTGTTCCAGTGATATAAACGCAACGGGGTGATCAAATGTATGCTAGGGTGTCAACTGAGATGAAACATTAACTTACTACTTAATTGCAGCAATTTCCTTTAGTGTGTTATTACTTGGTTCAGCTTGTTCTGGTCTGCTGGCACGGTTTACAGCTTACTTCTGTAGGGAGCACCTGCAGTGGTTTTACTACTCTTACCTGGTTAAATAGGCCAGAGCCCGCTCAGATCCTGACGGCTTTTTGGGCTCCACCTTTTTGGTAGAGATTCCAGCTTCCCTCATCAGCTGTTTTTCCTTCTTCTTCCGCTCTTTTTTTAATTTTCTTTCCCATTTCCTCTTTTCCTCTGCAGTAAGTTCTTCCTCTTCTTTTGTTGCCTGAAATAATCAACATTTAAATAAAGTGTTTATATTTCTATAGGAAAGCGAACAAAATATGCATAAATGCCACTGAAGGACGTGAATAATATTTACAACGTGACGCTTCAAGCTTCATAATTTTACTGTTCACTGTACTTCCTTCACCTGCTCAACCCACAGAGCCGTGAACACTGCACTTGCAGAAATCTGCAGAGTTGCCTTCTATAGATGACAATACTGCTCTCAGCAGTAATCTGAGCACCTTCTAGCCATGCATTAAAAATCATATTTAAGATTTGTTACGCTGTTTGTTCTCTCATACTCAAACCTGAGCGGGGACTGTGAACAGCAGAAGCTGTTTGCAGTGAAGGGAGGGTATGGATTTTTTTAGCATACACGTATTTAAGTGAGAGAAGGAGGGTTTCCTTAACATCCCTGGTTTCTGGGGCTGTCTGTTGTGTAACCTCACCCTGCTCTCGCCTGACAAGACCTCTGTCTGCCACACAGTGGCTTTATCTTCATTGTGCCAAAGGAGAAGATGGGACAATCACCACCTTTATCCAAGACCCCCTGGAGATCCTTTAGCAATCTTGGGTGAACATATGCACAATCTTGCATAAACGTATACACATACATCTCACAAAGGCTGAAGTTTCTTTAGGTTTGCAGTCAGAACAGTTAATTATTCACATTGAAAACCAAATTACTACAAATGTATGCATACGTATATCCGAAATGAAAATATTTATGCCATGTACAGATGAAGAGCATTAAACAGAGATGCTGAGTTTATCAGGGAAAATGCAGTGTGAGATCACACAGTGCAGAAATAAAAAGCTGTTCCATAGCAAGATGAGATCGACTCCAGGGACTCCTACAAGTCTGTGAGGTTCATTCATACCCTTCCAGGCAACAGTCCCACTGAATTGTTAAGTATAAATTAGAAGCATAAAAAAATAGCCACTGGTCTAACACTAACTATATGGCTGTTTAGTCAACATCCTCCTCAAGATTTCCCTGAGAGAGGGAGATTTATAGAACCCCAACTCCTCTGATGATCATTCTCCACAGACCTTCACAAAATTGTACAAAAAGTAGCTGCTGGGTACCCAAACCCCTACGGCCCTCAGGAAGCAGGAGGGATTTGGACACTGTGAAGCCACCTCTTCTGTGCAACCTCCCAGTAACGACTGAGCAATGAAAAAAGTACAAAATTCTAAAAACAAGACTCTTGCACTGTACTGGTCTTGCTTTTGGGTATTTTCAAGTCCAGTACTGAAGGCATGGTGTTAATTCTTAGCTTGCATGACAGTTATAAATTTCACACAGTCCCAAACAAAACTTTGACACCTTCATCATGGTTTAAGGAACTGCTGTTTCTTAGCTGCCTCCACAGGTCAGGCCCTGCGACACAACACATGCTAAAGGTACGAACGCTGAGGACCATTTATCATCTTCTCTTCCAACAGAAGAGAACAGAAATCCAGTAACAAAAATACTAGAAGTATTAGCTTCTGTGATGGGCTCAGGGTTTCTAGCTCCTGTTTGCTGTGCTGTACTACTTCCCTAATATCATTTCCAGCCACCTCCAAACTGCAAACATTGACACATTTCTAAGTTACAGGCAGTGAAAATGGCATGGATGTAAGGCGGCCCAGGAAATGTCTGCCCTACCTGCACACAAGTGGACTTTGAAGCAGACTGCTGTATGAAAAGAACAGAAAAAGGGAAGATTGCATGCAAGTGTTTCTTATTTAAATCTGTAATTCTTCTGATCAAAATAAGTAAAGTACACTTTCTGATGTCCCTTGGACACTTCAGCTACAAGCTGGTGGAGGCAGAGCACACCGAGACAAGCAAGGCAGTCCGGAGGAGCCACCCATGCCTACGGGAGCTGGATTAGCATCTCACTTCCCAGCGCTGGGCAAGATACAGGAGCCTAACTACCACCACCATCACTTCTAAGAACAAGAATTGCTTTCACAGAGTGAACTTGGTGCAGATCCATCAGCTTTACTACAGCATTGTACTTGCCAGGTGAGGTCCTGTGCTAGAGCATCGGAAACCCACGGAGCCCAAACTGAGTGTGAAAGAAACGCTCTTCCCCCTCTCCCTGCTCCCTACTCACCTCTTCAAGGAGCCCCCAACTGAAACCTGAATGTACAAGATTAACTACTTTATGGAAAGACTGGTTAAAAACACTTTATAAATGGACAAATCCTCAGTGGTACATCAATTTGTGTTTATCGAGTGCTTTCCAACGAAAATCCAGACATGGTGCTAAACAACATTATTCCCGCTGACATTCAAGCAAAGGATGGTTAAAGAAGACAACACCTGAACACAATCTTATTTACCAGAGATACCTGCTGAGGACTAAACATTTGTTCAGTGTCAATTCATGTATCATCTAAGCTTGCTCTGACTCCTTATTTCCACCTTCTGTAAAGACCAAAAAAGGGCAAGAAAGCAGAAACTGGAATAAATGGGAGTGGGATAGTACAGAGGATTTGTTTTTTTGTTTAAATACAAACACATGCAAAAAAGCAACATGTTGCATTTGTATAGAAGACATTTTATAACTCATGCTGGGAACAAAATAATATTTAGGGTGAAGGTAGGTATGCAATTGTTATACAGGAAACAACGTTTTCATTTAAAAAGCCACCCTGGTACTTACTAAAATAACAATCCAGCCACCCAAAGCCCAGGAAAGCACTGAGGGTGGTCATTTATAAAGTGTTTGTAAAAGATTACTACAGCAGCTGTCCAACAGACGACACACTACAGTTAATCTTCTTTTAAAAATAATGTAATGAATTTGTTTACTTTTCTGTGAGCCATGAAGCTTTCAAATAAAGTGACTGTGGCACATCGTTAGAGCCAGTCTGATAAAGAGGCCTCTGCTTCTTCCTACTTACAGTAAATGTATATCTCCGTACCTTCCCCTCCCCCCGCATTCCTCGCATTATCAAAAAGCTTTTTCTCCCTCTCCCCGACCACTCCATGAAAAGCAAAAACAAGTTGCTCCCTCCCTGTAGGTCCCAATGTAAATACCAAGCCCTAACAACGTTTGTTTCCAGCATTGCGACTGATGCACCGTGGGCCGTCTGTTTTCCTCACACTGTCCCGGGCATGAAAGAGCCAGTGTTTACAGCTGGAGGTACCTTCTGCTGGCCCACAGCATCACCCAAGGAAAATCGGATTCACCAGGCTGCTGGCTGGGACTCCCAGCGCACACACTGCAAAAGCGCTTTACAGCTCAAGCAACTTTTCTAGTTGCAACTATACTTCTATCCATCCACGCCTTCACTGGTTTTTAATTTGAAAACCTCAAGTTTTATGTGCTTCATAAAATATCTACATGTGGTGGTATATTCTCCACTGAAGCTGAGAGTAGTTTTATCACAATTTAAAAAACAACTAACACAACCAAAAACAACCTTCCCCCAAACCTGGGACTCGAAAGAAAACAAAACCAAACCTTTCACTGGAATTCAAAGCCTAGCTGTATTTATTTTAACTTGGATGGTCTCTGTTATGATAGTCTACTGACGCGTCTCTCCTTTCTTTAAATCAACAGCCTTATTTTTTAATTTCGCTTTCCCTGAACCATTAGCATGAGTTTTTCTGAAAGATGTGTCCAAAGTTTGTGAGCCATTTGGATTAAGAGTTTTAGTATCACGTCACTATTTTAATTTAAAAAACCCAATGAACAGGACTTCATTGTTTCGAGGTCATAAATATTCCATGTTGTCTCCTTCTATATGTACAAAGTAACATCACAATTTGTAGTGCTGCAATTTAGTCTTAACTACAACATTGTAAAGTCCACATTTGAGCGTGTGAGACACTTGTTTATTGACGTGATAAATTTAAACCACATGCATACAGAAAAACACAACGCTGGCTTATTTGCAAAGCCTGCTGAGAGCTACCACACCACCTTGGATCGTGGGCTCATTAGATCTCAATCTAAACAAGGTCAGGCTAGGTCAGTAGACTTGGATGAATGACATTCAGAGGAAAGCCAGCGCTTTCTCGTGATTAAGGAGGTGGGAGTCTTCCACTTGGAAACTTTCCAGAAGGGCTGAAAAGGTGCTAAAAGGGATATTGCCACTGGATACCATATTTTGAGTAGAAGACAGACTCCAAATCTTTGACACTCCTGCTCACAAAAATCCATGTCAGCTTTGCAAGTGTATGGAGATGTGAGCTCAGACATCTCCAAGCAAATCCCCGAAGTTCATACTCTACCACGTCCATCTGTATGCAAAGTGCTGCGACTGCCAATGCAGCGCCTTCTGCCTATGCCAGCCTCTCAATCTCTGAATTGCAATTGTAAACACAGTAATATGCTGTCAATAGTTTAAGACATCTGACTCTAAGTATCTGGAGGCTTCAGCTGTCGAAGTTTCAGATACTAGATAAAGTTTTCCATTGTTCTTTGTAATCTGGAAATATTGCACCAATTTACAACATTTTGTAAGTGATTATTAGCAATGAGCTTACCCATCATATAAGGGGAGCCATCTCAAACTGAAGTAAAGCATTTAATAGTGTAAGGTAGTCCTGTTAAGCAACTTAGCACAGAGCAAAATAACTGTGCAAAAGAAAACTGGCAGAAAGATGTACCCGAGACAGAATTTCTTCAAGATATCTGACGCTTTTTCTGCAGTAAGAGTGGCAAAACCAAATGGGTGTTGTTTTTCAGAGACTGTATCTGCATAAAAGCTTACGCTGCCAGGGGACTATGAACTGTAATAGCTGGGCAACCAGTACCAAGACGGTATTAACAGCACATTAATTGCATTGTGTTTCAGCAGAGCAGTAAGTACATTTTTTAATTTGTTTCCAGATTTATAGTTACCCAAAGTCCTCAACTGCCTCATACTTGAGTAGAATTAAAGACATCTAAAGACTTCTGTTCCTCCTCCGCGCTCTTCAGTGTTTCAGACTCCTACATTTGCATCCCTAGCTGTCTGTCGCCAGCACAGAATCAGGCTGCAGTCAGAAACTCTGAAGAATTGCCACAATGAACCAAATACTCATTTATTACAAATTTGCCTTGGGGATTCGTCTGTGTAGGTCTGAACTTTCTGCCTCTTCGGGGGTTCAGCTTTGCTGCCAAACCTATAGCAGGAACTGAAACCAAGCCACAACATCAAATTTACTATTTATTAGTACCAGTGAATCCAGCTCCTCCAAAAGCCAATAGGCTTTTATCCTTTTCTACCAGCACAGCAACACAAGTCTGTACACCAGCAAAGCATGCAGCATCAGAAATTCAGAGGAATAAATTATAACTTGTCTAACAGTGACAAACATCTAAAAAGGGCATCAAATTTCTGAACTCCAAAGAGGAAGATGGGGAAATGGATGATAAGGTTTATTTCACAGTAGGAGCATTGTATCGCCTTGTTTGTTCATTAAGCTCATGTTATTTCATAACTTTTAATACAGAGAAATGTCAAAAGGGGCTTTGTTCACTGACCACGAGCTACCAACCCGTCACGTAATGGCTCCTGCTTACCAGTAGCCTTTTGCCCCAAAAATGCCCCCATGCGTGATATCAGCATGCAAAACGCTCTGTGTCTGCCTTACACAATACGTGCGAACCCAGACAAATAACTGGCCATCTGCCAGCTTCAAAACAAAAAGCGGAATCTACAAACACGGTTCAAAACCTACAGAGAAGAAAGGCTGGCAAATCCTTAGATGCAAGGTTCCTAAAAGAAAGACTGACAAATGATTTACTATCCGAGGCTTGCCAAAGAACTGCGCTACAACTACAGCTACAGAATCTGCACACACAGAAGAGTTCATGGCCACACTGAATTTAAAGAACTATTTTCTAAGATTTAGCACCTTATGAAAAGAAGTAGTATGACCAGAGAGGGCATATGAAAATTCGTTACCATGCAGAAAGAAATGTTGAATGAAAAGTAACATTTGTAGAAGTGTACCTCCTCACATCGTGTCTGTAGCACTTACAGAGGAAGATTTTTTTTTAAATTATACATTGCTCAAAGAAAAAACTAAAACTTTTTACAAAAGCTAGGTGTTTTTAGAATCTCAGCTCCTCACAACAAAAACACTGGGAATAATTTACATTAAGTTGATTGGAGAAGGTTCTGTGGCTGTAATCCACGCAGAAAAGCCTCAGACAAGTTCTGCAGGAAGCCAGATTTAAATAGGAGCAAGCTTTTTATCTTCCAGATCCAGGAAAGGATTCTTTTAGTGGTCATGCAAATGCTTTAAAAGCATCCTTATCTACAGAGCTATAGTATCTCACAAGCACAAGTGACCAGGTGGGACCCTAAATTTGCCGCTGTAATTTAGAATAGATTCACCTTTATTACCTTGAAACTGGGCTTGATTTACCAACTACGTGATCTTTACATGTTTTGGAGATTTACAGCCAACTCTGAAGAGCACATAAAGCGTTATAATTAGGAACTGCGGAATAGGAAGAAATTGAACAATTTACTAAATTAAATGAAAGCATTTATAGGCACACAGAACAATACGATTTACAGAACCTAGCTTGTTGAAATGCACTTTATAGATTGTTTGCTCCTATAAAATACATACTGTAGCAGATTAAGTTCTACAGCATAAATTAGTACCATATTTTTTTCTCATTTATCTTCACTAGTATCACAGTCCCGAATAAAACAGAAATATTAAAGACACCACCACAACTGCTGGCTTGGGGAATGCAGTTTCGCTTCATTTGCAGCTACAGCACTGCCAGGAATGTTCACATATTTGTCAAAGGATTTTGCTTACTCTCTCACCCTTAATTAAACCACGTTAACCAATCAGGAGAAGGTGGAATTAAAAAAAAAAAAAAAAGGAAATCCCTCAGAAATCATTTGTATCCACATCTCTGTGGCTTACACACAGCCCTTTTAACCCCTCCCCAGAAAGGCACCAAGGAATTTGAACAGAAGGAGCAGGAGACTGTTGCAGCACTCGGCATTTTCGTCGCCACCAAAGTCGTCCCCTTTAGGGGTGCTGACAATTTTTTCCGAAGCCTGAAAAGGCTTTGGGCTGCGAGAGGAGGAAGAAGCGGAGCGTAGGCTGTTTTGAAATCCTTGCTGGGGAATTTAAATAAATAAATAAATAAATGAATAAATGAAACAACCCCAAACCACGAGCTCCATCTCCTCCAATGAAAGCGATACCACAGGGTGTAGGCAGGTTGCCAGGCGAGCTCGGCAGCGTGCCCGCACTGCATTGAGTTTCTTTAATGAAAGCCAGGAAAGAACACATTACACAGTGTTTCTTCTGAGAGCCAGCTAGCCTCCAGTGACTGAAATCAATAAAAACAGTCGGCAAGGGGCCCAGTGGGGGAAGAGAGAAATCTCCACTACAGCATTCAGTTTGCTTTCCACTTTCTCCCTCCCCCCGTAAAGTTAAACTCTGAAGATCACCATGACAAGCTACTTCGCTTCCAGGGCTGGGAAGACGCTGGTGGGGATTTAAAGGAAGCGAGAGCTTTCCTTCGCCTCCCTGCCTTCGCTCTCCCCTCAGCGTGAGGGAAATCAAAGGCTTGTTTGGAATTTGAATCCTGCCTGGAAAAACTTCATCGGACAAGTGCATCGTTCTGCATTTCAGGAAAGGGATGGATTTCACGGTCAGAGAATGCTAAAAGGTGAGAGGGGAAAGAAAAGCAGGAAACTGCTTCAGCCAGAGCTCACGTACAGGCTAGGATGTCCACCTCGGCGGAGGGGACCTCTGAAGCTGCGGGAAGGACTGCAAGCCAGCACCTGAGAGCGGCGCATTCCGCATCCTAAAGCAGCCGAAACCTTAGGGAGCACATGACCGACGCGCTGACCCAGGTAAGCAGAACCCGTTTTTAACAATTCACCGCACCGCGTCCGAAATGGGAGCGAGACCTTTCTGCTTCAGCCTCTACAGATTGCCCCACGTCCTCCCTTGTTAACCTCGGGCAAGTTAACACTCAGCTTGACCCGACTGAAAATCCTGTTGGGCCACTAATCCTGACTGAACCATAAAACGTGCACAAAAGCCCTTTGTTTACCGTTTTTGTGTTGAATTTGCTAGCTGACAAGGTAGGACGGGGCCACGGTGTAAGCCCAGCCCCTCCAGAAGCTGCTCACGCTCCCGGTCCAGGCGGGCCCGCTCGGAGCGAGGAAACACGCTGGAGCCGACTGCGATCTGAGAGCGCACCAGTAATGAATTTCTAATATGGTCCATATTTATCTATTTGATTTTATTTATGTATCCTAATCACCATAGCAGCCACATGCAGTACATACTTGCACCAAGTTCCACGTGCTGATCTGTACCACAAATTACAGCAGCTTGCATGCACGGGGGCTAGTTTGATTGCCTTGTCGAAAAGAACTTTGTCATTACTTGTGAACACAGTCAAGGGGGATTTCTGGCATGTTGTGTAGGAATGACCAGCACAGGTTTACCTGACACATGTATATTCTGCCACTACCCCAATGCATGCAGTTTTTATACAGATACCCCTATAAAAACGAGAAAGACAGAGATCACAGCTGTAGATCACAACATCCTTCTGAAGTTATTGGCCGACTTTAGATGATTTATCTAGACTTCAGTGAGATATGAAGGCTGAAATCAAAGCCTGTCTTTCGCAAGGCAAGCAAAAATTATGATAGCTGCATCTCTTTCCCAGCAATGGCAGGAATCCACTGGGACAGACAATGAACAGGTGCCTACGGAGCAAGAGCAGCCCTGCTTGCCCCCGCTGTGCTGGCCATCGTGAGATCCTGACAGCTCACTGCCAGGGAGGGCCTGGGGAGGGACTGGGTGCCTCCATCTCCCCTCCGGACCCCCCACAGGGATGTTTCGGCACCCCATTATCCCAGACCTGTAGGCTACAAACACAGTCTGGATGACTCTGATGGTGGAGAGCAGAGACTTCCCAGCATCTCCTCCATCTCAGTACCACCAGACAGAATGCAAGAATTTAGTACAGCAAGTGCACGTGTATTTCTGCAGGTGCGAATCTTGCTCTTTATTTGGAAAATGCAGCCTTTTAAGGGTGATTTTATTAGTTCCACATCACATGGAAATGGAATTGACCCATACACCCAAGAGTTACCTGACGAAACACCTCCATGACCAAAACTAAGGGACTGTCATTTTTGCACATGTTTAAGCATTTTTAAAGCATGAACTGTTCTGATCAAGCTATGAAAATAACTGTGGCTATATTTAAATAGTAGTAAGCTTTCACACCGATTTTATCAGTCTAGTTTTGAACTCTTCATACAGAACAGTCACAAAATTCTGGCTGAAGATGTAATTAAAGAACAATAATCCACAATAAAACAAAGCAAAGCTGTGATTCGTAACAGAAGATGGTCCCATATGAGTTTTCAGGCAGATCCACAGACCCAAGACTCACCTCACTTTCCACAGTTTTCAGAATCTGTTCCATGTTTTGCCTCCCCCCTGCACAGATCATTTGCAGAAAGGACAGCACCTTCACAGTTCAGCAATCACAGCAATCACTCCCACACCAGTCAACAAGTCTGTTTTGCGCTGCTCTCAGAGCTAAATTTATCCTTATGCAGAGGAACTCCTTGAAGTCTTTACTTAAAATTTCAAACAGCGAAAGCTTAGGTGAGACTCAGACCATGCACATCACTCATACCGACATTCTCAAGCTCAGATTATATTCTTCCCTATCACTCTCTCAGCAGAAAATATAAATATTGTCTTTAAAGCAGTACGCAGGGTGATTTTGTTCAGTGATGCATTTTTCAGAAGTGGTATGGGTTTCCACAGCATTTACTGTTAATGGAATATGTTCTTTTTAAAATACACAACATAGGAAAAAAAGTATCACGTGTTTTCTCATTCAGAAGGCGTTTTGACCAAACACAGATATCCCAGCAGTCATACCACAAGCCAAGACTTGTCAAAGCTTTTCAGTCGTGCCATTGGTATTAAAGCAGATTCCCTGAACAGTGATCCAGTCATTCAGACTCTTCCTTTAGAGTATGGACATGTGGAAGAATCCCATGTTGCTTAGATGAGTTGGATACAACAAAATAGAGGCAACTTATTTTATACAGGGAACCTATTTCACAGATTTCTACTAGTCTTGATAGTCCCATACCATTGCAAATCACACCTTCACCATAATCAAGAGTTCCTAATAGTTCATGTCAATCGTCCTTACAGCAATACTTTGGTAAAAGAGCTTTTTGAAAACAGTAGAGGAGGTTTTGTAGCAGTCAGCAAAGCAGGTGAAATGCTTTTAAAGGTGGAAGGACAAATCTTTTGTTTTAATCTCACCTATCCAAATCTTTACGAAGTGAAAGATCTGGGATTCTCCAAAACAAGCTGAATGCTATTCCAAAAATGCTGAAAATCAACAATACAAGGGCAAATATCAGAGTCTGCTAAACACCTGGATAGCCCATCTGGGGCGAAACATAATACTTGTGCCTGCACTGGTGGAAAAAGAGCATTGCCATCCCTTTCAAATGAACATGATCTGACACTTCTTGAATAATGTAAAGCTTCAAGGCATCTCATTCCTTATTTACACCAGTGGTTCATGTTCACAGCACTGAATTAAATCAAGCTGAGTAAATTTAGTTTGCTCAGTCTCAAACTGACAGCTTCTCTGCAACGTACCCATTCCGACTGAAAGATGGAATGTAATTAAACATACAGCTGGAGAAGCCATCTATGCGAAAGGCTAGTGAAGCAGAAGACTAATTATTAAATGAAAAATAAAGGGCTATCAATCCCTAGGAAAGGCAGTTTTCCTTATGATTCAAATAGGAATCCTTATGTTTTACTTAAGAATAAATTTTTTGTTAAAAACAAAAAAGCTATCAAAACCCCTAAAAAAACTCACACCCACAAGCTGTCACTACCTTCAGCTCCAGAGTTCAACAGGATGTGTAGCTACAAAAAGTTAATGTACTGGTACATATCCTTCACTTCCAAATCGTCTGTGTTCTTCCATTCAATTAAAAGAGAAAAAAAAAAAAAAACCCTCACCAAATTCCTACTCATTAATTTCTTGTTTAACAAAACTAGTATCACTGTACTTGACTCTGCTAAGACCTTTTTATAAAAAGTTAAATATTCCAGAATGTATTTCATACACACATCTATTTAAATATTCAACTGCACGTGCACGCGTATGCAGGAACATGCAATGATCAATTTGTGATGAACAGGACCCAAAAGGAGACATACAAGAAAATGGAGTGGGCAGGATTCATTTCTTTAGCAGGATGTGTTCACTTCACGACTTGAGAACCCTAAAACAGACGCGCACAGCAACACCCACAACACAAGCAGCCCCTCAACCGCCCTGCACGTTCATACCACGACAAATGAGCACAAGGGTGTCAACAGCCATGTCTGGGCGCTCGCTTTGCTTTACGATAGGATAGATGACTTGGGAGATAGAGAACTGGACCTGAAGTTTGGTTACAAAAAGAGAAACACCTTAACACAAACTAAGGAACGGATCTGATGGACACTACAGATCTTTGCATTTGACTTTATGTCCTGTGGTAACCAGAGATGGGTGACAGAGACCATGCCAATTACTTCCTGTGAAATTAATATTTGTGTAAATATATATAATTTCCATGACTAGACCTTTGAACACCTGTATGCAGAATCTGAACCCGTTTCAAGAAACAAGTCCTATAAAGTTTGTATCTCATCTCCAGTTCAGATCCCACCAAACATCATTCTCAGAAACGTTGTCTGAAGGAGACAGGTAAATGAGTAACGGCTTTAAGAGTTGGGATGAGCTACACAACCCAGCTTTCTTCCAGATCTGCCTGCTGCTCTGTCAGTCACAATGATCAAGCGCTAGCAGCACTGTCTCATTAAACATGACTGGGAGGAAGAAAGAATTTGAATATATTGCTTGTCAGTTTGAAATGGTCTCCTGAAAGTTTCTGAAGAAAATTCCATCCATTTTTTCAGCATTTTGAAAGTCTCTGAAATTAAAGCGCAATCCATTCCCAAATCCTGTTCATTTAGCAATGCTTTGCATGCTTGCTGTTCTTGTGAGCTCCCTGATAACTACTTGTCTATGATACCAACTCTTAAGCTCTCCAAATTCATCACACAGTGCTGGAACACTGAAATGACATCTGGTTTTTATAGCATCAGGTGTGCCCTCATTACGCTTTTGTGAGGCAGAGCAGAAAATTGAAAAACAATTATGATTTAAGACCCTAAATTAAAACCTGTCGACTGTTTAGTAAAAATGCTCCATAAAACCTGTTTGTATTTCAACAGCCCACACTGAAGAATATCATCATAAAACCAGCACAAAACAAGATGTTGGTGGTGCTTGCTTATTTTGGAATTAAGGCACCTAGCAAGTTACCCTAAAATAAAATTGTATTGATCTACATTTCAGTAATAAGTAGCTTACACATATTTATAACATAAATACTATAATTGATGTGGATTGAACTTTTAGCTCAAGTTAGTTTCCAAGCCAAGCTTTACATGCAGAAGTTTTACACCTTTGATAAAACAAGTATAAACACAACAGAAAACGGCAGTTGCCTGCGTAATTTTAAAGTTAAGTATAAAATAGAGTGGACAATTACAGATAGAATAACATGTGAAATTCAAGAAAGCACGGACCAACCCACAAACAGGAGGATTAAGTTTACCACATACCTGTTCTTTTACCAGGTATTTTTGCAGGGATCGCAGAAAGGAAAATTTTAAGGTAGGAACAGCAACTTCTTCACTGCAGACAGGGCAGCACAGCAAAAAGCCCTGGAGATGGTCATTAGAAAACACAGACTGGCAAAGGTAAACGTTCGAATTGACAGCGAAAGAAGAGTCAACATCTCCATAGCGCATACGGGATAATGGGTAGATGGGGATAGATTGCAAAGCTTGGAGAGTGAAGTAGTTTATGCTTGGCAGAAAAAAAGGAGAGCAAAGGAAGGGAGAGGTTAATAGCAAATGGAATGTCCATCTCAAGGGAAATTCTGCTCTTCAAGAAATTTTTTTTAAAATGTAACTAGTCTGCAAAAACGCCAAGATGTCAGAAATAATTTCTGAATGGCAACAGAAAAGCTTCCTATTTCTTTTTACTTGCAAACAATATAACATACTTTGAAACAGAAAAATTAAACTAAAATAAAAATTAAAGATTCTACCTTAACATGAGACATTTGGGTATTACGAAAGTGAAATGAGAAAGTAGTTATCATACTTCTCTGTTGAAGATTAAATTAAAAGTCAAGATGTTTGCTAAAAAACTTTAAATAAAATGCAATCTCCAAAAGAAAAAAGAAAATCAAGTTTGACAAAGAAATTTGCTCATTTTTTCCTTTACTTTTTTTAAAGTTTCTTTAGAAATGAGTATTTTCCCCTGGAATACTAGGAGCTAAAATCATACTGGAAGGTCGTAAGGTAGAAATGGAGAGATGACCCCTTGCCAGTGACGCAGGCAGCATGGTTACTGAAGTGTGCAGTAAAGGAGAACTGGGAGCACTGGAGAAGTTAGAGAGGCCAGGAAAATCACCACCTGCTTTCCCTTCAAGATAGCAAAGACAAAACCTTCTACTTCCTGCACCGGATTCTTCCAGATTCCCTCAAATAACTCTTCATTTATTCAATGCTTTCACAAAATCTGTCATTCACCCTTAAAAACTTCTATTAATTGACTCAAAAAACTCCAAACCAGTTTTGAAGCACGACCTTATCTCCCAATGTACATGACCAACCAGGCGTCCAGTAACAGTACGAGGTGCAAATCCATGATAAAACCCAACTTTCAAATTAGAAACAGGACCATGATTCATACTTTTCCTGGCTTTCAAAATGTTTACAACCAATTTTTTTTGTACTTCTACAGCCAGATCTTGCTATGATTAGAGCTGGGATACAACTGGAAATGAAAGATAATAACCTGATTCGTCAAACACTCTCGACAGCTTTCATGCCAGGAAGCGTGGTTCATGACGGCACTTTCAAGCCAAACTTTGAAACTCACCCAAAGTAACGTAAATTTAAACCAATTGTGGAACTTCTCTGCTTAAAAATTCCTAACTTTCAGGCACATGTTCAGCACAATACACCACAGAACTGCATTTCTGTCTTTCATACCGCACATATTCATTTTTACATACATAAAATCAAAAAGGGTTATAGCTCCTAAAGCCTCCAACTGGATAAACATTCCCAAACTATTTTGTTTTGTACACAATGTTCCACCTCAGCTCTTTTGCACATGTATGTGTCTGCCCCACGCAGCTGCAACGAGCACGGCCCAACGTGGCACACAGAGCCAAGAGCCACCGCTGCGGACATCCCACCCAGTGCCTCTGGCACTCCCTGTCCCTCGCAAGGAGCTCTTGGCTCAGGAAACACGGCGACAAAGCCTAAAGCCCCGCTGTGCTTGGCAAAACATGCACAACAGAGAGAGCTCCTCAACAAGGTGGAAACACTGATCAGAGATCAACACACACACATACAAAAAAACACCCCAAACACCTTAAAGAGTCAGCCATGATGCTGTTCAGTCCCCAAAGGCGATACAGCTCCTCTCTCCTTCTAGATTTGTCACATCACTATTTATATCATTTGATTAAGTACTTGGTATCTTAAATCCACCATACCTTAATGAACAATAGGAACAGAACATCTGGGCAGTACTCCAGAGTTTTCTGCACCCAGAACCAGCAGGAAGGCCACGAGGGATGACCCTCGCGCAGAATGACGACGGACCTGGCCCTACAGCTTCTGCGCAATGTCAAGGTGAGCTTGGCCACCAGAGGAATTCTGCAGGGGAGAAACACAGCGAGCAGAACTCCAAGTAGTAGGTGATGCAGTTTGCATTACATTTTTCAGCTCTCAGCTGGTAGTTATTTTACGGAATCTGAGAGATCAGAAAGGTACAACAAATACCGTGTTTTAACTACTACAATTAACATAACTAACAGTTCTGGTCTATGCTTTCTAATGTTTAGATGTATGATTCAATTCTAGTTGCGGTCAGGCCTTCTAAATTTCACGTATTTTTAAGAATCAGCGGAGCCTTCTATTACTACACTGCTAGGTTTGCCTTGGCCAAGGGTGAGATATTGTGGTTAGCAGACCTTATACGTTCGTTCATCTAACGACTAATCTGAGATGCAATTTCATAATTGCTTTGAAGATTCCTGCTGCTCCACAGAAGGTCATGGGACTTACTCTAATGACCAGTTGAAACAAGAACGGTGACATACACTGGAGAATTCAAACGGCCCACAAAATGGAGAGAAAAATATAAACTCTGCATATGGGAGGCCCTTGCTAGCAAAATATATAGAATGTTCTAGAGTTGACAGTTTTATAACTCTAAATGGTTTTGCAAATGAAATCCAAACAAAAGAGCAGAGATGTACTCTAAATCACTCAGCAATTGCTGCTTAGAAAAACCAGCAACCACTAACTCCAGCACACAAAAAGAGTTGCTTTAAGCAAGCTTAATGAATGGAAAAAATGTCAGGATTTTTTGTTGTTGTTCTTTCAGCTTTATTTTTCTATATTCTTGAATCTATACACATAATGATTCAGTTCACCCTGACAAATTTTGTATAACCAACTATCAATCACATCAATTTTTTAATATGTTGAGAGAAGTCAGATACCAAGTGATAAAATGAGTTCAGGCAGAGGGCATATGTTAAGCAGCTGTGAGTCCGTTTAAGCTGTCTATACGCCTAAAAGCTTAATGTCATTACACAGAGCTCTGATGTCTTCCTTTCCTGCCTTACACTAGAATATCCACATTACATATAATAGAAATTCCTAACTTACTGGAAGAAATATAGTCGCACAGTGACTGCAGCAGTACAAACAATGTGCTTATGAATTAGACGTAGTGTATTTTGCTTACAGTGAAAGATTACACAACCAAATACTTCTGTTTAGGCTCTAAAGAAAGCTTTACGTATGAATAAAAGAATCTCAGGTAATAGTTTCAGGAACAATTTAAACCTGCATAAGTTAGCACTGCTGCCAAGAGAGACACGCTCCATTTTCTCCCATCTCTTCTTGGGTTGGCACAAGTGTTTGTACAGTCTTGTAAACTCATCAGGGTTAAAATTACCTCTCTATCCCCCCCCAAAGATTACTTTAAAACCAAATCAGTTGCTTAATTCGATTCACTGTGAATATTTCCGCCAGCAAAAAGAGGAGGTGATAGAAAGGTGGAAGCAAGCGACTGTGCAGCTTCTGGGATCCCATTTTTTGCAGTCTCTGTCTGAAGACATCATTCCTTAAAATAAATACAAGTGTAAAATACGTAATGTAATAAATATAAGTCTAAAATACGTAATGTTGCTATGCGTATCCTACCTTTTACATATAGGGATGATGAACTTCAGCTTGCCAACTCTCAAATTATCACAGATCTTTCGGTATTTGCTGCTTTGTAGGAGTGCCAGGCATTGCGCAGTTTTGGGCTTTCCATTATTTCCCTCTAACTTAAAAATGACAGTAGAGACCTAATAAAGGCAGCAAACATAACTTTTGCTTCCGAGGGCCTGAACTCAGGCTGTTCCCAGGAAGCATGAGGGCACATCAGTCACCAAGAGTCTGGTTCGATTATCAAGACCAGTGACAACATCTCCAATGACCTCAGTCAGAGGCTGCGAAAAACTGGACAAAGGAGGCAGCAGGGAGTGGGAAATGTTTTAGTAAAAAGGAACAAGAAACTGAAGGGAGTCAGCAGGACTAACATTTGTATGCAGGAGGGAGAACTGAAAGCCCAAAGAGTAGGAGGATCTGGTGAGTGCACTGGAGGACACTGCGGGGCTGGAAGGGGGACCCTGGGGACAGACGGGGTAACACAAGGAGGGGAAAAAAAAAAGGTTGATGGACGTGCTAAACCACGTGAAATACCACAAAGGGAGAGTGCAGTGGAAGAAAGGGAAAAAAAGGCAAAAGTAAACACCTGAGAAAAGTGGGGGACATAAAACCCTTGAGCACATAAGTAATACGACTGGAATAGCTGCTGTTTGTCCATGTTTAGAGGGATGGTCAAGAGTGAAAACGGCATCTCCCCAGACGAGCCACAGGGCAGAGCAGGTGAACAGGAACACCTCCACAGGGAGAACAGGCAGCTCACCCCGCTCGCTGCTCATATATGGATGCTTAACTTTCAGTACGCAATCTGAGAACATCATCCAGAAGGCAGCTGCTGTTTCTCAAAGTTAAGCAAACCAGAAAGCAAACAACAACGAGGTGGTATTCTTAAATGTATGGCGCCCAATTTGTGATTTAACCCCAGACTACCAATAATGTATGCTTCATATTTTTATCATTCATAATGTGTCACGCAAGAATCAATCTATTGGGAATCCAGGGGAACCATTTTCCTTCTACACAGAGGGTGAGCATTTGCAATAGGTCTGTAATGACATGGACCAAATACCTTCACTAGATATTTGATAATTTTGAAAAATGTCTTTTTCTTGCAGACACAAGTAAATTTAAAAACCATCAACAGATAACCAGTACAGCAATTTATAAATTTTTATAGTGTACAGAACTCACATTACGACAATACTGAAAGCATTAGTATAGAAGAGAAGCCTCTCTGTTCTTCATCCTCTTAGGTGAGCTATTTGTTCAACTAACTTCTCCCTTTAGATGATGTTCTCTAGCTGCTAGAGCTGTTATTCCTTGAATCGCAGTGTTTAACTGTTCAGCATATACACTGACTTCCTGCCCATCAAAAACTCTGACGTCTAGCCAGGAAAAACAGCCAGGGAAACAGATAGACTCCAATTGGAGTGGTCAGGTTTTCTAGCCTTTTCAAATTATAACTGCAGGGAGATGCTGGTTAGCTTCATGCATTCTAGAATAAGTGAGAAAATCCCCTTCACTTCTACTTCTAAAAATTCACTTTTATTATTTAGCTAACTAAATTAAAAAATGCTACCATCTGATAATATTCCATACCTGTGACTTTATGAAGATATCTAATCTAATAAAGAAAATAAATTATCTTTACATACTATACAAATGCAAATACATGACAAGATGTGGTCAAGGCAGTTAAAGATAGAAGAGAACAAAATGTGTTGCCATCCTCTGTCCTACCCTTTGCATTTCCTCTTGGAGTTGCATGACACCTGAGGACACCATTCAGTTCAGCAATTGCTCAAAGCAACCAGCAGTAACCTGTTAAAAGTTAAACTCCAGCAGCCTTTTAAGAAGGCTCATGATCATGTAAATAGAACATGCAGTAATCACTGCAGTTTGTAACCTTTGTGTGAGGTTACACACAGTGACAACGCTCTCCAGCCAGCAGAACAGAGCAGACCAATCAAAAGTATCACCTGAGAATTTGAAATCTTATTGCAAAACCTTTAATTTCACAGAATCACAGAATGGTAGGGGTTGGAAGGGACCTCTGTGGGTCATCTAGTCCAACCCAATTTGGTCTGTTTAAAACTCTTAGTTACAGGAAGCATGCAAAAACGTATTTCACATGCCTATGTGTCTCTGAGTAGACTCATGTTATTAGCTATGTAGTAGAAAATATTACACTAACAGTGCGGAAAAGGAGTTCACAGCTTCTACTTTAAAAACAGGAAGGGGAATGGTATGTAATACCAATAATTTAAATACTACCAGGATCTTGAGGCACAGCCACTGAGACATGCAAGTCAAACACACCTCTCTCAAAAAAAAAAAAAAAAAGGAGTATTTCCACCCAGGACTATTTTTATTCAGCGTCAGGACAGAACACGGCTCTGCCTTCTGAACCCACCCACTGAGAAATGCGTTTATCTCAAAATCAAACTGATGTGCAACTATCAAGTTACCTTTTTGCCAAAAATACATAGCTAATATAAAAGTAACGCAGCGAACCAGTGTGTCTACAGAAGAAACAACTTAAATCTGACGCACTGTGCGCCTTTGTCATCAGCAACAGGTAAAAAAAAAATTAGTAAGAATTCCATAGTTTAGTTGTTTTGCGCATAACTAAAAACACAAAAAAAAGAAAAATCAGTAAACAAGCTAGCTTAGTAATTTTATTCATCTTACAACTTTGTTTTCTCATTTAAATGTTACATATAGGCATATGATACTGATCTCGCCCAATACCGACGGACGAACAAAACAATGTCATTTTAACTATTCTTTATATTTTCAGTTCCTTCAGAAAAAAAATTCCGCATTACCAGCATTAGACAGCACTACAGTTTGACTGGTCTTTCCCTAGTGAAACCACTAGAATTTTAACATACAACTGCGCTATTTTAACGTGAATGCACACAACAGCAAGAATTATCCGAGCTGCAAAGACGTTTGTCTGACTAATTTTCATCAGATGGGTCTTCTATTTTGACCAAAATACCTGGGGTCATTGGTACAGAAGTAATGACACAGAAGAGTGTTTAGGAACAAAATGTCTAATTCTTCAAACATTAGGTTAATTAGTTTTCTAAACCTAAACCAATATTTGATCAGTTGAACAAATATTTGCAATGCATTTGGCTAGTTATCTATTTAGGAAGAGAACAAATTTATTTACAGGGACTTTTGCCCCTTCGATCGCCAGAGAACAAAATTTAGATTGAGCTCACAAGCGCTTTTTTTTTTTTATCTGGTCTCAACTTAGACCCCTCCTGACAGATCATTGCTGTAAGGACACCAGTGGGAAATGGGGAATGCTTTAGGAATAGGAGGGCTTCAATAGCAAAGAACAGATATGCTGCAAGAACTGATATGGCAAAACACTCCTCACCTACTACTTCAATAAGCAGAGCTAGTTCAGGTACTAGTTTTAGCCTTAATTTAGGTACTAGTTTTACCCTTGAATTGGGTATTAAATATGAGCTGTTTTTCATTATGATTTCTGCTGTAAAAGTAACGTCTGGAGGAATCATGATGTCTTCCAGTCGCGTTCACAAGTAAAATCTGTCCTTTTGTGTAAAAGAAATGCTCAGCCTCTGTTCTTTGTAATTCCCTCCAAGCACACATATGACGTTTTCAGGCTGTCTCCACGTGTGCTGCTGATCTCTTTACCCACATGTCAGGGCAAAGAAGTTCAGAATCCGACGAATAACAAATTAAATTTGGTCTCAGACCAAACCTTGAGATCAACCTTTGCAGAGCAACAAGATGTCAGTAGAGACAGCTTTGGTAACCATCGCTGCGTGGAGGTGAGCCAGTGTGTGAGGACCCTGAGCAAGCCAGGGGCACGCAGAGATCAGGACGCGGTCCCTGCTCCTGGCCCACCACTGCTGGCTGCGGGAGAGGTGGCTCGGGGCTTTCTCCAGCTGGGTGGGGGAAGTTTCCCAGAGCAGAGAGACTCCACGTCCTCCCTGGCCATGTGCTCTGGTGCTTCAATATAGCAATAAACATTTTGCTCATATTCAGCTATAATGCCCTGTTGCGCTTTACCACCACCTCTCACATTCTCCCGCTGTGCACCTCAGCAAGGAGCCTGGCTCCAGCTTCTTGGTGAGCTCCTGGCAGGGAGGAGATTTGGCCAAAGTAGAAAAGGAATTATACATCATATTATTGCATTTTTATTCTACTAGAATTTTTTTATCCGGAATATTTAAATAAATATCCTTTTGAACAATACAGTACTCAACAAGTGAATATTTTAAGCACAAATCTATAATGTTTCCGGAAAAAATAAAGAAGCAGTTAATAACATGCCACTTGGGTACTCCAGAGGCATTATTAAAGTGCAGGTATATGTCACTGCTTGCTAAATTTTGAACCAGAGAACACCTAGCCTTACTCCAGTGGAATACATCACTGTACCATTTAGGTGAAAGGAACATTTGTCAGTAGAAACACGCACATTAAAATTCTGCCCCAAATTTATGACAGGCTGAAAAAGACAAAGTCTAAAGAAGCAAAAAGCACAATCATCTCAAGGTTTATCTTCAGTTTACAACTGGAAGTATGATCAAAAGACTGAAAAAGAGCTGTTAATTGCAAACGAATAATTCACCTAGAATGCCCTCTAAGCTACTCAGCCTATAAATATAGTAGAAATAAAAGCAGAAAAACAACTTTCCAATACTCTTACAAGCAACTGTCAAATTTTTTTAAGCATTTTTATCTATTCAAAGATGAGTAGATCTACTGCCAAACTGTTTATCTTTCCTTTTAAATAACAAAAACTGCTTTAAATCCCACATAGAGAGGCGTCAGAAACATAACCCATATAAAAGAGCAGACAGACCTCTAAAGGCTTTTGAAATCCTTCACCCATAATAAAAGCGTTAAAACTTTCATTACTTTCTTTTTAGCTTTTAAAATAAGGTTTGTATTTGGATTTCAACCAAATTAGGTTTAATGTTCCTGGTACTGTAACAATTTCAAACATTAATAATTTTCATAATTCTGTCCAAAACCTTTTAAATTGTCTGTCTTCCTTACAAAGTTACGCGGCTACAATAGGACACCAACAGCAGGTTCTCTGAAATATTTAAAAAGTTGCACTGAGGGAGATGCCATTTGTGAATTCTCCTTTAGCATATGTTCAGTACATACAGTTATTTTAGTGCTGTACAATAAATAATACGGCAACATATGCTTTCAACCCATCTGGAAGTCAGAAAAAGAGTCTTGTTTTGGCCAAAGTGCAAAAATTTATATGCAACAAACGTTGCAAATAGAAAGCCACAAAATCCATTACAAAGATAGAAAGTTTTGTAGCATTTCTGTGGCTCTTTCTCCAGACCGATAATCAGAATTAAAAAAACCCTAGACAATAAAACACCTAACTTGCTTGGTTAGCAGGGTCTTTTGCAGCTGTGTCTCCACCTCCCATGCTCGTCTGTACATAACAGCCAGCAACACGAGGAATAAGCTACAGCAGCACTTTAGTACCTTCATTAAAACAGAATTCACAATACAAAGGGCTCCATAATTAGTGGAAAGGGGATTTACGGTATCGGTACAGGCAGTACATTTTAAAGAGCTGTAGTAGTTCCACAGTGATTAACAACTTCTTGGGATAATTGTTCACAGAGTATTTGGCTCGTGGTGACTCTCAGGCAGTGATCTTGCAGAAATGAGTAATTAGAAACTATTACAATAAGACTGAGATGGCTCTGCCAGAACAAGCATTGAACATAGCCTCATCCTGCAGGAAGAAACGCTGGGTGAAGGTGTAAGTGGCACTCCCACCAGTTCTTCTGTAAACTCTTAGACAGAGACACCTTTGACAAAGCCACAAATACTCTTCCAGTGCTCGCGGGGACACGCTGGCATACACGCACGTGCCCGGCTGGTTCTGCAGTTGGTTGGTTATTTCATGTCCATGTCGAGCTGGGCAGGTACCACTGCGGGTGGGAAACTCTCCAAGGTTAGGACCAGGAACACTGGTCCTGGTGCACGAGGTAGGACAGGGCTTCTTGCTGTCTCTCACCAAGAGCAGTACTGTTCAGTTTTGGTAGTGCTGAGTACCGCCATACTGGCTGGTTCGAGGCTAGCGTTTCATATTGATGCCTGGATCATTTGGGAAGCTTTCGGTATGAGATGTCAGTGGGATCGCTGGCTTTGGCTTTCCATTTTTGCCTACTGAAGGAAGAGAACTCTCCAGTCACTCAAGCCCAGTACTCCTTTCTTCTCAGCTTTTGAGTGAAGTGAATTGAGAAGGGGGGAAGAAGTAAAATCACCTCTAGGGAAAACTTGTCATAATAATTCAGTTTTGAATGCTCACACAGCTCACATGGCTGACACAAAAATCACTCACAGCTGTGAGTAATTAAAAACCATAACTCAACAGATAAAAAGTGTTTGTAGGCAAAACCACAATGAGATCCTCCCCCGCAGTTTGTAAAACTGCCTAGTAAGGTCTGAACTTCTATATTTGCTCATATTATATCTGAAGGCATCTCAGTTCAAATGATTTCCTCCTCGTTCCCTGATTAAAGACAACATATGGGACCCGAAAGAAATGAGTCTCTCCAGAGCTGTAGAGTCATTGCACGTTCAGTACTGAATCACTACAGAACCCTTTAACAGGAACATTATTGCAATGCTGTGTCTAATGCAGACCCCAAAACTAAACTAAACTTGCTGTGCTATGCCCAAAAACTGCAACAAATACAACAAAAGAATTCATATGCTCTACAAAGAGGATCTCTGAAGGGTACTTGCACCGTGGGAGCCAGCTTATCACATACTGTTCCAGTCTGGAAGTTCAGAATGGACAGGAAACATTAGCATTCTTCTACTTTAAGAAAGAAAGAGAAAACAAAAATCTTGGAATACAACTACTCGTTCTCAGCACCGGATTTGTTATGCCAAGTCACCATAAACCCATATATCGCTGGTTACTGAAACACTGGTGGGTTAACACAGGGGAAAAAAATGCACTAAGAAAGTCAGAGTTTATCTATAATATTCTTGCAATGTGGATGACATAATGTAATAATTTGATTTTTTTCATTTTCAATATTATCTCTGATACAGTTTGTTCCTTTTGCTCTGACGTACAATATAAAATCCCCCAAATTCTAGAAATACATTTCTATTTTAATCTTCTTGTTGTTGCTATATTTTTTATTGCTTTATCAGGCCTTAAAATCCTAGGAATTCCCCTGCTCTGTCTGAAAGCAGAAAACTAAAACACTGTTACGTACACATGCAAAAAGGACATTTAGTATTCAATCCACTTAGCTGCAAAATCAAATGCACCCAATGGAACACAAAAAGGAATCAACATCAGGCATACATTTCAAACACATTACACAAGTGATCAAAGGAAAAAGGGAAGAAATCTAAAGTAAAGCTACTTGCATGACAGACTGTGAATAAGCTGTTGAGTCTCTTGAGTGGGATAAATATGTTTCAGACTGTGCCACTAATGTGACGTTTTAATGGTGTGAGAACTACAAACAAAACTTCTTAAGGATAGATAGTAAACGATGAAGCCTGCTACAACGTTTAAAGGCCCAAATCAACAAATACGTATCTTTCTTTTCCTGCCAAAAGTGGACATCGCACGAATCCTGGCGATGGATGCTACAGAGTTGAGAATGTTGTCACTTCTTCTGGACAATGAAACAAAGCCACAGCAACCAGCAGGAGAAGCAGCCAAGCTTAGCCACCATATTTGGGCACCACGATCCTATAAATACACACGCAGCGTCTAAACAAGGCTACAATTGTCATTCCCCTTGTAAGAAAATGATTAGTTGTACTACGCTAATAATATACTCTGAAATACCGAGGAATCAGAATCAATTTTCACATAACAATACCAGAATGTGATTCCACACTTCAGTAGTAACATTCTGCTGTAAATGTGCAACAAAGATGGGTGCAGCGAAGGCTCAGTAATACAGATCCAGAGAATTATGCAGCATCTAGTCCAATCCAGTTATCCGTGAGGGCAGGAGAGGAGGACATAGGAGGACACATACTGAGCTATGATGGCTCACGCTGATAAAGGAGCTGGCTGGAACTACTCCTCCTATGAGCTCATTACATACTGTGGGCATGATGCTATCGCAGAAGTGCTTAAAATGAAAGCCATCAACATAGATTCCTCCTATTTTGCTTGACTCTAAAAAAAAAAAAGAAATTATTTACACTGAAAGCTTGGTCTTCATATCATGAAGAGTACAATATACAAATATGTTATCACAAGAAAAGCATGTCACAATAAAAACCTCTTGATTTCATCTAATTTAAAAAGAGACAGAACTGAGCCAGTTTGATATACCATCATGACTCTGCTTTGTTTATCAACAAATACCATGTACTCCTGCATCTAATTCAATTTTAAGAATATATTATCTAGCAGTTTTATAATCATGATTGTTTTTACTACTGGAAATGATATAAACTGGGACAAGGATAACATTCAACATTACCAAAGAGAAGGCATCAGAGTTATGATTTCTAGGCACAAGTACTAATTGGATTGGAAGGCAAAGTTCAAGAAAACAGTAATACTGTTGTGTATTAACAGAAGGCCTGTTCTGCTCTGTAGTGCACTACCCAAGGCCATTTCCTTCCTTAATATTAAAATTCTAATCAGCCTTCATTTCATCTACAGAGATTTATGACCTAGCCCAAGTTCTGTGTATAGCTTTAGAAACAAACAGACCTGGAATATGAGACCCAGTATGCTACAAATTCTTAATTCAACTATAAAAATCTGTACATGCACAAGCAGAGAATGTGTAAAACATGCTGAGTTCCACACTGTGCAACACAGTGAGTAACTGCTGTAAACACTGCAAATGTCTTCGTCTCTAAATGCAGCTGTATTAATTACAGATTCGATGTTAAGATCCTAGATATGAAGCACTGAGGAAACTGGGCCCACTGTAGATGAAACGAAAATGGGTAACTACAATCACAAAAAGAAATTCTTTATAAATCTGTCTTAAGCGGTGCCTTCCAAACTGCGGGGCACTCGCTACAAGCAACGCGCCTGTTTTTCTAAGTGGCTTGTAAGCACTGCCAGAAAACCTGAGCATGTTCTCCCCAGTGCTGCCACTGTTAAAGTCGGTGCCTTTGGCAGGATCTGTGTTTGAGGACTCGCAGAATACTGAAAAATAAGCTGTTGCTTCTAAACAGAGAAAATGGTCAGCTCACTCAAATCCTTAGCCGGTTTTTTCTTTCACTCCCAAAGAGACACTTACTTCTCACTTGAATATCATATCTCAAAATTAAGCTAACAGCAAAGAAAAGGAAAAGGAAGTGTGGAAAACAGAACGAAAGCATGTTTACCCTGCAAGGTAAATCAGGGAAATGGCTAGAAGGGCAGAATTATTAATCTAAATGCTTCAGTCTCCAAACAAAATACTAAAACATCAAACTTGAGCTTCAAAGAGTAATAAAAAACCCTGAAGACCACATGTCTGAAGGTACGTGTCTAGCCTCCATGCCTCCACACAGCTCCAGAGTAGGTATTTGTGTCAAAACAAATGGGTGGGCCTCTGAGAACTGTGATGTAGCAATCTCAGCCACACTACTTCCTCCTTGTTGCAAAATCCGATCATAAGAACACGTGCAACCCATCTCCAGCCTCCGCATTCACAACCACTACAGCGCTCACCATCCTTTCTTCTGCCTGCCTTCTACAACCCTGACCTCCAGCAACGCCAGTTACTAATGAAGGACACAAAGACAGCTCTCCTGTTGCCATCTGTCCCAGCAGCAGGTTAGCTGAGGAATAATCCCATGCCGTCAGGCACACACCAGAACGGGAGGCAATGCAGACATCCCAGCTGCGGCTTCTCAGGAGGTGGTCACGTCCAGATGGGCCAGCTGCTCAGCACGAAAATGCCTGCGTCCAAACCCGCTAGCGAGCCAGGAGGCACATGCGTTCCCTCCTGGGGAGCTGCTTGGCCAGCAATAGTGCCAACAGCCCAACAGCAGCCGCTGCCTCTTAGCTGCCAGGAGGTTAGCGAGAGCACTCCTCCAGCTGTGAGCTCCGCAGGTCTGACTTAGCGTGAGAAACGTAAGCTTCATGTGTGCGAATACAAAGAAATTCCGACCAGCCTACAAGGCTGGGACATTGCACAAAATATAAAACAAGATGGGCTAAATCTTATGGTGCAGAACTAATTTTCAGCAATCATGGTCAAAAAGAATGGACAGTGGAGTGCATGAAACTGTTCCAGTTGGTCATGTAACTACTGCTAAGGAATTCAGCTCATGTCCCTGGGCAATAGCACTGCCTTCAGACACCAAAACCAGCTTTCAAATCTGGAATAGCTGTACTGTTTTACACCAAACTCAGAACCAGCATACAGCATCACCCTAGGAAAGAGGGAAATACGAGGAGGAAGAATCACAGAATCATAGCATGCTTTGGGTTGGAAGGGACCTTTAGAGGCCATCTAGCTCAACACCCCTGCAGTGAGCAGGGACATCTTCAGCCAGATCAGGTTGCTCAGAGCTCCGTCCAACCTGACCTTCAGTGTTTCCAGGGATGGGGCATCGACCACCTCTGGGCAACCTATGCCAGTGTTTCACCACCCTCATTGTAAAAGACGTCTTCCTTATATCCAGTCTAAATCTACCCTGCCTTAGATTAAAACCATTACCCCTTGTTCTGTCACAACAGGCCTTGCTAAAAAGATTGTCCCCCTCTTTACTAAAGGCCCCCTTTAAATACTGAAAGGCCGCAGTAAGGTCTCCCCAAGAAAAACCTCACTCCAGCCATGCAGTTTGGCAGCAAGTAGAATTGCCTAAACCCATCAAGTAAAATTGCATCTTAATTGTAAGGTCATTTTCAGTATTCGAATGCAATTTCCTCAACACTTCTCCACTCCCTAAGACACACCTGACAATTAAGTAGCAACTCTGCAGACGCCCTAGGTCTGCTCCGCCTGCGTGGTACCTGAACAGAAATCTGGGTTTGCAAAACTTCGCACCCTGTACGGGCTGTACAGGCAGGTGCTGCTGCGGCTACGGATATTTCAGTCAATTGTCAACAGTTCCGAAATATCTTTGCGCAAGTATCCCAGCCCTCGAACTTTCTGTTTAATCTCTCTGAGCATTTATTAATAAATGAGGAAATTTACAAAATACCACAACTGGCAATTAGAAAAAGTGAAAGTAAAGAACGTAATTAAGTTGTGACGTTTATAAACTTAATCGCAAAAGATTTCTAAAAATTAGAGCTTGTAAATCTTCATTTATGTAACGAGCAATGAAAAAACCCTCATAGGATACACCAGTGATTTAGACTGACCTTCGGTGACGGGGTACACATGCAGCCCCTCCTCTTGGGTGATTTTCAGTTTTTTCTGTTGTATCTCAGTTGTTTTAATAAAGGCAGGTTTTTGCAGTTTATTTGTTCGTTTTTTTAAACAGGCTACAGCCATAGCAAAGACTATTTTTTAATGGTTTTTTTTTTTAATTTTACATTTTTAAATCATGCCATCAAATATCTTCAGAAAGGATGTGACACCGCATTTATTCTGCCTACTTACTCTGGATTAGGTTACTCTTAAAAAACAATTAGAAAAACAACAACAAATAATCCCCTGCTTAACTGATAAGCACATAAATTTCAACAGGAGACAGAATGCCAAAAAGCACAGGGAGTTGAGAGGAGCTGACACACATTGTACATACGAATCTAGAACTGAAAAGTTTAGTGCCATATGAAAGTTGTTGAGTTATAGAAATATTAATTTCTCTGACAAGTTGCATGCAAAGGCACTAAACTGACACTAATATTTGCAGTGGCTTTATTTCTGGAGAGTAGACATACGTGGGGTAGAACACAGTAGCAAAGGCAGCAAGCATCTGCCACCCTCACATACAGCCTGAGTGACTACAAATCTCACATTTGTGCCTACCTATGTGTACTGTAATCTAGCATAAAAATATTAATTGAGAAGCATACCAAGTTAGGCTTGTCAGCCCTCATATTTTCTGGTGATTTGAAGAAGGCCAGAGAATATGATAAGCATCTTTACAAATCCAGTCGGCTTTACTTCAAATCCAAACACTTGTTTCTCAGCTGCACAAGGACAGGAGCCCAACTGCAAAGCCAACCCAGTTCTGCTCATCATCCTCCGTTACGAAACCTGCCTGCAGCAACAGTTTTTTGGGAGTTCGCTGTCCTTCACTGAAATACTATACAACATGCAATTATTTTTGCAAGAAATTATTTTTGCATCAGAGCTACATTTATCTTAGGGACAATCTATCATTTTTTATTAAAATAAAAACTTTTATTCTTTTTAAGTTTATGCTAGTGAAGTATTTTCATTGGCACTCATGAGTTAAAAATTACTTCAGGTTTCTTTGCAGGTTTTTTTTTTCCTTTTTAAATCAAGCTGGTAAGTACTCGACATTTACCAGTGCAAATCAGCTTAAATTGCTGAGGAGCTAAAACTTGGAGTGAACAACAGTATTTTCAAAACAAATACATCAAGTTAAAGCAAGGGCAGTTGTGGTTCATCTGAATCATATGGCTCCAGATTTCGAATCTAAGCTGAGGAAATAGAGGTTATGACATCCTGCAGCTGGGACAAGTAGTGTTCATAAAGCAGCGTTAAATCAAGACCACTTGGCCAGTTCAGGCAGTTGCTTGTGTGGAAGTGAAAGATCCCATGAGAGCATTAAAAAAAAAAAAAAAAAAAAAGAAAGGTTTTGGTGTCCTAGCCAAACCCCCCTTCCTTCACTTCATGCTACCAGGGACTAAGTTTCTTCAGAGCAAACGACTGTGGAAGGTTGCTGCCAAGTAACTGCTATGGATTTATTTACATCCAATCACAGAGAACAGGAATTAAACACTTTGCAAAATACACGGGCGAGTTAATTACAAAAGGTCTTCCCGTGCTCCGCAAATGCCAGGTGACTGAGCCTGCCGCCTGGTAGGTGAGCTGTCAGACACAGCGGGTAGGCGGTTCGAGTCACCCCAGGGCTCCGCAAACGCTGCTCTCAACGCAAGGACAGATGCAGGGGCAGGGAGAAGCAGCTGGGAGCTTTAGCAAGGCAGCGGGACTCAGGCTGGCAGCAGGGGCACAGGCAGGTAAGACTTTTCATTCAGTCTGGGAAACTCTGGACAGAAAAAATGATCGGCTCTAGAAACGTATTTTCCAGTCTCCCATTCACTAGCATTTCAAAATCCATTTATTGATACACTAAGCATTGATAAAATACTTGAGAGTTGACATTTTCATTTGGAATAGATGAAAAAAGTTTGCTTTCTAAATTTTGTGAGACAATGCTGGTGGCTGAAGCAGAGGGACCATGCACTGCATCCCTGAACACCAGAATAACCCTGCCTATAGCTTTTTTTTTTTTTTTTAAAGCCGGGAGGAAGCATGAAACAGTAGTACTGATTGGAGACTTTGACAACACTATCTGGATGCCAATGTCATGCTGTGTAAACATGTGGATCCATTAGACAATTGTTGGAAGCAGCGAATTCTAAATTTGATCTAGTGATAGGACTCATGCTGTTTGGAAAAAAAAACAACACATGGGGTTGCAAAACCACACAAGGAAAACATTTCAGACTTGTTAAAAAACGTACAATGTGAACAATGATGAATTGGACAGCCTACAGACCTCAGCCTTTGGAGAGCCTTGACGGACAGAAAAAAAAAAAGACCTGGACTCCGGGCTCTCAAACTGCTAAATATGTGCATATAATGTATTCCAATCTGTAAGGATTAAACCGTTTTCATAGACAAAAAAATTATATTCACATGCAGAACATAAAAGATCTTCCTTGGTCAAAGACAATCTGAAACAACGATTTGTATCTGCTTCCACATTTCTAGTGCGCACTACTGCCTGAAGTAATGAAACAATTTTAGTGAAGCCTGAGCTCTACGGTGTCCCCAGCAAGGCTGGTCGGGGAAGGGAGTGGTGGTGAACTGCCTTCCTCTGGCTTGTGCTGGCAACACAACACTTTTTGCTTTACAGTACTTAATGGTCCAAAACACACATTGAAATTAACTCCTTCATTAGTTCTACAGCTGCTACTCCTTATCTCTCTCATTTTTCTTCATTACAGCATTGCAAAATTTTATGTTGTGATTCACAATTATATACGATTAATACAATATATGATTTGTATTTGTTAGCATATAAAACACAGGCCTCACGAATAAAATTATACATTACATATGACATTTGAAAACGTACTTCATTCTTCAAGCTATCTAGAAATACTATGCTCGTTCTGTCCATGCTACAACTTCATTTCAAACTGATTAACCACCTTTTTACTCCACTCCAATTGCTTACATTAAAAAACAAAAAACAGTGGGTTCAGCTCCCAGCACAACTGCAAACCCACTTTAAGGCTGTCCCTACCAAACTTGGTACTCACCTCCACAGTCTCACAGACGTGAAGAGCAGTGTGTACAGCTCAGCATCTCAGTTACGATTCGTGTTGTGGTTTAATTATTCCTGAAACACTGTTTACTACATAAACAAAACCGTACTTCAACAAGGACTGGAAAGCAAGAAAATCAAACCAATCCAGCAGAGCTGCTGAGTCGCTAAGGAGGAAGGCAACGAGATGCACGTTATCCTTGTGAACCCGGAGCAGGCCAGCAGTAGCAAAGCAAGCTTCGGTGACTGCTGGGTGACTGCTGTGGACAGAACCTTTCTCCAATCCACTCGAGAGAGCTCCGTCAGCACATGGCAGCGCTCCTCCAACCACAGATCTGAGCATTGCACCTTGCCATGCGCATAAATAAGTTTGTGCAACTTCGCCAGCTGAATTCAATGACAATCCACATGTCTAATGCTAGTCATACCCATACATACGTGGATATGAGGCCACAGGCCACAACTAAGGCGCTGCAGGACGGCGTTAGTCAGCAGAAGCCATCTCCTACAATCTGTCCCTACATGGCTGAAGCTCCCAAGCTCCAGAATGCATTACAGCTCTTCCACAGGTTATCAGCCAGGCCTTTTCACATCCACCAGTTTAGCCAGCTAAATCCTCCTTCCCACCTAACACACACAGAGGAAAAGCGCTCTCCACGTCCATTTTCTGCTCTAATGCACCGGGCAGCTGTCCTGCTAGGTCCTTGAACTCAACTTAAATTAGTGTGAAAGTATAAACAGAAGATCTGCTCTTTCTTTGCATGACTTTGTGGCACATTTATTTCTGCGTTGGAGAAGAGGCCAGCCAGAGACTGCAAACAGACAGCCGCTGCAGCATAGTTTTAAGACCCGTAGAGTTGGTGTTAGGTGATTTCCACCTGTGTGACACATTACAAATACACATCAGCCATGGAAACCCCTTTCTCCTAAGATCAAGAGCACACAATAATAACAGTTTGTCCTTCTATTTACTATACTTCATCAAATTATGAAACTAAAATTGCAAGCAAAATTCTGGTTGCACTGGGTATTTTTCTTGTGTCCTTAAACACGAGCCACAACACGTGAAACAGAGGACGAAAAGAGGCCAAGCGGAGCAGGGGAGCTGGGTAGCTCTGGCTGTAACGCGTGGTAGTAAAGATCAGAACCAGTGCTAGCAACAGAGAAAAGGAGAAGGAAAAATGTATCCCAGAAAGAGATCAGATCTTTTACAGACCATTACCACACCTCTCAATAAAACTTTAATATAAAAAGAATGGAGTGGCACAGGCTGCTATCTTAATCCATTTTTTCCCAAATAAAGTATTCTGCTTTCCTCAAAATTCAGTCATAATTAAGTACTCGAACTAGTTAATCATTCTTTTCAGGGGAAAATCCATCTTTGATACTGTGGGGACAATCTATTCTTTAAAGTTATCTTGCTCTCCAAATATTACCATTCAATCATTTACCTAAGCTAAAAAACTTAAAACCTCTTTAATGCCTGTATCTATGTGTAGAGGGTTTTGTTTACTGGTTTTTTGTTTTGTTTTTTACTATAAGACATAGGGAAATTAGTGCTTTACTTCATTTTTCTTCTCCTTTAGGTAAGTTACATCTGCATATTGAAATGCTGGTTACACATTTTGAGCACTCAGATGTATTATACTTTTGCTTTTATAATTTAATAAAATATACTTGCTCTCCATATTTTTTTCCCCCACAGTGTGCAAAGGAGCAAATATATAATCAGTAACCAAAGCGAATTAGCGTACACGGTATGCCAAAACCACTACTTTTTCCAATAACAAAGCAAACTGGCATTTAGCATAGTATCATATTACACGACAAATATTTCATACTGGGACTGTTACGTGTCAGTGTTAACCCACCAAGCATGACATCTTCAACGAGGAGAAGGAAGCTGAGTTTCTATTTTTAGATCAATATACAGCTTTTTTTCGAGAACCTCAATTCACCTCACAAATGTAAATAAAACCATCAACACCGGTGTGATACATTAATTCTGTAAACTTTTCAGCTACAGTCAAGTCGGTACATGGAGCAGTTCAACACCAAACATCATAAGCAATCACGTTACAGATTTCCTAATCACCGGATAGAAACCTTGTGTATTGTAAATGCTACACAGAGCACGGTACAGTGAGACATAAGACAAAAAATTGAATGATCTGTATTTATCAGAATTTATTAAACTTTCTTTTAATTTCTTTCAACAAACCAACAAGTGCTTCACCCTTTCTTTTTTTTCTTTTTTTTCTCCCAGGGGCTCAGTCTCAGACGGACATTCTCCTGGGCTGCACCTCACGTAAGTACAGCTGTAGCAATACAGTGTGACTATTACTGTTTAATTCATCAATGTACAACAGGGAAAATAGTTACCAAAACTGGGACTTCTAGACCTGCTATTTACTACTGTGCAAAGGTACTGGAAAATTTATTTCCTCACTGAAGAGTTAACGAAGGCAAGCAATATTTACTCCCCGATCATTCTCCTTCTCAAAGCTCACAAACCAGCCACGTAAGTAGGCTCTTAGAAGGATAGATTCAATTTACTACACCTTTATAGGTTAGTGAAATTTGGACTTCATGGAAGTGTCCCATGATCCTGAAGCACTCCAGGGCTCCTTGCCCGGCAGAGGAACCTCTGTCATCCAGAGGAACTGCAGAAACATCAGCACTCAGAGGGTTTAATTGGCATCAATCATCTCTGCAAACTGCCCGCCAAAGCATGGGAAGAAGGAATGGCGGCTGCGATGCTCTCCCCAGCATCTCTACCCATGGGCCATGATGGCAGTTAAAACTGCCTGAAAGCCCATAGCCCACGTCAAAGATTTTCATACATTGACCAGGGCCAATCAAGGAGAAGGGAAGGCAAAGCCAACACCTCGTCATATCCACCAGTTCAACTACTTCAACCCTCCTTCCCACCAAGGTAGCTCAGGCCAGCTCTGCAGGAAAGG
Source organism: Opisthocomus hoazin (assembly GCF_030867145.1). Classification (NCBI taxonomy): domain Eukaryota; kingdom Metazoa; phylum Chordata; class Aves; order Opisthocomiformes; family Opisthocomidae; genus Opisthocomus; species Opisthocomus hoazin. The sequence goes on from NC_134428.1 coordinate 19,949,927, forward strand.
TGCACCTTTAAGAAAGCCAAACAATTAAAAGGCAAGAGACACAAAACTCCACCTTCTTTAAATGGCCAATACCATTCATCGGCGCAGTGATGGTGGAGATGCCATCAATACTCTGAGGGTGCATTTGCGTGCAGCCTGAAGAACGTGCTGGAGTGCAAAGGCTGAAGCCTGCTCAGAGTGCTGGGGAGCAGGTGAGCTGTTCACCCTGCTCTAGGCTAATGCGCAAAGGACTAGAAGCCAGGAACTATTTAATGTTAATACCAGCTCTGCCAGTACCAAGTGCTGTTCAGTCGCTCTCGGCAAGTCACTTCATCTTTTTCATGTTCTCCTATGTGCAATGAATGCCACATCTTTGTGCCCAGTGCCCATCTCCCCGGTGTTTCATTTCCAATTTAATATTCTAGTCATAAATGCACCGCCTCCTTTTTACTTTGATACACTACAGTCAGTATCAATAGCCAACACTTCTTAAAAAATTATTTCCAACTATTGTGAAACAGGAGCTGAATGTTTATGGAGCAGTTATTTTTTATGTCAGTTTACCATAGTGCCTCTTTAGCCACAAGCTTACGGCCAGAGGCCCCAAGGCATTTTCGGGAATGGAAACTTTTTGAGTTCAGCTCTCAACAAATTTCCAGCCTGCAGTATGTTTTTCATTAGTCTACATGGTGTTATAATAAATGATGCACTTCCTCTTTCATTTTATGATTTTTTTAAACATGCAACAATTTTTCTGTGTCTGTTTTCTATTAGTTTCAATGTACTTAACCACACTAATCTTAGAGTCTATGTATAAAGACAGAAAGGATATATTAAGGTATCAGCTATAGCAAGACAAGCTTCTAGTTTAAATTCTTCACTGAAGGCCGATCATACACCTATTATATGTATGCAGCTTCATGGACAGGCATCCTGTTAGGTGCCATTGGTAAAAAAAAAAAAAAATAAATTAGAAGTCCATTATCCTAAAACCTGAAGTTGGCCTAGAAAAGACTCCTCTAAGGTATACACCTGCAAGACACTCAACTAAAAAAGTTTAATCCCAGTTGCCAGATACAAAACATCTGAAAACCTCCCTAAGCCTCCACAAAGCAGATTTATAAAGAGTCTTTTTTTGCATAAAGACCAACCTGATACTTCTTTGTATAGTTTTAGCCCCCAATACAAGAAAGCTTCCAATAAACTGGAGCAACTTGAATGGAGGGACACCAAGATAGCCGGGAGGGCAGGAACACGTGCCCTGTGATGAGAGGTTGAGGGCACTGGGCTTCCTCAGGCTGGAGAAGAGACGGTTTTGGGTGGACCTAACAACCACCGTATTGTACCTACAAAAGGCTTAGTGAGAAGAGACTGATTGAGGCTCTTATAATGATGCATGGTGGGATGAAAAAAGGCAATGGACATAAGTTGAAAAACAGGTGGATTACAACATATAAGGAAATACATATATATATATTTTACCATTAGGACACTCAAGCCTTGGAACAGGTTGTCCAGAGGTTGCACAGTCTCTATCCTCAGACGTTTTCAGGATCTGGTCTGACCTCATAGCTGATCCTGCTTTGAGCAGGAATTTGGATAGATAATTTGGATAGATGACCTCCTGAGGTCCCTTCCAACCTGAATTGTTCTGTGATTGATTCAGTCCAGTAAAAAATAGTTCAGATTTTAAATACCAGAAACAGAATGCATCCAGAATTTATGCAAACAGTCTTTTTTCTTCTCCCTGCTACCTATTATAATCATACACATACTGGTTTGCTAATACTGTGGTGCAATAAATTTTTTAAATAATCATAGCAAAACAGCTGTTAAATGATAGCATTTAACCTCAGGTTCTCAATTTCTTAACTGAAATCTTAACTGAAATCTTTCACTGGTGACTATAGCTTTCTGAAGGAAAGTTCAGACAGGAGAAGAGGGCGAATAAAAATTCACCTTAACAAGTTTTGACATGCAATGACAACAGCCATCAATAAACTTCATAGTGAAATATCTGTGCCACAGTTAAAAAACCTTCTTTTTTTTTTTTAAGTTACCTCAGCTGTCTTTCCCTGAATGAAGCTTGTAGAGATGCCAGGTCTAATCCTTCCTAAGGTGAAGTACCATGATCCTTTGATTGCCACATTGGATTCTTTGTATCGTCGTATAAATTTGCCCTGGCTAGTACAAACGTACTTACAAACAGCAGGCAACAGCGACCCAAACAACATCCCAAGCATTTTAAAACTAGCAACATAAACAAATCATAGTACAAGGGGAAAAGAAAGCTTCTAAAAAACCCAAAGCCCAAACACCTAACATTTCAGAATTTAAGTCTCCATCCTAAGAGCACAACTACCCACATTTAAATCAAGCCAAAGTTCTTTGCACCCTCTTGTCTTACCCAAAACTAGTTTGGTCAGCTCTGCAGGCGGTCAAAAACAAATGCCTTTAACATTGTACTCTCAAACATCAGCTCTGAAATGTTGTGAAGGAATGTTCATCTCCTTTCTGGACACATTTCCACACACCTTTGCTAGTAATTTAACTCAACACATGCACAACACAGACACTGCAGTGGTTCAAGATAGACAAGACGAGCATGTCAAAAGGGTCACACGCTGCTAAGCTCCTGCAAGCCAAGCTCACTGCGTGTACTGGGGATTCTCTTGCACCGCCCATCCACCCCATGGCCTGGTACACGTGCCACCACCCCATCCAGAGCCATGCCAGGGGCTCCTCTCATTATCCACATCTCCTTCACAATTTACTCCTCTCCATTTATCACCTGGAGCTTACGTCTCCAGCTTGCTCCTAATCTCCTCCCTGCTGCCTGCTAATATCTACGTCCCCTTCCTACTCACTTCTGTATTATTATAAACCTTCATTCTCTCTCTCCCTGCCAGCTTCCTTCCTCTCACAAATGAAGGGCTCTGTTGATCCCTCCCTTACGAAGTTTCTGTCTCATTTCCTGCCAGAGGAGGCCATGTTCATTTTGCAAAAAGAATCGTTACTAATGTTTTCTACTTGGGAGAGAGGTTGAAGTTCTCAGCCAACATGCTAAACTTGATTGTGAGGACAGCAGAGGTGAGATCAGACATACTATTCTCCTGGAAATCGTTACAGATGCCACCAGTGGGTAGGGATAACTGAAACTATGGATCTGCAGAAACTGAAGAGGCTGCTCTTTCTTCTTCTTTTTCTCTCAGTAGCTAAAATTGATGCTTATTGTCACGTACTGTCACGTACCATCCCCAGCTGTCAAAAAAAAAAACCAAACAAGAAAATACAAGATTGTCTACACATTTGTTTCAGGAACACTGGGGGGGGGGTCTTTTGGAGGAGAAAAGCCGAGAGAATTGAGAAAGGGAGTGTGAAACAACATCAGTGAACATTAACTAAAGTCTTCAAGACATTTTACCCCAGAAAAACTTACAGAGTTGGGAAATACACAGACAATACCTCTCTTTACGCAGTACACACATATGGAAATACAAACAGTATTTCCCGTGGTGACCCTTCCAAGGAGGAGCAATGCTCCACTAGTTGATACACACACTTTTTGTAAGATAGTCTTCTTCTGTAATTTCCTTCTATACATAATTTTTAATAAGAATGTATTCCCAGGGGCTGACAGTATCAGGAAATCTAGGCTATGCCAACAAGAAGGGATTCCAGTCAAACATCATCACGTCTAGCATGCTGTTTCATTTACAAATCTTTGATTTCCAAATGAATGGCAGTTCAAAGTACACATTAAATACAGATACTTTCTGCTTATGAATGTAGAGATTGTTAGAGATTAAGTTACTTTTTAATTAAAGACTTAAGCAGGTGTCAGTTCGTGATACTCTTTGAATTTGGTTTAAACAGATCCATGTTCCATGATTACCCAGCAGCGCGCTTTAAATACAAGCAGAATCAAAGAAAGTTTCCCAAACAAAGCGAAGGAAAGCTACGCTGTCGGAAGGTTTGAAGTTTGGTACTACTCATCTGTCATGTACGGAACATCATATATTTAGTTGGAAAAAGCATTCAAAAGCACTTCAAAAATAAACAAAAGCACTGCAAACAGCCTTACAAGACAGAACCCCAGGCCACATCAGACCTATTAATTTCAGTGGGGTTTTGTTCTACCTCTATATATGCATCTAACTATCCAAAGTTAATTTGCAGTATCAAGGCCTAAAACAGGTAATTTAAAAGCATTCTGGACTCAAATAATCAGAGCTTTAAACATGGAAATGGAATTACTTCCAAGTAATTATTCTCTCAGCATCATACTTCAGAGTGATAGCAATATGAAGAGTACCCTGTTTCCTCATTACTCAAAGGTTATTTTCTTTTTTTAAAGGAAATGCAAAGATTAATCTAATGCCATCTGATAAAAATACCTTAATATTTACCTCCATATTTTGTTGTAATACATACTGAATTCAAATGAAGTGATTCCAAAATTATCCTGGATGCTTCTCATTTCAAGATGTTAAATATTGGCTCTTATAAATCTCCATTACACATTGTCTGACAATATTTGCTGCTCTGGACTACATGGACTGACTTTTAATTCTTACAGAGGTCGTGATAATAAAGTTTGTAGAAGTTGGTCACGGGTGACATTTTAGAATTTCATACTTATTACAAGTCCCTCCTTTCCAGGTCTAGTTTCACATAAAGTAAGTGTAAAAAATGGTTAGAACTGCCAAATGCATAAATTCTCTTGATCCTTTTTACCTCTTACATCACCAGTAACAGCTACCCTCAAACTGGTCTCCTAATCATCCTTAGAAAAACGGCACTACAATTTAACATCTCTGCAGTGGTGTTAGAGCTGACACCTGAAGACCATGAAAGAGCACACATCTAATCTCAGACTTTAATAACCAGTAAATCACAAACTGAAGTCCCAAAGCCAAGATAAGGCCATTAGTAGAGCTGTGGGAAGAAAGTAACAAGGGAGACGGAGACGGCAATCCACCAGGTCGATGCATGGTGTGGAGTGGAGTGGGTAGCAGGGAGGATGGCCAACAAGCACAGGGAGGCAAAGAGCACAGTTGCCAAAACAGAGGATGCTGCCCAGCTGGAGCTGTCATCTACAGAACAAAGTACCAACCTGCACCTCGGACAGTGGTTAACAGAAGCTACAGCATGACTGATAAGGCATAGTCTGATTAGCACAAAAGCACAATTACTGGAGCTTCAACTGATCCTAAAGGGAAGACTGAGCACTCCTGTAAAAATCAGGTTTCCATTTTCAGATACTTTTTTCTACTTCTTCAGTATTAACTACAACAATATTGCATACAGAGAAATGTAGAAACCAAGATCTGTTTGATTGCCTCAGCAATACAGTGTAAATCTGGAGTAACCACAAAGGCTTGAATCTCAAAATATGCACCAGTGCAATTGGCTCCTGAATTTTACCAGTTTTTTGTCTGGAGACAGTGTGAGGAATCTCCTTTAGCCAGGAAGGAAAAACTATTAAAGTCAGGTAAGATGCTCTCAGCAGCTACGGTAGGCACGGGGTTATTAAGTGGATCTTTCCATGGCTGCTCCAGCTCCAGTTTTATTTGCTGGGAGCTGGTTATGTAACTAACACAAAAGAAGAGAACCATTTCTGGGTTGTTTTCCTTTGCAAGCCCTGGGCTGCCAGGAGGAACTGAGAGAATTCCAAAGCAGCTTCCTTTCGGTTGCTCTTTTGGGCGTTTCTCTTTGAAGTGGCACCCTAAGCGGCTGCTCATTCACCAGTGTTGTAGGTAGCCTTTAGAGCAATACTTTCCACCCTTCAAGCTTAAGTACAGAAACACACAATTAATTAAAGCAAGTTGTGTTATTGCTTCAGCCTTTTATTTCTACTTGGTGTCAGACTCTAAGATGCAAATACTCTTTGTAGTAGGATTTCAGACACTCTGGAGAAAGTGCTGAACTTTATATGATCTGATACGGTTTGGGTAACACACGAACAGTCTAAGAAAACCATTTAGCTATTGCTTAGAGGGAAAAATCATTCTAAAATCTAGAAACAGAGTGAAACTCCACAATGGCTCTAACTACTTTGCAGCTTTCCTGTGCTGTATTTAACCGATTATTTAACCCTTTGTTCTGAGGTGCCTTTTTTTTAATCACTCCCCCCCACCCAGAAAGAAGAGTAAGACTAAAATTAAATTTTATATGGAACGATTGCAAAGCAGATTTGGCTAGGAAATCTTCGTTTGTTAACAGAAAAATGGACCACTTACTCACCAGATGTCTGTCATGCAACAAAAAATGCATCTAATGCTGCTTATAATAATAGTGGCCAAACAGCACATTACTGTTTTCCAAATATTTTCCTGGTGTGGAATGTTTGTAAACTATCCTCTTGCACTGCTGCCAAACTCCAGAAACACTCTCTAGGGCAGTTTTAGTTCTTAACTAAAGAAATATCCTCACATTATTAAGAATTATTACGGAGAAAAGATTTCAGTGAATCTGTCCTAACGCAATGGCTCTCTCTCATGTCCACATAGCGTGTATGTTATTTATTTTCATTCTTTGAGCACAGGATTTTATAGTCATAATTATCTCATTTTTTCATAGTACAAACAGTGCAATTTTTATTCATTTGGGTCAACATTTTTGTTGCATTCTTCCTCTGTTTTTTTCTTCCCTTTAAAATCGGCATTAACAACAATTACACTATATTTATGCTATCAAAATACCTGTTGGGGTAGAGATTTGTTAATAAATTGTACTTTCAAATGAACATAGATCAAAAGTGGCAATAGTAAAATGGACAGCTAGAGGAAATGATGTTTTAACACCATTTTCATCCTCCATATCCTTGAAAAGAAATAGTTCTTCAACCACGCACCTTCATCTAAAAAGATTTTTGTGCAAGAATTTTCACCAAAATCTGGAAGGCTTCAAGAAATAATGTTCAGTCGAGCAGATTGTAGAAGCTAGAAGCGCTTCATGGTCAACTGGCTATGAAATCCTGCGAGCTAGCCACAATCTTGAGCATGCAATCTTGCTGCTTTACATCTTTTTTTAAAGGGTTGAAGAGCACCCAAGCATTTATTAAGGAAGACAGTAAGGCCTGGGAATTTTTCCCTTCTAATACATCTCATCTCCTGTTTCCTCTGCGCTGCATAGCGAGCTGTAGTGCCTTCAGCCTGTCCTGTAGTCTTCACAAAATCCACCCAGAGGGTTAAAGCCCTTCATCCAACCCCGCCACGTGAGGTCTGCAAAGGAAAGAGCTGCTGAAAGCCTGCTAACAGGAAAAGCTCAAGAGCAGTGTGTTATATTCTGTGTGTTTGGATTAGCCCACAACAGCTAAACAAACTGATTTAATGTCTAATGACATTTTCGAACAATAGCTAATAAAATTATTCAAAGTATGCAGAGACAAAAGATACGCACAAACACACCAGAATATGTCTCTAATACTTCTACACAAGCAATGACCTAACAGTGAATTCCAGCAGTTTGGCCATTCAAATTAGAGGTCAAATGTAAAGGAGCCCAAGTAAAAAAACTACTGAATAGAAAAGACACAAATACTCCTGCCTTGCCCATTATTATTAGAGACATATTCTGGTGTGTCTGTGTGCATCTTTTGTCTCTGCACACTTTGAATAATTTTATTATCTCTTTCCTATTTGTATGGAACTATAAGGTTTTGTCCCATGTTTTTAGCATAGAACCTTGTTTCTGAAACAGAACCATGGTCTTTTCAAAATAAATAAATAAAAGGCACGTTACTGAAGTGAATCACAAGCTCTGAATACTTTCAGAAAGCTTCTCTGAACTAGCTTGGTTAGCAGGTCTCAGGGATTTTCACTAAAGCCACATGAGGATCCTGAGTCATGCCAGCAGAGGAAGGAGCTGCGATGGATCCAGATGCTATCGCTGCTCTCCCCGCCGGTTTGCCACTGACCCACTGGTGGTTCCCGCTCCGGCAGTGATGGAGCTGGCACAAGGAAAATAACATTCCTGCACCCGGCTCAGCAGCTTGAGTTCACTGCAACGCCCCTGGAGAGGGTGCACCTTTGCGGTCCGGTCCGGAAAGCAATCTGCGAGAGTGCAGAGTGAGGTGTCCCACTGCTGGGGCCGGTGGCCCTCGCCCCAAGGGAGGCTGTGCTGTCCCCCTGGGGCCGTGGCACCTCCAGCCACCACAGCACCACGCACCAGAGCCCGCCGGGCAACGGCCCGCAGAGGAAGCTGGATGCATTTCTCCAACCAGAGTCGCTGGTTCTGAGGAACTAATGTGTGATTAATGGGGTTGCGGCACTGGTACAACTGCGGTCACCTTTTCAAAGTTTTCCATCCAAGTTCTCACAACCTGAAATGTTGTAGCAGATTGAAAAATGAAAGGGACTAAGAGTTGTGCGTATCTAAAAGGCAGTTTAAAGCAACTAGTCTAAAATTTGCAAATACATCTTGCTTACTTCAGCTGATTTGCACATTCAATTCAATTTTTTTTAATTAATAACCAAAGTATTTTAAGACATGTTATGACCAAATACGAACTTGCTGAATACTCACACTAAGATAAAACACAAATAAACAGTCCTAAATGAATCCCATTAATATTACATCTTACTTCTACACTTAGAACAACAGCACTGAAAAATACGAAGAAATGTCAGCGGGGCCTGGCTGCATTCTGTGCAACGAGCGAGGGGATCTTTGCCCCCCCCACAGTCTCTTTATCATCTCCCACCAACAGTTTGCGCTCTTCTGAAGGTACCATCATTTCAGCTTAAGATAAAAGCATACCGAGGAATATTTCTGATAATCCTTTTATATGAATAACTATTATTTATAGACAATATACACATGGGTATGAAGGCCCAAATGTACACCCACTAATTCACTAATACCATAGTGATGCTTCAACAAAACCACTTCAGCTCATAAAAATAATATTCTGGCAACCACAGTCCTAAATAACTACTTTCACTTTAACCCTGTGATTTGTTTAATCCATCTGAATCACTAATTCTACCTAAGTCTGTTACTGCATAGAGCACTTTTTGAAAGTCACTATACTGCTGAACAAAATTGAACAGAACGTCTTAGTTTTTGTATTATTTAGCTCTAGTAAGTAAAAAATATTATCAGAATTGTCTAACTATTCCTGTCAGATGTAGCAGCGTGTCAGAAACATCAGCATTTCAAACATGTGGTGACTTCATCATCCGAACCACTACAAACTCTTCTATAAACAAAAACCTGCACTGCTCAAATACAACTTTCATATTAACAAAGTGACTTGTAATTATGAACTTTAAGACTGTGCATTAACTTCACAAAACCATCGCAATGAGAACTGTATTTGGGGGAAGATGGACAGGGAACCGCCATATTTAATTCAGCGTATTAATCAAGTCAATAGCAACAGTATGCTGTGTCTGAAAATGGAGCTTGTGAGGAGACCCTCAAGGCTTCTGTGACCCCTGCTGCTCAGTGGCAGCAAAGAAAAAGTCCATTAGGTTACGTATGTCTTTCACGCTCATGCTGGACTCCCATCCAGCTGAACTTCTACCACGTGCACAGAAAAAATATCTGGCTTCTGTTTTAAGGTGTTTTAAGTGTGGGCTAATCTTTGTGGCAGGTCACAGAAGAGGCTCCACCTTCACTGAGGCTGCCACTTGCTTACTTTGCAATGAGGCTGAGTTAAAAATTAAGTCACGAAAGTAAACCTCAAACACTCTTGTTCACTGTTTCCCTCAGTCCCCTCGCAGCTGTCTGGCCAGGACCGAGACTCAGCACACAGCCCCATGGGTCTGCCACAAGAAACACCTGGGCAAGTTCTACCAGTCAGAATGTTGTTACAATTTGGACTTTTCTGGTCAAAACACAACAGCCTCCTCTGCCCCACACCTACCCCAAGTTACTCCGGACGATCAGTGACAAGTGACAGTTTCGTAGCACAACTGTGTAGGGGATTACAGATCTTTACATTCAAACAAGCCTCGGGGAAAGCGTGCTAGGCAAACCTGAGCAGGACAACGTAAAATCTATCAGGTTGTGGGCACCGCAAACTGAAATAAGGGATGGACTGGCGGGGCCTATAAGAGAAAGCAGTCGCCTCTATAAAACCAAGCAAGCGGCAGACTCGCAGGAGCCACGTTAATGCCCTCTGCTCTCCCAAGAGACCCAAGGAGCACTATTCCATCTCCCAGTCTCTGCATTTTTCTACTGCAAAAAGCCTGTGTGCTAAAGTTTATGAGGTCTGAATTTCAAAAGGAAAGCATGCTTCACCTTAAACTCTATGTCCAGCTGTCACTGGTATTTTATCAAATGTAAATCAACGGAGTTTGGGGGTTTTGCTCTGTGTTTCAAAATATAAACCATACATAACTGCTTAACCAAATGAGTGATAAGCATAAAATATTACAAACCATAAAAAAAAAAGGAAAAAGCATAATCCTGGGCTGCCCCACATTGTCTCCTCACAGAAATAGTACTGCTGAGATTAAAGAAGTGCGTGTTTATTTAACAATTTGACCTATCTCCAACAATAAAGCATTTAATGGAAAATATTAATGTGGGACCTACAAACAGAGCCACTATGTTATAAAGATTGTAAATAGAGAATTGGGATGTTTTTTACTTTAATATAAACAATAAAGGCTTAGCCAAAAGGAACAAAAACAAAACAAAAAAAAAAAACAACTGAACTAGGTAAATACTTAGATCATCAATACTGACAATCAAAAAACTTCTCTGGTGTTAACCTCAGAATCTGTTTTCTAGTCCTATCAAAGTTTTAGCTTACAAGATACTGCAAGAATAAAAATAAGAAACTAATGGTATAAAATAAGAAAACACATGTATGTTAAATACACTACATACATGCCTAATGTGAACGACACATTCTTCATTCGTTTTAGGGACCAACTCCCTTACGGTTTATAAGTAAAAGCATATAGTATACTTTACTGCTTTGGGGAGGAAGGAAGACACATAAATTAATTCCTCATTACAGTTTAAAAAGGCAAATTATTTAAGGACTATTTGTATTCAAGCTAAGTAGACAGAATCATGATATTACACGCTTTCGATTCAACTGGAAAAAATTTACATTTACCTACCATCTCATTAAAGTAAGATGACCTAGCAGTAGTCATCTTCCTCTTTTTTTTTTAATTAAAATGTTCTTTTTGAAGGCTTAAAATGATTCTGAGGTTTACAGCAAAGTTTTTTTTAAAGCATACACTGGCTCTTTTTCACGTCTAATGTTGGTTACTGTCTAAACTCTCCAGAGGCCAAGTGGATGTCACAGGCTTTTGCTAAATCGCATTGTTTTTCAAAGGCAGTAAGGGATATGACTCTCGACAATCACAGCTGCCATGAGTATCTCTAAAGAAAATCAGATTTTACTAACATAATATTTTTGCCAGTTTGGCTTCTTTCACTCTGGGTTTATTACTCCATTAACACACACAGCTTTGCAGAATAGCTACTCCTATGGTAAAAACTCTTTTCTTGCACCAAAAAAAGCTTTCTGGTTTGATGCAGCTGCTATTTGCCTCCCATTACGTAACTACACCAAAGGTTGAACTGCTCTCGAACCACAGTAACGTCTTCCCCATTCGTCCTTTCCAAAAAAAAAACAGACCCCCAAAATCCCCTGTCACCATTACGAGCAGAGTCCATAGAACGGTCCTCCTGGCAGGATCAGGCCCCCAGTTTCAGCAGCAGCCCCCTGCGCCAATATGAGCATGAAGCTGAAGCTTAAAGGATTACGCGTCCGTATGTGCAGGGGAAGTCACATGTATACGCAGAGTGCGGTGCCACTGCCCAGGGCGGTGCAGCGGTGTCAGCAGTCTTTTTCTAAGCTTCCCCGTTGTTTACTCCTACTAGAGAAATGGGATATCCGAGTTTTCTGCTGAGCTCACGTTGAAAAGGGTCTGACTTGATGGGCAAAATGGCTCTGCCAGCCATCAGGGAACAATAACGCAGTGCCTACCAGGTGAGATTTTAAGAAGTTCACCTTTTAGATTGCTTTCGGTTTTTAACAGCCTAGAAACAATTTACATTAATGCATATAAAGCCTGCGTCAGTGAAAATGAATAGCGCCGCTGTTAGAAACCCATGTTCAGTTTTTAGACAACAGTTCTTTAGGAAAAACATCATAGTTTAAATTTGTCATGCTCCTACTTTTATCTGGTTGTCCAAAAGAAAGTTACAGTAGGCTTTTTCTTAAGCATATCAATTTTCATGCTCTTGCACATTAGACTGGATTTCTCATTTATTGTTCCTGCATGTACTGAGTGTGTGTTTTTAAGGGTTTTATTAATCACTCTGAATATGAGATCTCAACTTTTCTGTATATTAAATCTAGAAGTATACAGTATAGCAAATTGATCAAAAGTTAATCTAATTAGTCTTTAATAAAGCAAAAAGTTCTCAGTGAAAGTGAGATACTTATGAATCTTCTATTCCCAGCATAAAACACGCAGCAAACCATACTATGAAGTATTACTGCAAAGCAGCTAAAAGACACAGCAGTAACTAATTAAATAATTAATCACCATTAAGCTGCATTTTCATTTATATTACAAAAGAAGGTAAGCCAGAAGCAAACTTCAAAGCACTAAAAATTTCCTAACTGCTTTCAGCAGAAGCTTTGAATAAGCAGAATGACTGCTGTCCTTTTTAGCCTCCACAGGCAGTTTTAACTATGCTAATCACCATGATATTTGCAAATCTTTCTTCTACTGTACTTAGCAGAAGACCTACTTTCCTTTAGGGCTCTCAGCCAAACTTTATGTCTTTTTTGTATAAATGTTAAAGCAGCACAAAAAGGCAGCGCCCTATTTCTCATGCCAGCATCACATCCATGGTGTATTTGATTGGCCCCACGATTTAAGTCAAAGCAGTATCCCATGGATTTCAACAGAAGTTGGACTGATTCTGAAATGATAATAAAAAGAGTTAATCAAATGTCTGGACAAAGTGATTCATGTGTACGTCTATGTTTGTGATCTGCACATCAGAATGATTCATTTGAACATCTGTGTGCAGGATCTGAACATCAGATAAGAGTTTATCAGAATATTATGCATATTTTCCACAACAGCTAGAACATGTAAGGCTCATTTAAGTGAACATAGGCTAGTAGCCTCCAGTGACCTCCCTACAAACTGTGGTTTATTGTTGGTATTCACCCTCTGCCTGTGTGGGTTGTGTGAAAACAACCACTTATCAATCATTACTAAGCAACTGGCTCTGTGACAAACTAATTACTCCTCAGGCTTCCACCCATTAGCACAGGAGGAAGCAGATTATAAATTCATGTTATATATCAAGGCTCTATACAGCTCCTGCAGTAACAAAATCCACTACAGAAGTCATGCTTTTTTCCTGTGGTGTGCAAGACTTTAAAAAATGTGTGTACCTATAACAGACACTAAGAAATCTTTTTTAAAAAATCTGTTCAAATTAAAAAAAAAAATCAGTAATTGCTGAATGGCACATGAATCAATACACTAGAATTAGTCAGCAATACTGTTTATTTCAGTGTCATTTATTTGGCTGTAGTTCCAGTAATTTGTACAAATCCTACCCGTGGCTTCCCAAAATACCATGGATTGAACAGAATGTGGGTAACAGGTAGCTACAGGTAGTATACTCAAGGTGTGACTTCATCGACATTTTTGTAATGGGAGACTTTAGGTTTAGAGAGTCCTGGTTTACAGAGGTCCTAGACTCCTTTGCACTTTTCTTCTCCCAAAATTACTTTCATTTTTTTGCCCTTGGAACAATTTGCCCAGCCTTATACCAGGCTGGAAAAAATAAGACCCTTTAAGAATAACTAAGGAAGGATTCCCATCCACACACCTGTGAAGCGTGGCCAAGGACTCAGATGGAATGATCAAATACTTCAATCTGTTAAACCCTCTCCAAGCATCCTAGAACAGAAAGTGCTAAAGGTTATTACTGGCTGTTTCACATTGGATGGAAGGGTCATTCCATGCATGCAGGTGCAATGGGGAGCTTTGTAAGAAACCAAGACTATTTGTAGAAAATGTCAGTTAATAAGGGGTAAAAACCCCACCACTGATCAAGTGGAGTGGGCAGTGGCACGTGACAAGGAGTAAATGGACAAATCAGAATCCATTCACGTCAGCACGATGCCTCTTAATTAATTTCAAGTGCCTGGTAAATGAAAATTCCTACTCCAAATCATACAGTCTAATAATAGCCAGTCTTAGACCAACACTAATATATACTAGCCCTCCTAAAATGTTCAAGTAAAATACTTCATTCAGACATTATAAATGGAATATTAAAATGCAATCAGTAAATACGCAACTTCATCCAAGGGGCAGCCAGAAAATGGTATTTCTTTCACAAAGCAACAGAAATTAAAAGCCACGGGAGTGTCAAGAACAAGATGTCTCAGACTTTTGCTGACAATTATCAGAAAGATATTTGCTTACAGATGTGGCAAATTTTGAGGTAATTTCGGCCTTGGTGCAACCCTGCTGAGGGCCAATTTCCCTCTTTAAACTCCATCTTACACACTCCTTCTTGTAAATGTTATCTGAGAAAGAACTATGTCAATATTTTTGCATTTACTGGAAATCTGGTCTCTGCAGTCTGAGTCTGTTTCACAAGACTTTCCTTTACCCAGCCAACCTGATGTCTCGTTGATAAGTCACCGGGTCAGCTTTCACTGATGTTTCTAGTAGGAAATGGCATTATATTATAGTTTCCAGGAAAACCACCATCTGTGCTTCCCATCAGTCTTTGTAACTGGCAGCAACATATCTGTGGGGAATGTTTCTGTACTGCCAAATTTCAGCAGCATTCCCTGTCACAGCCCTAAGCATGGGTGAAGCTAACGAACAGTGGGTTAAGAGCTGCCCTTTCCACCCTGCCAACTCATTTACAGAGTAATTCCAGCAGAGCCGGTGTGCCTTGGACACTCTGTCCCTGGGATAAATTCAGTCCACAGTATCTAGAATAGGGATAATTTGCATGAATTCTGATTGGCAAGAATCAGTGATCTTTACTGGAGTGATGCTTATTGACCAGAAGCACAATGTTCAGTTCACACACACTCCTCACCTGGAACCCGAGCATCCCAAAATGCTGGAAATGCCACGATCTAGCCACTTGCTATCTCATAGGAGGTGCAAACAGATCATTTGCACCTATGATCTAAACAAAGAAATCAGCTAAACAAAATTGTCTTGTCATTTTATATTTTCTCAAATATTAAAAAGGCCTCAGCAGTAAATTTTAAATTCATATCTTTGATCTGATGATCTTTACACTGAAATGGAACGTATGTGTTTCATAAACATTTGTGCCCAAAATCAGTCTTAACTGACTTGTTCCACAGTTTAAGCATCTGTAGATACGAGGGTGGAAAGCCTCTGTAGTTAAGCATTGATGATTATCATGTAAGAAAGATCCTTCAATGAAACTGTTCAACTAGTGTATTCCAATCCTTAAGTCAGAAAAAAATAACTAAAATACTTTCATTAAAAACAGTGGGACACAGTGTGTTTACTATGTAAACCTAGTTAAGTCCCAGCTACTCTGAACATCAACATCATGATAGCAAGAAAGTTTTCTCAAGGCATGTGTAATCCTTGTTAGATCCACTGAGTTGAAGTATTTCGTATTAAAAGAAACTAGCTTTAAATTGAATGAAATCGTTGCTGCCATTAATGGGCTTGTTTGCTCTCCAGGAAACTGAAACTGCATGTTTTAATTAAGTCTTTTGGTTTCTGTGGCTCACCAGTTACAAGCACAGTGGAAATTCTGCCACAGGTTAAAGTTTTAGAAGACTTTTTCACTGAACCAGTTAAAAAATGGAATATATATATAGCGGCTTTCAGTCATCTTGATACCGAATTTAAGTTTGCTACCACTTAGTTTTACAGTAGGATAGCTGCATCAAAATCAGTTTCCAAGTGCTCTGAAAACATGAAGCAGGACCTGCAGGACTACTAATTGGCTGTTCGTATTCAACACTTGCATGGTGCCGTCTGCTGATGCTTGAAACCTGTCACTTCTTCCATTCCAGTTACTCAACTTTACAAAATCCAGAGCTCGAAACATCTTATGAAGCCTATTTTCTAATACTACACTCATTCTAATTATTACTGTTACTTAATACACCATAAGTTACTGGAAGTGACTACGAACACCTGGAAAATTACAAGGGTTTTGCTTTGCATATAACTCAATTTTGTAAGAAAAGTACTACCTAGGGGATATTTGGGCATCTCGAAATTGTATCTCATTTCAGAAGCCCAGGCAGATAAGCCTTGTAGACAAATACAGGTAACCGCTGCATAAAGTCATTCCGCCTGATGGAATACTCATCTTTAGAACTGCACAAAAATAAGTCACTTTTTGCAGTAATGAAATCTTAAACTACAATACATCTATGATGTATTAAAAGCTGCACTGCTCACTCCACGGTGAATAAAAAAGCAAAATACATCAGGTTTTCCATACAGAGGCTCTTTGGGAATTCAGTGATAAAGCTAAGTCAGGAAGAGGTGGAGCAGGAGACCAGTCACACTCGTCTGATACTGGGACACCGAGAGAAGTAACAAAACATGATCTGGTTTATCAAGTTAACCCATGCAGAGCCCCCAGCACCGCTGTTCCTGAGCAGTTGCAAGGAAGGCACAGCCATCAGCAACCAAACTCCCGCCGAGCCTCTACTACAGAGAAACAAACAGCAAAAAAAAAAGGAGGATTTATCTGGAGTGGCAGATGTGCCTGGCAGATAGCATCTGTGTCTGAACATGGGACTCCTTCCACACGAGTCTTCAGGGGCCTTACACTGGACTATCTTCTCTCCACAGAACTCAATCTCCTCATTTTGCAAGAATTCCATTTGTCTCTTCTACCCTGTAGTACTTGGTTACTACAACCTTCCAGACCACCACCACACTCTAACAGATATAACAGTCTCCTAAAAACACCCTTTGGCAGTCTTTATTACGGCTTCCAGAGGAGTTGATTTTTTTTGTCTGTCTTTTTTGGAATATATTATCTGTTCTCATAAGCTTTAAGCTGCTTAAAAATCGAGGGAGAAGAGAGAAATCAAACAGTTATCCGATTCTGATGGATACACATGTTGTTTTGCGCAATCTTCCATGAACTCTGAAGACAGAAGAAAGTTCTTCAGTTCTAACCTAATATACTGAAGCTGCGCATCTTGAAAAAGAGTTGCCATAACCTAAACTCAAGTTTTCCTCTCTTTCTTCCAAACCAAAGGAGCATCTGAACTCATTTGTTGATGCTTGCTGATGTGTAACAGCAATTTGCAGAGACTTACTTCTGACATGGCCTTACACGAACTTGGGTTCCCAGAGAGATGAACAATCTACATAAAAATAAACTGTGCAGCTGACATTTTTAATAGTTTTGTATTATATGGAATTATATATATTTATATAATAAAGATTATGTAAACAAAAGGTTAAAACAGGAATAAAATTGTAGTTGCGAAGAGGCCAGGGGCAGTAAGCAGATTCTCATGGCACAAATGGGGTCTGAATGATCGGGCAGCTGCCATGAAGACCATTTACCACAAAGATGGTACTTACAGAATGAAAGAACCAACAAGTGACAGTGGTTGCCAACATCTGTGGAACAATAAAAAAGGTCACCTAGCAAGTGAGAGAGGGGCCCACAGGCAGGAGCTGAATTTTGAAGTGCTCCAAAGACAACATATATTCAGAATTTCTGGAAAAGCAGCAAGTGAGCAATCTCAAAGGATGACGAAAGCAAAATGTGAAAACCAATTTCAGAGGCATGAGGGTATCTGTGCTCAATTCCACATGTGACAGAAATACACCCTTGCAGTTTTTGAGAATTCAGTTTTTATTGTTGACTCAACATGCCTCAGAACAGTTTGAGATGTCCCACGGGAAAGTATCAGAGAAGTCATACATGAAAGAGTATCTATCATACTTGGAAACCCTGTGTTAAGTCTGATATGACACCGTGTACGTGTCATAGCAGCAAACGGTGATGGGAGGTGCAGCGTTAACTGTAATGGAGTCATCAGGGAGCGATAAAGAGGGAAAAAAGGGCCAGGGAGATGTGAAAAACAAGGTTTTGTAAAAAAAAAAACAACAGGGGCAATGTACATAAGCATTTATGTCTGGACAGAAGGAATGCTTAAGGAATAACACTGAACCAAGGGAAGCCAGTTAAGCTATAAGGCTGGAAATTAGGTCGCAGCACTCAAATTGTGCAGAATTAAGCAGGAGTAAGCAACAGTTTGATGGTATGAGTCAAAGGTCTTTTTCTGTAATTTTTAATTATTGTTATGCTGCTACTAAAGCAAGTTCATACTACTAAGGCAACGGGTTTAGAAAACCGAAACCTGAGCCTAATGACGAGGGTGCAGTCAGCAGGAGCAGGAGGCTGGGTGCCCACTCCTTCCAGGAGTTCCCTTGCCAGGGGTGGCAGAGCCCCTGCTCCCTCTCGCAGGAGTGGGGACTGACAGGGCTGCTGTGGAAAGGAAAGCCCACTCCTCTTCCAACTGACCTACTCCTGCTTTTCTGTTTGCACCTTTTTAAACCTACAAGACAAGGTTACATTCAATGCTACTTTATATCAGTTATTCTTGTTATTTAGTTATGGCTTCTTTCACATCATACTGCGCTGAATTAACTACACTATAAAATGGAACCGACATCAATTATAAACATACCACCCGTCAAACTGGTCAATGATTGCACCACAAAGACATAAATGATAGGGTTGGAAGGGGCCTGTTTTTCAGCCCAGCACCCAGTATCAAGCAGGATTTTCTTCTCCACTAATGTTAAAAGCATTTTATCTGAGCTGTATCATTATATTATAAACAGCAGCAACTCCATACGGGAAGTGTATTCTGCAACCTACTTGCCTGCACTGATGCATTCCCCCCCCCATCTAACCTGAGCAATCTAGTTTTACTTTTCTGTATACCCAGCCAACAAGTCACCTGTTAATCCCTATGGCACGCACACAAGCCTGTAAGCCTAAAAAAAAAGTCACATTCCCCAGACTACAAGGTAGCAGCAATGTGACACTTCATTCTCTCACACTTGAGAGTTCAGAGTGTGTTCCCCTTGAGGTACAGCTAACTGCAGGTATGCTATTTTCCAGATATACCAATCATCCACTATTTAAATTTTTAAGAACTAATCCATAAATAATAATTAGCATGTCACTTTCAAAAAGCACCTTACAAACGGATGAGTAGCTGACAATCTACTAAGTCACGGTTTATGCATATATTTAACTCTCCTGGTCAAGCTTTTCTCAGTCTTGATCCGAAGCAAACCCATGCCACCCAGCGAAGCTCCACACAGCGCCCAGCCTTCCCCGACGCAGAACCCTCGGGTTTCAGTCTCTGTACAAATTAAGAGATCCTGTGGGAACTCTCGAAGACCCAATGAAGGTAGGAGGCTTCGGCCTGTTTAGAGACTTACCTTCTTGGCAACAGCTTTATTAGCTATGTATGGTTTATAACGACATTACAGCTAGTGAAAACACATATTGAGAGTTACATAAACTAGATAAGAACTATTTCACAGATAGACGATAACAGAGCAAGTAGACAAATCATTTATTGTCTAAACAAAAGAAAAAAACTGCAGAGCAAGAGACAGTGCTACAGCTGGATAAAGGTTTCGGTTTTAAGTCAAATAAAACAATCAGAGTGTAGAACAGTCATGCTTGAAACTGTTAGCCAGCCTGCTCTGCAACTTCGTCCTGCATTATGAATGAAAGTGTCGGAAAAAACCCTCACTACACCTATGGACTCTGTAACACAACTGAGCAGAACTTCATTTTTTTTCTCATTAATTCAAGATCATTTTATGCATCTTTTCTAAAATAATCTTTGCCGTCAAAGTGCTCTTAACTTTTTGTGCAGTGTTGTAAGAAGTTTTTCTTACGTACTTCATGCGAATTTTTATCTAAATAAAACCACATTCAGTTTTTATGACATGTAAAGAAATTGGCTTTCGGCCAGGTATCAGAACTCTGAAAGTACTTCTGCACTAATACCTTTCCTGCTTTGCTGTTTGCCCAATGAACTTCTGGTGATCAAAGTCCTGCTAAAGTTTTGAGGCAGCAAAGACTTGATGCCAGTGTGTTACAGAGCTATCCATAGCACACATGCAATTCTGTCCGTGGACTGTGTATCAACAGGAATGCAGGAGTTGTTTACCATCTGGGAGTTGCAGCGGTTTTACAATATTCATAATGAACTGTTAAAAACAAACGAAGAAGCACAGACCTTGCCTATGAAACCAAACTGCAGTTAGACAGAGCAACTCAACCCAGAGTAATCATTTTTAGAGTTTCTCTGGTATTTATTCCATGAACACTTGCTTAATTTTTAATGAAGGGATTTTTCATTGGTGTTTATTTGCTATGGAATAAAGCCTCAGAATCTCTAAATATAAGACAAATTATTTCAAAAAAAGTGAGGCAGCTCTTGATTTTGGTTGACAATATCAGTTAAAACATACTTCAAAGGTGATGACTGTAGTTCACTAGCCTGAGGAGCTCTGACATAAAAAACAGAACCACCATAGTACAAAATTCAGTATGGGATAAATTTTCAACCTACAATTCAAAAACTCTTTCAAGAAATGATCCCTTTTAAAGGTGTAGAAAATATACATATTCCCAACCATTAATTGCGAGTGACATGCAGACGCTCTGAGCACAATCACCCTTCCAACTCTTTTGAAAAGGAAACAGAATGGAATCCGTAACACCATCACAAAACAAGGCTCACGTCGTAATGCCTTTTTACCACACTAGAACAATCTCCAAATTCAAAGGAAATGCTGAGAAACCTCTCTTCCCAGCTGGCATGACAAGCTAGCTCCCCTTCGCAAGCAGCACAAGCACCTGTGCACTTTGTAGGAAAGTGATTTTTAAATACTGATTGTTTCGGATATATGGCCTATAAAAATGAAGCTTCAAAGCTACATATTCTCAGCCCAGGTTAAAAATAAAACCCCCAGTCTCGAATGAGAGCCGTTGATTGCACTTGCAGGCCATGGAGCAGCCTCTCCAACGTCCCCAGAGAAGCCCCGCGCAGATGACAACCCCATAACAAACCGGTGCGCTCCAGCAGCCCGTGTATTTTAAGTCGTAAATCTGAAACCCAGAGACTGAGCTGAGCTTGATCCAACAGCTCGCTCCCCTCCGCGCACAGCCTCTCACTTCTTGAAACTGGCTGTAAACAGGGGAAGGGAGGGGCCTGCCGCCTGCCAAGCCAAGCAGAAACTTGTGAGTAACTTATAGAGGAAAAACAAGTGCAGGGCCGGCGAGCAGCACGCTGCCCGGGCGCTGGCGAGAGGCGAGCACCATGTTTTCCAAGGGAAACAAGCCCGGGCTTTGCAGCCGGCGTCCTTCCTCCCAAAGGTTGCTTATCAAACGCGTGCGGATCCGGCAGCGCGGAGGAATGCGAAACGTGAATTAAGAGGTAAGAGGCTTTGCGGCAACGCTGCTGAGGCTGGGGCCGTGGGAAAGGCAGGCTGGAGAGTGAGCGGCGGCTGGCAGGACGCTCCGTCCTTCTGCCTTCTAAGGTCTGATTTTAATTTTTCACCGTGATAGAAGTATAAAAGCAGACGAGACCAGGGGCAGCATCGGGGAAGGCTGAGTCAGGCCACGGTAAACAAGGACTGCAGCATTCACTTATGCAATGGAGTCAACCTGGGACTGCTGAACTGCTTGTGACTGAGTTAGTTTAGATTGATCGAGTAAAACTGCTGCATCCGAAGCATCGCAAGGACTTACCCAGACAAGGGCTGTGAAGACAAAACCGCCCTTGAACTGACAAAAGGCACGGCTGGGTAAGAAATGCTGAGCAGGGCCTGTGCAGCGCAGCAGACAGGTTCAGTGCCTTCGCAGGTAAGTGCCAATTAAAAAGGGGCGATTTCTACACTTGTGGCAAAAATACCTCACCTGGTAATTTAGAAGTCATCAAGAAAATTTCTTCAGAAAATATCTTTTAATTTTGCTCATTTTGGAGGTAAATTTTGTAATTTCGTAACATTACTATTTAACACAACAAATTGCCTACCATTTCTGTCATTAAAGAGAATTGTCTTATTTGACTACATTTACATGAGAGGATGTAAAGAAAAAAGGGGTAATTACTGAAAACACTTGTGAAAGCAGACATCCCGCTGCTCTATAAAATATAAAGCATGGTAGCAAAGACTGTTGATCTTCTGAGACAATACACAGGCAAGTATTCTGAGGCTGATATAATTCAGTCCAGAGTAATCAAAGCTACATGCTTAAGGATAAACCTACATAATGGAATTATGTGATTGTATCCGTGCCTGTGCTTAGTCACCCCTGCACTCACTGTAATGCATATATTTGCAATATCTAGTTCCAGTCTGCTGCTTTGGTTCAATCAAGTCATAACTGTTCAATGAGATGTAATTTTGGTTGCCTTCAACCGTGCAAAACAGCTTTTCTTTAAAAAAAAAAACCAAAAAACAAAAAACTTTCTTAAAAACTTAAAACAACAGATGCTTCCTGAAAATAAACTGGGTTGTTTTCAGTGCTCGAAAATAGTACCAAGAGTGAAAGACAACATAAAGATACCATACTTTTTACTCAAATGCAATCCTATAGCTAAAGAACCGTTTGGAGTAAACAAACAAGGAAGTTTTTCCACAAAGGTGAAAGAAAGTTTTGAAAACAACAGAACTGCATCTTGTGCTGCTGCCACAGAAGCCCCTTATCTGATTAAGTCCAACATACATCAGTGGAATAAAAATTTGTTTGCCCAGCTAAAATGTCTGTATTTTTAGCCTGATACCTGGCACGGGCTATGGTATTTAGAAAAAAATGCACACAAAACAACTGCAATGGGAAGTAAAAAAAAAAATGGAAGTTGACATGATTCTGGAACAAATTCTGTAGTATGGCTAAGGTGTCAAAGGGTTAGCACTAGAGAGGTGCAACCACGTATCCGTATGCATACAGAACCCATACCGTATAATCTGGCCATATGGTTCATGGCGTATAGCATGTTGTCTAGTAACATTCATTTTAATTGCACAGTGTTTATTGTGGATTTGATTAAATCGTGTTCTCTCTCTGGAAGGAATGCAGGGACGTGTACTTACACTTTCCTATATGTGTTAAACGGGAAGAACACAAAACAATGCTGAGTGTCTGACAGTATCAGCGTCCACGTGAGATGGGAAATCACCTGCTGCATCAATTCTACACTGTCCCAGAAACGGGCTGGCAGGAATAACCACCATAATTTTAAGGCTGTGAATGTTTTCAGTTGTACTTCAGGAGATTACTTATTTCTGCATTTTGGAAACAGACTTCTCACGACTGCTTTGAAGTTCACTGATTTCAGTTAAAATTGTATCTCTTTACTGACAATAAAGCAAAGATAGCTGGACAACAACTACTGATACTAGCATACTTTTAAAAGAATTCAAGCTATTTTGAGAGGAAACGATAGATAATTCTTGCCTTTTTGGAAAGTCAGGATGCCCCGATATTAGGTTCCCTAGACTACAGAGGTCCATTGTTTTTTCAGAACTAAATGGTTATAGGTTGGAAGTCTGAATATGAACTGACCTATAAAAAAACCCCTTCCATTCATTTCCCAATTTCCTCTAGTCTTTGTCCATTGTATCAGTGATCCTGTATACATCCACCATACCGCCTTGGATGTGCCTCCTCATTTAAAGACAAAGCTTGTTTAACACCTTAAAGAACTCTATTCTCCATCTTACTGCTAAGATTTGTGCTTCAGCTTGTATCCTTCAATTCTTTAGCAACCACCCTTATATATTATTAGCTATATAAAAGGTACTGTTTAATAATTTTAAAAAACATTGTACTAACCTTCATGCATATTACATCGGTACTTATTTTAAAGATACACAGTTTATGGTTTACCTCTGTTGCGTGTCCTATATTAGTTCATTTGCCACTAATTTCATTGAAAACTTCAGAACATTTACTAGTCTCATGAAATTTTGAATCACAGATTACTTTCTTCTCAACTAAGAAGATCAAAAGGCATTTCAGTCACTGAC
Source organism: Opisthocomus hoazin (assembly GCF_030867145.1). Lineage (NCBI taxonomy): Eukaryota > Metazoa > Chordata > Aves > Opisthocomiformes > Opisthocomidae > Opisthocomus > Opisthocomus hoazin. The sequence continues at coordinate 19,973,977 of NC_134428.1, forward strand.
CTTAAATTGATCAGTTACCTGAGGTGTATAATTTCTATCTTTAAAATGTTTTCTTCACAGTACACTGCATTTCACTTACAATATAATATTTCAACAATACTTTCACTATTTCTCTCTCTACAGAAAAGCTGGTGACCAGAGGAGAAGATACGAAAGCTAAAATCACTATGTGGACCTGTGAAACCTTAAACCACAGTACCGAGAACAGTGAGGACCAGCATCTCTGCCATGACTTCCACCTCGTGCTCTCCATCTTTTCCCTACTCTACCTCATTATATGTTTCCCAGTTGGCCTTTGTTACAATGGCTTGCTGGTCCTAGTTAATCTCTATAACAAAGCTACTATGACTATGCCAGATGTTTACTTTGTCAACATTGCCATTGCTGGTCTCATCATCAACGCTCTGGCACCAATGTACCTTCTAGGTCTTGCCAACACAAAATGGGCCATCTGGAATTCTAACAATGAAGTTTATATTACCTTACTTATTTTATTCAACGTCTCGTCTTTAGTTACCATGTACTCTACTACATTACTCAGTCTGGACTACTACATCGAACGTGCTCTACCTAGAACTTATATGTCAAGTGTGTACAACACCAAACATGTTTGTGGATTCATTTGGGGTGGTGCCATGCTCACAAGTTTTTCATCTCTTCTGTTCTATGTCTGCAATCACGTATCCACTAAAATAATTGAATGTTCCAAGATGCAGAACAAAGAAGCAGCAGATGCCATTATGGTCTTTATCGGGTATGTTGTACCAGCTATCGCTGTACTGTATGCACTTATATTGATCTTACGAATACGCAAAGAGGCTACTCCACTGGATCAAGACACGGGACGGTTAGATCCATCGGTGCACAGGCTTCTGATTGCCACAGTCTGTACACAGTTCACGTTATGGACACCCTATTATGTTATCCTCTTGGTAAGCACATTTACTAATGCACAAGGAAGAATTGCAGATGAAAATTACAGTCGAATATTACATTTTACCAAGATTCTATCAAAATTCTTGGCTTTCTCAAGCAGCTTTGTAATGCCTCTGCTCTACAGATACATTAACAAAAACTTTCCCAACAAATTACGACGTTTGCTTAAAAAGATCCACTGTGGGCATCAAGGGTGTTCTCATGAACGCACAGTAGTACAGCAAGTTATGACGTAGGTATGAAGAACCCCTCTGGTGCTCTGTTACTGCAGCACTTGGCGTACCAGTACCGGGACTGTGTTGGCACTCGGGAGTCATTAACGTGAGAGTCCCAACCAAGAGGTCAGAAGGAGCTTTCCATTACAGTTAAATGAAACAGTCTTAATTTTCAAAAAGTTAATTGTTTGCTGAAATCTGGCAGGACTCTGGCCTATGTGCTGTAATACCTGTGATATCTAATACTTTTCAGTGCACTGAATTGGTGACAAATCATAAACTCTGTCTTCATTGTTGTAATATTCCTGCCTGGAGAAATCAGTAAGCAGTTTATTGAAGTCTTGACTGAAGACACAGCACCTTGTATCTTGTATAGAAAAAAGTATTACCTTATTTTCTGTACAAAGAAGTAACAGTGCTATCCTTGATGAAGCAAACAGCATTTTTCCATGAAGACAATATAGATGACCTTTACTAAGGACCATATTATCCAATTATACATGTCCAAGTAGTAAATGTTAATTATAAATTAAATTATTTAATTTCTTTCTTCATCACTAAATCCCCTCTAAAATAAGCTTAATTTACCATTTTCAGGAATCATTTTCTCGCACAAACTAACCTACGTTAACATTTATGGTAAATTGATTTGTTTTCTAGATATAACAATTAACAAAAGTGTGCTTTATTTTTACAGTGCTTTTTTGCATCCTAAAACATTTCAAGAATTCAGAAATATTTATTAACTAATTCTAAGGGAGATGTTTGTTCTGCATATTAAAATGAAGGACACAGTGGTTTACAAAGTTAAATCAAAATTTAACTAGTAAAGAATGTCTGGCTAAGTGTTATGGTCCACATATGTTCATGTAACAAGAGTAATTATCTTAAAAATAAATGTTTATGATTAACATTTTGTATTTTCAAGGGATATGTTTGCAACAAATAAATTAATCTCCTTAACCTAGGGCATCACTGGAGGTTTGGAAACCATACAAAATCCCTCAAGTACATACAAGATTTTAAATGTGAGTAATATATAGGAATCGCAGTCACCATCAGCTTTTTGCTGACCTCTCAGAAATGGACTGCCTCCCAGTGTGACTCTTGAATACACAATAAAAGTATAGTTTCTGTATTTCACAGTGGGGATGAAGAAATCCAATCCAGATTGCCAAACTGTACTGAGTATATGAAATATATAAGAAACACAAACATGCTGCAGGAAGCAAATTAACAGTTACCAACAACAGTAAACTACAAAACATTGACCCAAGAACTCCCTGTTCCTGTGCTGTTACTGCATTATTAGTGATGGAGGAGGTGCAGAAGTTAAACCTATATTCTCCCACTGATCTGGGGGCAGCAAGACATCTTTGTGGCTTGCCCTGCAACACAGCAGAATCAATTCATTGCTTAATCTGTCACAACACAACTGAAATTCCACATGATTTTATTCAAAAAATGTGGCTTTTCAAGCCTCTGGTGCAGAAAAAAAACCCAGTGCAAACCCAGAATTAAACCTTTTCTATTGCATATAGCACAATCCCATCTGATAATTGCTCCTAATTTGTCAGCATAGAGACATGCTTAAGTCCTAAGTGAGAAGGAGGCGAGAAACAGCCTTTTCATACCTTTTCTCTTCTCTTCAATATTATTCAAGTAATTTCATCTCAAAGCCATCTTTGCTTGTCTTCTTCATACACAAGCATCTTTAAGTTATCAACATCCTGGTGGAAGACTCTCCATTAATCTTTACTTTTTTTAACAGCCTCTCGTATTTTATTGAGTTATTTTAACCCTTAAACTCTGTACAGTAAAAATCATCTATTTCTATGGCATTTTCTCCACCCGAAAACTATCCGGTGCAACTACATCAATTTACTTCATAGCTTTAGCCTGTTGATGAAAACCATGATAAGGAATGAAGTCTTTCTTTATCATTGTGTCCGATTCACACACTAATTTATAGTGCCTCTATGCTGACATGACACTGGCTGCTTTGGTAAACCGTGGGGTTGGTTGGTTGGGGTTTTCTCCGCTTGAGAGGTTGTCTATGAATTTCTACACGTCTTGAGCATTCAAGCTCACTTCCACACAGAATTGCTTCTTAAATTTCTTAAGAAATCTTTCCTTGCAACCGTCAAGCAAATAGGTTCCTCTTCTCCTCGTCTGAGGAAAATCAGGTTTCCTAATGCACCACATTAAATCTCTCATGTAAAATCTGTTAAAGAAATTCCATCCCATTATGCAGGAAAAATTCCAGCAGGGAGGAACTGGCTTATCTGGTGTGGATAGAGGCTTCCAGAACTGAGACACTGCCAGCACGGTGTGGCTGAACAGGCAGCATTAAGTGCAATTGTAACTTCTATGCTGCTTCCTTCCTTCCATTTCCCACCTCTGAGACATCTTTCTTTCTGCCTCTAACAGGACTGTTCATTTATTTCTGTTCCTTTCTCTCCATGTTAAATTCCCAGTTTCAGATCATGGCTCTTATCTCTCTTGAGCTTTGTCTCTCATCTTTTCCACTTCTGTATCTGAATGTGCTATTCTGTTCAATGTTCGTATTACTCCTCTGTTTCCATCCATGTTTGGTCTTGTGCTCTTGGTACCATTCACCACTTGCATTTACTTCACCAGATTGACTCCTTCACAATGACTCAAATCTTATTCAATGATTTGACATTACAAATGGATTTATATAGTAAAGTGGAAGCTGCTATTAAAGAGATAGAGAAAGTTTTTATATAATTTACCTTTGAAATCTCAATACTTTTTTTCCTAATCCTTTTTATTGCAGGAAAGTATGTTTGCATGTATCCTTGGTAATAAACAAATGTGATGGCAATCATATAGACAACAACTTTCATAATTTAATGAACAAGACTGCAATCCACTCACCTTTTTTTTAAGAGTTAGTTTGATATATTAATTGCCTCAAAGAAACCGTGCCATGGAGCTGCCTGACTGCTGTTCTCTTAAGGAAATTCTGAACTTAATTGCAGCACCATCGCATGGTATCTCTCAAAAAGCAGTATCCCAAAAAGTGAGAACTTTGCAATATTTATAGAAAAGCAGTAGATGAGCAAGTGCAATAAAATACTTAAGGAAATACACGGTATCATAAATATGGAAGAACTTTTATGGACGAATCTTTAATATACAAAGTTCTCAAGAACGGGGCCTTTCTATCTCACATACCTGAAGGTTTCTGATGACTGTAAATAGGGACTTCTCTATTTCACATTTAAATAATTATGACTAAAATACTGTATATACGCAAGATAAAAGTCAGGCTACTGATGTAAAAATAATTTGCAAAGAATTTATTAAATTATTTCTTAAAGTGTATCATTTAAATGTAAACCCCTGAACAGTAAGGTGTACTGTATGTTTCTGTATGTATATACTGTATACTAGAAAGTAAGCACTAGTTAAGTGCCATTAACAGTGTTATTTTCTCACAAAATTAAATTTAATGTCTGAGTTGATCTATGGCTTATGGCCCTCTTGCTGAACTGCCCATTAAGTCAAATCAATGAACTAACAAAAATGTTGCTCTCTGCTTCTGCTTAAATTATGAACAAAGCTAGCTCAAGACAAGTCCTCGTTGACTAACCTAGTAGAGGTCCTCGTTTCAAAAGTTTTAATTTGAGAATCAAATTGAGTTGGTCTCTGAAGACATAGTTTCAATAAATGAAGGAAAGTGATCAACCCCTAGAAAATTTCAGGTTCTATTAAAAGGAAGAGATGTGGCCTTCAATATTATGTCAAAATACTACAGAAATGGACTTTCTGCAAAGCCTCATGCAGGAACTACTGACTCATAATAAATTCTCAATAAAAAGTGTTAAAGTGTACCTGGTCAGTAAGATGTGTGATTTTTTTTTTTTGGCCTTCTTGGTAAAAACCTGTTGTAGCCAAGGTTAAACCTGCGTTGCTTCACCGAATCAAAACATACCAAATTGCATGACTCTGGTGTCAAATCAGACATGTTCAGTTATCAGATTTTCCAGGACATAATTTTGACACTACTCAAATCTCATTATTCATCAGCGTGAAGCTAGCTGGGAATGAAAGCAAAAAGGCACCCCCCCCCCAACTCTCCTCAGCACAGAGAATCCTGCAGCTGAACGGACGGAGTAACACTGCGCCATAGCAACACAAGGCTGGTGATTAATGCATGCGCAGGCCACGTCCTTGTCGCTTCCTCTCCTTTGTGCTGCCACAAATGAGATCTCGGAAATCAGCTCCCTGCAGAAACCCTCTTGGTTCCCAGAACAATATAATATAACAACTCATACCTTTGGCATCCCAAAGAATATTTAGCTTTAAGAATATAGCGTACCTCATAATCCATTTACTGCAGTAACCACTGCATATATCCAAAAGCTCACTCACCATGGAACCGTTAGTTTACCTCACATTCATGAAAATATTTTCCTGGCTATACTTTAATTAGCAATTTGTTCCTTTTAAATTTTTCTGTAAAGTGTAGGAGGATAGCAAGTAAAAGCAAACTATTTAAAATGGTTATTAGTGAATTCCTTAAAGAAAAAAAAAAAGTCCAAGGCACTTCTGAGTGTTAAGACTCAGTGAGAGATAAATGAAAAAGGCAATTGTGAATAGGGAAGTTGCAATATTATATAATTTAGTCTAAGCCTAATATCTGACAAGATGCCCTTACTTACATACAATGGTTTAAAGAGTGTTTTCTGTTACTCTAATTGGAGGCCCAGAATCTCTAAACACAGAGTAGTGATTTTCTGATGCTTCATTTCTCAGAGCTTTAAGATATAAGTGCAATACATAAAAAGGCTTTTATATAAAAACACCTTTTACACAACATAGACTTGAAGGATCTTAAATGAGAACAGAGCTAGTTAATAAGCAGCAAGTTAACAAGCCTACAGGTTTGCAAAGGGTGAACTTCTACATCAGTGCAAGTAAAATGAGTTCACTGGGTACAACCAAGTTTACACCAGTACAAATTGGGACAACATGGCATCAGAATCTGCCCTTTTCTGTCAGTACAAAGAGAATTCACTGAAGACAACCACATTTTGGAGCAGTCGCAGAAAATACGCATTTAACTATCATTTAATATAGGAAAATAGGCCCCAAGGTTGCCAATAAAATATGACACTACTACCAGAAAACTTGAAGTAACACTTTTTTGGTTTTTTTTTTAAAACTAAGATTCAGTTGAACTGTTTTTGTGGTATGGATAAGTACATAGCTAAAACCCCATTTATCACTGCTTATTAAAAATGAAAGCAATACAGTGCTCAGGCTGGAGACCTTCTCACGAGCTTTACTGCAGTGGCACAGGACTGGCAAGAGAAGACAAAAGCAGAACCTGGCCAAGCGCTGCTCTCTGTTCTGCTGGCAACTGAGGACTTTGAGAAGTACTGACTTTCACCTAAGTTTCTGCAGCTGTAAAGTGCTCAGAGCACTGATGAATCTGAAACATATGCTCTAAGATGAATTTTTGTAGTTTCTTAGTAAGCAAAATCTTGTGTATTTCTTAACTACCTCATGCAATGCTTTTTCCAAGTAAAAGCAATCTAAACATACAAAACCAGCTGTGCAGACTGCCATGGCAACAAATCTGAAGTGTGAAATGTTTCTTCTGTTGTATTTCCTTTACCTTTTCATTATATATCAAAACACTTTGACATATGCTGAATACATTCTTTTCCTATCAGGAGAGAAGAGGATTTATTATCCACTTTGTCATTCCACTTTCTTCCTACCAACTCCTTTCCTTAGTCCATGTGATTTCCTTATATTCCTTCCTCCTAAAGAACCGGCACTTTTAATTACATACACGAGAAGGGTCAAAATTATTCACAGTCTAGAGCAGGCAGAGTTCTTGTATTATTACAAATCATGACAGTAAAAGATTTTTAAACCACCAGATTCTCACAGAGTAGTTATGAATTAAATATACAAACATATTTAAAAAAAAATCTTCCTACCAAAAGTTCATCAAAACAAACAAAATTTATAACCAGAAAGAGAATCCATTTTATCTAGTTTAAAAGAACTTCATGATGCATTATATGAACAGATAAATAAGCAGCAGCATAAATACTCCCAACTCAGAGACCTGGAGAGAGGACTAATAAAAAAAGAAATAGATTTACAATTAGAGACATCTTGCAGGAACTATACCTGCAAGTATGTTTCATTGTGAACTATTGAAACTGTAACTTAATTAGAAAGAATTATAGTGCTCTGGAGCTGAATGGGAATAGCACTTCTTTTGGTATCTTGCAGGAACTATACCTGCAAGTATACTGCCCAACAGTAGGAATAATTCTGCTATAAAAATGCAGAGGAAATGCTCAACTCTGGGTAAAGTTAACATTCAAAAAACACAGAATTAATCTCCTAATTTAAAGTGGATTTATCACAAATTGTACTGATATTGCTGGGAAGTTCTGCTCATCACTCGTATATTAGTCTATGCATTACCAATTACAAAATGAATTGAAAAGCCTAATTTTAGCAACAACAGCTGCAAATTTAAGCTAAAATTTATCTTGAAGCTGGTAGAATTTCCACAACTGTTTCTTAATTCATCTCCAAAACCTTTAAAAGATCATTTTGAAGTTAATTCTGGTATTAGGTTATCAAAGGTGTTTTAGAAACTCCATCTGGTGGTCACTAGGCAGAATATTCTTGCAGTTCCCAAAAGCAGTAAGATCAGTCAAACTAATTAAAGGTTACATGCTAACCATTAGGAAAAAAAAAAAAATCAGTCCCAGTTTCTGGTTAAACACAGCTTTGTACTAGCTGGTCCACTCTGCGAGCAGTAAGGGTATTGCTGCAAATATTTGCAAGAAAAAACAAAATTAACCATAACTTCTACAAACTGCTGCTGTGAGGATGAGGCAGGTAAGAGAAAATTCAAACAAATCTCAACAGTGGTTAATTTTGGTTTTGAAACTAACAGAAGGATATTTAACTAGCCTATTGGATCTGATTATTCACAAGAAAGGAAAATTTATAAAAAAGCATATGTTTCTTGTATTGTTTTATGAAACATCTGGTACTAGTCATTGTGGTGGACAAGATGCTCCAAGATCAAAGAAGTGATATTCCCATTCAGCTCCAGAGCACTGTAATTCTTTCTAATTAAGTTATAGTTTCACTAGTTCACAATGAAATAGATTTCATATTTAATACAGAAGTTTCTGAATCAGCCTACGTGCAATTAAATAATCATTCTAGCACCTGCAGTGCTATGCAGAGACCAGCTCTTTTATAAAACTTGCTATGAGAAAATGCTTTTTTCTACCCTTTAATAGCAGTAGAGTATTATTTGGAAACACAGGAAATTTTTGAGCTCTCGTAGCTGAGTTACATAGATGATCTACTCATACTGAGGAATTTATTTTGCGATTGACAGAAACATTACTATATAGTAATAATAATAAAATACTGTTTATAAAACAACTTACATTACAAACAATGCCCAAATAAGCCAATATAAAACCACCAATAGTGAATCACGGGCAAGCAGCCCTGAGATGAGGCAGCAATCACACAGCACAGAGCATGGCTGTCCTGGAACAGAAGGAAGAAATGCTGATACACGATCAGCCTCTGAGGCACCAGTAATTATTAATACCAGTGTTTATGTATACACATCTCCAACTTGTGCTTTCTTAACCCCATCCAAGCAGAGAGTTCCAAGGAAAGCCAGTAAGACTATCAAATTTTAGAAATTCACATAGCTCCACATACCTTATAAACCAGCATAAGCATCTGAATTCTGTTAAAAAAAAATGAGCTTTTTGTTCTAAAATTAATCCATAAATGAAATTCCTTTAACTTTCTTCAAGAATTCTTGGTTTTCTATACAACTTCCCTGCTTCCTCCCACCCCCCTCTCCATCCCTTTATGTCAAAGGCCTAATGTTCCGTGGTCTTTTAATCCAGGACACAAATGTGCCTGCTTGTCAAGTAAAAAAAGACTCACCATACATAAAATAAAAAGCAAGGCCTTTCATATGAACAATTTTACAGAGTAACTGGCAACTGTGCATCAATATAACAAAAGCCTTAGGAGAGATGCTCTTCTCAAAAATTATTTTCTTTCCAGGAATCTTGAGTTATTGCATCAATACAGGTAGCCTTAAGGTGCTAAAACGGTACCAAGAAAAGCTTCCAATGTATAAACTCAGCCCTCGAAGAGAGTCACAGTAATCTCTGATTAACTCTGTGGCTGATACCCCACACTCAAGTGGGTTTTTTTGTTACATAACAACACTAGAGGAAAAATTAAGATGGAAATACATGGTAGTTTGTGAAAAAATATTTTTGTAAAAAATTGTAGACTATTTCATAATTCCAACTTCCAGTAACACAGCAATTGCTTTTCATCGTAATACACTGGGGAACAGGCAATAACAGCCATTTAATATTCCAAACCAATCCTATCATACTACACAGGGACAGTTTTCTTAATAACATGACATCAAAAAGGCAAGAAAAGATATGTTAATCAAGAGCAGAAGACAACATCATAGTCTAAAAACAGACTTCAGGCTTCTCGTGCAGGATTAGCTCCCTAACAATAATCATTGCCCTAGAGCAATCCAGTCCAATCCTTCGACTAACTGCAAGCTTACGGCAGCCTTTGGTCTCTGGCCTTGATGCCTGTGGCTGTTTGATGCTGCACCAAGCAACCAAGAGCTGTACTGCTCAAAATCACAATGATTCAGAAGGAAAGTGAGCAAGACAGAATCACCATCTCCATAATACTTTACTGGATAGATCTGCTTTAAGCCAGAGAATAGAGGCTGAAGTCTCTATGGTTTCAGCATCTCACAAGCCAGAAGCCTTGAACGGTGTTGGAGAAGACTGAGAAATTTCTCTCATCTGGCATACACATATATGACAGAAAGAGACTTCACTTCAGATTAAATCTACTGTCAAGGATCTGTACTCTGCTAAACACATCAGTAATAAAGTCAACTACGAGAAATTATTTGGTTTGGTCAAAAGAAAAGTGGCTCATATCTGCTTTCTTTATAACAGCATCTGTCACTCAGTACTAGATATACTAGATATATTTATTTTCCCATAGGAACAATACGATGTGTTAAAAAACAAACAAGAGTTTTGCCCACGACAGCACACTGTAGGTAGCTAGTGGAACTGTATGTGTTATCAGTCAATCCTTAAATATTGTCACAACTTCCCAGTTATTCAGCTTCTGCAACTTCTACCTTTCCTGCCTCTGCCCTATCTGGAACATCATTATCATACATCAACCTTTTGCACTGCGAGCATCTATCCCAATAAATGCTCACCATCAAGAAATCATAAATCACTAATAAAAATAACAGTAAAATTATGCATCATCCCAAACACAGTCACTTAACCACCATTTTTTGCAGTGTTACGTTAGCGTTTATACAACTAAACCCTAATCTGCTTGCCACTGTTCTCACATGACTTGTACCCTATGATCATTTAAGCAAATTAAATAAACTAGTTTATTGTTGAAGGCAAGACACGGCTGGTCACACAACAACATCTTTCTTTTCTTTTAGTAACGCATTAACTGTGACACCACCACCAGGGTGAGCTGCTGCCAAAACCACACCATAAGCTGTCAGATACCTCAGACCAAGTTTTTTTTCGTTTCCACAGACGAAGCAGAATCGCAGCTACCAAGACGGAAATCAGCATGGTCTAAACAGAATAAACAGTACAGAGTTGGGAAACCTTGATTTTCTAACCTCTATTTCTCCTCTGGCTTTCAGTTTATTCCATCAACTTGGAAGAATACATTTCTAAGCAGACAAGTGTCTCCACTTGTCAAACGAGGGTGCTTCCTGATGTGCTGCTCTGAATCTACCTACACATCCTGAAATCCCAATGTGCTGCTTGCTCCTGATTCAAAGTAGGATAAGTGTTCTTGCCCTCCAAATACCACTGAAGAGGCTTAACACAGGTTTCAGCCAAAGTATGAAATAACGTTTGTAAATGTGAACATAATTTTGAAGATGGGAGCTCTTAGATTTTTTTTTTTCTTTTTAAAGATGCGAGGCATACAAAACAGCTTTTCTCTTTTTGCTTTTCTCTTTATGTAATTTTTCTCATTAGAGGGTAAGCTCCCGTGGAGCTCTGCTTTACTACACCTCGCACTGTCAGAAAAGCGGTCACTGAAAAACAGGAAATGTAGTTTTAACACTGCTGTGTTGGGGTTTATCTTCACTTCAGTTACTCCTTGCTCACCAATTGCTAATTAACTCAGAAAAATTTAAACCTTTATGAAGAGTGGTTTGAATATTCCTTAAACTTTTGGTGCAGCCATTGATTTGCCTGTATTTTACTTATAATCATAAAGGGTGCAGCCAGATTCCTTGGGTACATCCACCCAATGCAACTTCAAAAAAAATACAAAACCCAGCTGTTTGCTGGTGGCCCTCAGCCAAGAAATATTTTCACTCCTTCTCTGCCCCCCAGCAGAGCCATGGTTGCCAACCTCATGCCTACTCAGACCATTTCAGTGGAAAGTACAACAACAAAGCGATGCCATAGCTGTTTGGCATTGCCTCCTGTGCACACATGGTCCATTCTGGAAGCTAAAAACTCAAGTCAGTATCTTCAAGCTGAGGACCAAGTAGTTTCTGAAATTTTCCTGCAATTTCAAAAACAATCATTTGACTGTGCTTACTTAGTTTAGCGTGCTCGTTGCACAGCCCAGAGTCCTAGAAAGAAAAAAGTGATGCTTCAAATTTCCATCTTTCATAGCAAATCAACAGTTAAAAAAAAAATCATCACCTGACTTGCACACAATTACAATGTGTGTTTTTTCTTTACCATTCTTAACTACGATAAATTAATACCAACAAAATAAACCCAGATTTGGGCACACGTCAAAAACAAATGCTATATACAAAACACCTACACTACACAGTCAGCTTTACCCAAGTTTTTCAGCAACAGTTTGGAGGAACTACTGTAAATGAAAGGGAAACAATCTACCCAGGCCAACAAATTTCCATGCTGGCTCTACTTTGGCTCTTTCCATGCTTTTCAGTAAAGCTTGTTAAAGTGCAACAAGTAAGATGCCATGAAAACAGAGAGCACTGATCAAACACTGGTTACAAAGTATCTTCTCAACCTATGAAAGCCACTGCAGATGAATAAAAGATTACCATAAAAATGTTCTTTCCCATGTGCTGGTATGAGAAAACATGACACTACCAATGTATTTCAGACAGCAAGGTTGCATGCAATAGAAAAATCATAAGCCAGCCTTTCTTGCTTATTTATAACTATTAAACATAGTCACTAAGAAGACTGATGCTGAGCCAGCCCCAAAACATACTACAGACTCAAAATCTTGTCTTTTAACACCTCATGGTCATTGCAGAGCATCTGGAAAAATAATTTATTGCATGTGTACAATACTGGGAGTGTTCCAAGAGGCAGGACCCATGGAAAAATACAAATACACCCTGTTTTTAAGAAGTGAGCTTAATGTTTTTGACATGCACTACTTGTGTCGAGTTTTTGCCTTGTTAAGCACAGGGCCATGCTTGGTATTCATTCAACAGGCTTTTCCTTTTCTAGACCTCTAGCACTTAAAACAGCGCACAAGAAAAAAATGTAAATGCAAAGGCTGGCCAATACGTGTAGGATTGCTTCATGAACAGGAAAAAAAAATCCACTGGATGGCCTCACACACTTAGAAATGGCTGGGACAAACACTACTTTTCTGTTTTAAAATATCTCATGCAGAGGATAATTTGAACTTTGCAGTCACATGATGAAACCATAGGTTTGCTAAACATGCAACGCGTAGGGTTCGAATGACTTCAACCAAGTTCCTGATTCCTTTACCGAACTGTATGTTTTTGTAGTGAGCGAGCGTCTGGATTTTTCATCGTGATGTACAGCAGCTAAAGAAGTTACTGTAATATATACACGCTGCTTTCTACATAAATGAAAAGGGCTATCTCCTCCAAACAATAATTATATTTCATCTGACTGTTCACAGCGCAAGTCTCAGCCAGTTGTATCTGTGGAGCATTTTCTTGAAAAGGTAAGTGCTTTACATTACTTTGAATATGCAATGTTTTATTCATCGGAAGAGACTCAAATTGTGAAGCTAAGGATACAACTTAACTTTTTTAGCTTTCCCTTTTTTAACAATATTTGAATGACACAAAGTAAAATACTGTATCTGGGAAACATCCTCAGGAAGCTGAAATTTGTAATAAAGCTGAGCATTAAATAGCGTAAATGTGAAGACTGTTTTCCAATAAGTACTTAATTCCCGTTGAACCAAATATAACTAGATGATGAAATACTGTTCAGTGGTCGGACTCCAACCATTGCCTAAGAGCAGTCTTTTAAAGGACAGACATTGCTGGATAATCCTAACCACGCTGCAGGAATTGTGTAGCACAGGAAACACGTCAGTGACGCTGCTTGGAGATTATGTTCGGTTACTGCTGATTCATTTATATTCTGGAAAAGTAAGAATAAAAGCTTTCGGTTTCTCAGAAACTAATAATTTTTCAGTTACAATCTCAAATACTTGCCCAGGTGTAGGAATTTTGACATTTCAAGACAAATGAATACAGTATTTTACATTTCAGTCGTCCGCATACTGCAGCCTGCCCCCACCTTTTAACTTGGCAGACCCAGTACGAACCGAAAGGGCACCTCCCAAGTTATGTGCAGTGTTTGCACGGGTCGGTGCAGGACATGCCCACCCAGAGCTGAGTTTCACAAGGAATATTATGCATATTGCTTTATGACTGGATGAAAGACTATTTTCCTTCTAAAGGCTGGTGACAGTACGCAGAAAGACTGCCCTGCCAAACCTTTTATAGAGGAAGAGTTCTGGCTGCCAGGGAGAAACTCCCTGGTTTAGAAGCTCTTCTTTCTAGACTTTTAATAAACAAAAGTTTCCTTGAAATCAGGCTCTCTGTTTGCAAGAGCTAACTATCAAAGTGGGGATGGGGGACCAAAACCAATGAAATCTTAGACACTAGGTCCTGTTGGTACTGAAAGTAGTCTTCTCACAACTTGCTATTTTTAAACTGCTTTCTGAACACCATGCTCATTTGCTCAGCTCCATCTGTTGGAAGTGAAGGATAACGTAGTTGCTGTGCTTCAGAAAGTAGAAATCAAACATTTGCTTTAACTGCTGACACAAAAGGCAGAGCGGATGATAGCGGAGAAACAGGGCCAGAAAGAGAAAAAAAAGTGAGGCCACATGAAGTTAATGAAGGATTCACAACATGCAAATGATGGTCAATTAAAAGAAAGTAAGGGGCAGCAGAGACAAAGAAGGGGCAAAATATTGGAGCATGACAATACAGAGAAAGATAATGCAGGTAGCATATTGCAAATTTCTCTCATTAACTAATCTTAGGGGAAACAGGAATAGGCCTGGCTTCTGCCGTAGCTTTGATACGCGCGAGCTTTGACATGCTATGCATTACTCTCCCTTACCAGTGAGTAAACAGAATTAACAAAGTCAGTTTACATCATAGTATGCTGTGAGGAAAAAAAAACCCCAAAATTCAGGTCTCAAGGTGTTTGCGCTCTCAGCTGACAGATTCCACTGAAAGACTAAAGGACTGGGGCGGGGGGGGGAGCACCAAGCAGAGCATAAACATTACATGCATTTTGAAATGAAATGTATGTCCCTGCAGTAAATCCAAGAATCAGACAAGAACTGAGGGAATACCGTATTTCCTCACAGCACAGGAAAATGACAAAATAAATTCCTTATTTTTTTATGATGGAAACAAACTATTTTGACAAAAATATCTGGTGGGCTGCATGGAGATTCTGAAATAAACCACCTTCAGGTGCTCTGCTGCTCCCATGGAACATACCTTTTTATTTTAAATTAAATTAGTATTACTAAAACCATAGAATCATAGAATGGTTTGGGTTGGAAGGGACCTTAAAGATCATCTGGTTCCAACCCCCCTGCCATCAGCAGGGACATCTTCCACCAGACCACGTTGCTCAGAGCTCCATCCAACCTGGCCTTGAACACTGCCAGGGAGGGGGCAGCCACAGCTTCTCTGGGCAACCTGGGCCAGTGTTTCACCACCCTCATGGGGAAGAATTTCTTCCTAATCTCTAATCTAAATCTGCTCTCTCTTAGTTTACAGCCATTCCTCCTTGTCCTATCACTACACACCCTTGTGAAAAGTCCCTCTCCATCCTTCCTGTAGGCCCCTTCAGGTACTGGAAGGCTGCTCTGAGGTCACCCCGGAGCCTTCTCTTCTCCAGGCTGAACAGTCCCAACTCTCAGCCTGTCCTCATAGGAGAGGTGCTCCAGCCCTCTGATCATCTTCATGGCCCTCCTCTGGACCCGCTCCAACATCTCCATGTCCTTCTTATGTTGGGGGCTCCAGAGCTGGATACAGGACTCCAGGCAGGGTCTCACGAGAGCGGAGTTAAGGGGCAGAATCCTCTCCCTCAACCTGCTGGTCATGCTTCTCATGATGCAGCCCAGGATAGAGTTGGCTTTCTGGGCTGCAAGCGCACATTGCTGGCTCATGAGGACCCCCAAGTCCTTAGGGCTGCTCTCGAGCCACTCTCTGCCCAGCCTGTACTTGTATATAAAAATTTGCAAATATGTTCACCTTACTACAGAAAAAAATGTGAGTTCCTTCATCCCATTATTATTCTAAGCACACATACTGCAGTGCAAGGCATGAATGCTTTGGGAATGTTTTAAAACTGTAAAGGCTTAAAATTTCTAAGAGTTGCTTTACATGATAGATGAGCACCTTACAGTCATAAGACTCTCTAAAGCTATCCGTTCTGATGTAAATAAATGTATAGAGAGGTTATGCCATCTGTGACTGTATTCAATCAATCAGCTGCAGAGGCTGCAAAGGAGTCAGACTTTTCTGACAGGTCCAATTTATAATCTCAGCTAGAAAACCATAATGCAGCGACTTCAAGAGGTGATGAGCAATACATCTTGTAAAGTGCTATATATCCTCAAATTTCACTGAAATAGTTATGGAGAGACAAAATATTGCCAAAAAAAAATTAGATTGTAAGATAAGATAGTCTTAAGTCAGAAATAGATATCTAAGTGTGACCATGTTAGAGAGAAGAACGTACATGTGTTAGCTGGTATGAAGTATTAGGCACACAAGCCTTTGCTACCACAATCTGAACTCAATAATGCCACTTGCTCTCTTTCAAATACTTAGTGAGACACCAGAACCAAATTAAGAAAAAATTCTGACAGTATCACTGTGACCTTATTTCTTTTTTTAAAGCAGAATAAAATCTTCTACGAATAATTTAAAGGGGGGGGGAATAATGTCTACAGCGTTAACTGTAATCTTATTTGCCAAACCAAAAATATTTCAGAATACGCAACAAACTGCTAGCAGATATCTTTTCTTCTGTGATGAACACTTTATTGACTTCAAGCAAGCATTATGCTCATACTGGCTAACCATAGCAAAGTTGCAAACAGCGTGTTGTTTTGGTAAAATTTGGTTTGTGGGGGTAATCCTAAAGTGATTTTCTGGAAGTTCCCTTCAAAACAGCGCACCTAGAAACTTTTCCTTAAGTCAGAATTTTAATACTTACACTGATTATAATTATACACATATAGTTGCACTGTTATTTCCCCCAAAGTGATTATTTTAATTCTAGATTGAATACATTACTTTGTTCTGTTTAAATCCCTCCCCAGACAAGGTAAGTTAAGACACGCACATGTTAGAATAACAATGTCTAGCTGGAGGGTAATATTAACATCATTGTTATTATTTAACACAAATGTTAAATAATGGTCTGTGGTTATAAACAAGAGTTGCAACCCAACTGAAACTATCTCAGGCATTCATCTTGACACCTATGACAAATGAGGCCTAAGTACATCAATTGCGTCCCCGTGAGACTGTGCTGGTCCATCATTAAAGTATCACAACACACAAACTGGTGGGTATAGAAAGAGAAACCAAGATGATGCACTTTCTTACACAGTAAGTTGCAACTACTGGAATATGCTGCATTAAGTCTAATGTTCCTTACTTTGTCTTAAATGCCCAAAGAGTAGCTAAATAAAATAAAAAATACCTTGCTATGGTCAAAGCTGAACCCAGTATCAGTACCAAGGCCAGATCCTGAGCCAACTGAACCAAGTTTTGGCATCTTGTTTTTCCTGTAATTTGATGTAAGGCCATAAGATTTCCTGTGAGACCCAAAACTACATTCTTTGTTTCCTTTGCAATTATGCTACCATAAAAGCTGAATGTTGCTAAGTATTCTGAGATTCTCTGCAAGGACAGCGAGCATGGTTAGTTGGCCCATGGTGTAAAAGTTGTTGAGAAGATAATGGAGGCCTTCACAGTGACAGAGCAAAAGTCAACCATTCAGCCCTGCAAAAGGCCCGATGTGACTTGAAGGTAACTAGGCCTGGTGCGATAGCACAAGGAGTGATGGTTTTAAACTACAAGAGGGTAACTTTTGACTTGATGTAAGGTTGAAATTTTTTACGATGAGGGTGGTGAAACCCTGGCACAGTGCCAGGTCAGTGCCCCCTCCCTGGAAACACTGAAGCTCAGGTTGGATGGGACTCTGAGCAGCCTGGTCTGGTTGAAGATGGCCCTGCTCACTGCAGGGGGGTTGGACAAGATGACCTTTAAAGGTCCCTTCCAGTTATTCTATAGTTCTAACACTAGAGACTCTTGTGGAAGAGCTCAAAATGTAAATATTTCTTAACCTCCTGAAACTACTGCGTGGGTTGATAACAACAAGATTCTCCAGATGCTCAAGTGGTTCCATATTATCTTTCTCTATCCGTCACAAAGTACCTGTCCTTCACCAGATTAACCTTCAAATCTCTCTTCTAAAAGAAGGTCAAAATCTGACTTACACCATTTCCCTCATTCTTGAGATTTCTGCTATTTAAGAAGAGATGAACTGTAGAAGTTAGAATTTCATGGTCTTTAGATTTCCAGGAAATAATAAAGAGAAATCAGAGCAGCAGACGGAAGCCAGAAGCAGCAAGCCTGTTAAGCTACATGGCTGCAACTAACTCAATAGCACAGTAGATCGCTATAAGCCATAGACACAAAGGGAAGTAGAGAGCACCACTGCTACCTGATCCATGAGAAATTTTCTAGATTCTCCACCTACCCCAGTGCCTGAGTATTTATTGAGCATGGAACATGATCTAGAAATCAGACTGAGCAGCTTTATTGCAAAAGGGATACTCTGAAATTAAAATCTAGGAGGGACAAATCACTACTATGAAGAAATACAAAAGGCCAACCAGTTGACTACAGTTGAAGGGTTTTGCATGTGTGGTTTCAGGTTTCTTTTCTTTTTCATTATTCTCACTCTTCAGTTTGAGCGCTTTAGTACAAACTTGAGTCCTTCTTGGTCGTTCATATTAAAAATCAGCTGAACAGAAACAAAAGCACTACTGCAAGCATATAAGATACATTTCTTCAATTAACAAGACAATATTTCCTCCCAACACCTATCATCTTTGAAAAGGTTTTCACTCCATTTTTCTTAAGATTGTTCATATTTAACAATCTATTTTTAAGCTTCAAAATTGTATTGACTCTTAACTTGCTTCAGACACTTCCGCCAGGTTTGCCCATCAATTCTTTCCTACACGGTGTACTCCAGCCCAGAGGGTAGAACACAGTCAGAGTCTGACCAGCTAGCTTTTCTCCTCCTGCAACGCAAAAAAGTTCCCTGGGTGCATCAGTCCTTCCTGTAGTGGAATCTCTCCAAGAATAACCTTTTCTAGAAAGGAAGAAACTCTGTCTCTAAAAGGGGACAAAGAACACTGCTGAATCAAAACATAACTACATGGGTTTATATAAATGAAATTGTAATTATATAAGATTATATACACACTTAATCAAAGCCACTTTGATAAGTCAACTTTTTTAATTAAACCAGTATTAGAATTCCAATTTTGAGGAGAGATTAGAAATATCAGAAATATGAAGTAGTGTCAGAGGTAACAACCATAAATGAAGTGTCAAACAGTATTAAGACACTGACTTATCTATAATGAACACTGCTTAAAAACATTAATGTATCTTTACGAACTTTTGCCAATTCAAAGTTACTTTCACTTTAAGAGTTAACATCACTAGAATCCGTTAACAGAAAATGCATTATATACAACTAAGTATATCACTCTTGTTACTGATATCACGGAGTAGAAACTTCTGTAAAGAGAACTCCGCTGTCCTGTCTTTGCCTGATGTACTGTCTATGTACATTGCTTGTACAGACAAGCTTTGCATACAACGGAACAAAGTAAAAACACAAAACTCTAATTATAACTGAAATTCTTGTGAATAAAGCAGGAATTTTTTTTCCAGAAAACAACATTCTATACTGTAAAGATGCCTATATGTTTAACTTTTTCGAGTACTAAGGACCATGCTTATTCAGACATTCAAAATTCATTAGGAATAGTGAGTTCATTACCTTATGTTTAAAAAGATTTATCTGTTGCAACTAAAAAAGTACGTTATTTTCTGCATCAATCAGTACAAGGTACACGGAAATTTTCTTTTAGGAGTTGAGTTAATTATGCTTTTAGGTGGTCTGTAAAATTTATACATCCGTATCTATTACACTCAGTTTTTTCATGAGTATATATTCTGTTCTCCTACAAAGCTTTTTGGCTTAAAAAAGGATCCTCCAAACATTTATATGGTAGCAGAATTATTACATCAACATATCATAGAGTCATTACAGCTAACAGCCTATCCATATTACTTTTAAAATTCCCTATTTTCAGGAATTTATAACTCAGCTGTAAAAAATGTTCCTTGCTAAAACTTTATCAATAGGCTTATAATGCACTGGTAATCATTTTCTCAACTTCAAGCATGCAGAAAAGCATTACTTTTTTTGTCATTTTGTGCAACAGCTACACCTAAAAATGACAGTATTATTAATGTATAAAGATGTTTTAGTATGAAAGCAGTTTGTTCATAACAGTTCTTAAACATTCACATTAATGTTATATGGGCTTCTCAGTACAGACTGCAGTCATAAAATGTTTTTTTTTCATAACAGAAAGGAAGCAAAACTAAAACAAAGAAAGGAATGTGACTCTTGCCTCATTTTGTGATTATCTTTGCATTTTCCTCAGTATGCTGTGTGAGCCCTGAGACTGTCAGCTGAGTTCAAATTATACGAAAGTCCCACCCTTGTGACAGCACAGGGAAGCTATTCTGTGGCTGTAGCCGCAACCCACACGCTGGAGTTGCCCTGCATACTGCCTTAGCCTTTTTTTGGCAAGATAGTGAGGAAAAAGCGGCTCCACCTAATTCCACGGCCAACTCCTTCCTCACCCGCCGAATGGCCGATGCTCCCATTTATTCTACAGGCGATGTGAGTGTGCTGAGTCCTTGCTGTTGCCTGCAAAGCTGAGCTGCAGTAAAGTCCTGTCTGCATCAAGTGAGGAAGAAGGGGTAGTGGTGAGAGCAAGAACCATATAAAAAAATTAAAAAGCAGATTTCTCTGGCTAAAAATATTATGCAAGCTAGCTTGAAATTAACATAGGAATGTAAAATGCACCCAAAAAATGACTACAGTTATTCTGAACAAATGGCTCATACTCCTGACTGCACATAATATTTAATGCACAAATTAGAGACATTACAAACTGCACCTTAAAACCTGTTTCACTTGGCTTTTCCATTTCAGCTTCAAACTCCATCGAACAGGAAATAAGCACGGTGTGGAAGGATGGCTTCTCACAACATGACATGGATCAGCTACCCAAGCAAGAACCTGGCTTTCAACTCTCCAGAAGATATCGAAGCCTTCATAGCTTCTCAAAACATCATATCAAGACTTATGCACTGTTACATCGCCTTTTTTGTACCAACAGGATTAATAGCTGGCATATGTATTTTGATAATTTTCATAAAGAATTATTTGCAGCACAGACTCATAGAAAACTTAGACTTACTTATTCTACACTTCACAATCAGCAATATTATAATCATTTTTTTATCATTTACTGTCATTACTAGACCTGACTATCTAAAAGCAACCCACCTCGCCTGTAACGTATTGTCATTTTTTTTCAACTTCAGTTATTTCAATTCTCAGTATGTTTTGATTTTGACACTTCTCATACTATTACTCAAGAGATTTCCACCAAGGACTGCTCTCAGCAAAGCAACCCAAAGACCCATGTTGTGTGTTGCGTTTCTACTTATGTACGCCTTCTGTTTGTCACTGACTGCAGCAGTACTGGTTGGCACAGATAACTATCACTTAGAAACAGACTGCCAGTTAGATCCGTTATTTGCATGGCCTGAGTATGAGATCATTAAATTCACCTTTGGGTTTGGAATTCCATCATTCCTTCAGATACTCTGTTCTGCTATTCTCTTCGCTAAAGAAGCCCCTGTGGAAGCTCCAGCCTTACAACAGCACATTCGTACTTACCCTGCTGCATACATTATAAGCCTAACAATATTTATATGCCGTCTGTTTTATAACATCATGATTCTCTTCAGGACAACGTTCAAATTACAGAAGAGCATTGGAACTCCAAAGAATGAGCTTGTGATGAATATTGCAGAAATAGTGTTGTTCTGTGAGAGCTGTGCTAGTTTGGTATTTATACTTTGTCTTCATAAACCGTGCAAGGATGAAATACTTAAATTCATACAGAACTGCCGAAGGAGGAACACTGCCAACAATCACCTTGAAATACCAGTAACAGCTACGACGCATGAAAGTGGGTCTCAGTAATACTTGATGTTCTGAAGAACTGTCAACTCACTGTAATTCTTAGTTTGTTTGTGGGTTTTGGTTTGGAATTTGTTTTGGTTTTTTACTTCTTCAAAAAAGGATAATTGTTCCTTCTTTCAAACCTAAACTTGGACTATCCTACAGCTAGCAGTACTGGAAGAAAAAACATAGTATTTACTATTTAGTTCCAGTATTTGCAGGGATCTATGAGAAAACATGTAGGGTCTGGGGTTGTTTGGGGTTTTTCTACATATATATTTTTTTAAATCACCTATTTTCTGCAAGTGTTACTTCAAAGCCAAGTAGAAAGAAAAAGTAATGTTGCCATAGAAGTGTGTTTTTGTAATGATATCAATACCCTGGTAAAGATCCAAACACGAACATAGCAGAAAGCAACTTTCAACAAAAGGTAAAAATCTGCAGCCAAAGCATTTTCTCAGGTGTGCTTCCTCTTTTGACTTCTTACCCTACAAACTACTTATAACACTGGTAAATTCCAGTAGCAGCAGCAGTGAAGTGCAGCTTAAGTATTCATTATAATCCTGAACAGTATGTGATACTACAAGTCTACTAACACTTGTTTGTATTTTTTATATATATATATATATATATATATATATATATATATATATATATATATACACACGCACACACACACACAGACTGAGCATTTATTCCCTTTTTCCATTTTGCTCATCCTGTTGTTGGAACCCCTAAGGTTTTTGTCTGAATTCTTTTGCCAAAAAAAAAAAAGATTTCAAATTAGTGGAAACGCGGGCCCATAAAGGAAAGCTTTGGGTCCTTTGTGAGGCACGGAACTGGAAAGATCAACACAATGGCTAATTAAAACTTTGTGCAAGAATGAAAGCTTTTTGTTAACGTACTCTCAGCTTCAGCTTTGCATTAAGACTTACAGCAATTATCAATTTAAGCCATTCCTGAGTTCATTCACAAGTATGAAGTCGCATGCCTTGGAAGAGTCCCATTCAATAATATACTAAAAAAGATAAAAGCCAGCCCAGGACAGTATAACTGAGGCATGTTTTTAAAAAGGCAAACAAAAGCAGAGCCCCGGTTCCAAACTGAAATCAGGGCTCTGCTGCAGACAAGATAGGAGCATTATACATTTAGATGAGAATTCATGGGTAAATGGGGAAAAAAATCTGAATCAGAGAATAAAACAGTTGCGGTATAGGAGTTCAGCTGTAGCCCTACAGCGTCAGCAGCCAATGCAGGCTCAGATGGAGGTGCAAAGTCTTAAATGCTTGCTTTGAGCACATTGCTACTGTAAGCGAATTTGGCCAGGAGCCATCTTAAACATTTGGCTTTGGTATCAGCTCTTCCTCTCATAGAGGTGGAGAGAATGGAAACAACAGGGAAGGCACAAAATTGTACTAGATCTTGGATAAAGATGTAGACTTAGACTGCAAAGTTATAAAAATACAGTGATGTGATGAGGAACGCTCAAGTGACCTGAAGGGCTCTGCAAAAAGCCACTTTGATGCTTTTGATGCCTTTGCATGACACCCAGATGCTAACGGGTGATAAGAGTTTTTTGCAGTTGTGTGCTTTGGAAGGTCTTCCTGACAGGGTCCAGATTTACATGGAGAGCTGGTGCAAATCAGCATGGGCTGCTTAAGACAGAAAAAAGTGAGCACTGACCGATCAAGAGGAACATTTTCCTCAAAACAGTAGCCAAGTGCATAAATGGAAGAATAAAGGACATCTGTTCTATAACAATACAGTACATAAGATTTAATATCTAGATATATGGATGTCTAAGAATAGATCCAAGTCCTGCAATGTATGGACCACGACTGTATCACATGCGATTAAAGGGCAATACACAGTCACACTATGCCCATAAGGACCAGCATTTCTGCAAGATGTAAAGATCAGCTGGTAAGATGTCTTCATTGTATTATGTCAACCTGTTTTCCTGTTCAGTTTTGTTCTGCTGCCAGCATGAACAGATGGATAGTTAAAGAACACTGCATATAAACAGACCATTATAGAACCTGGTCAAAAAGGAAGCACGTAGATAAGAATCACCTCCTTGAATACAAGAGCCAATTTCGTAATGGTGAAAGGATTTCTCAGCTGGCATCAGAGGTTTTGTTTTGCACCTGAGAAGAGGGAGATTAAACAACATGGACCAAAGATCAGCCCTGCAGAAAGAAATTTGAAGAGATTATTTGTAAGAGCGTCAGTGAAAAAGCTGACAGACTGAGTGAAAGAGTATGTCAGAAGATGCAAGCTGTTTATCCCAATTCAGACAGAATGTCATAGTTTCAGCTCCATCATGGATAAGTAGGTTATTTTCTAATATGGGAATTATGCGTGAAGGATTCTACTTTATTCACCGCTTCTATATATTTCATATTTGAGGATGCAAGAATAAATATTGCCTTGTTTCTGACTCCTGGGTTACTGTTAAAGTGCCTAAAAGAAAACCTAGTCAGTAAATGTTGGCTCTAGTTAATCACAGAATCATAGAATGGTGGGGGTTGGAAGGGACCTCTGTGGGTCATCTAGTCCAAACACCCTGCCAAAGCAGGGTCACCTACAGCAGGCTGCACAGGACCTTGTCCAGGCGGGTCTTGAATATCTCCAGAGAAGGAGACTCCACAACCTCCCCGGGCAGCCTGTTCCAGGGCTCTGTCACCCTCAGAGTGAAGAAGTTCTTCCTCATGTTCAGACAGAACTTCCTAAGCTTCAGTTTGTGCCCGTTGCCCTTTGTCCTGTCGCTGGGCACCACTGAAAAGAGTCTGGCCCCACCCTCTTGACATCCACCCTTAAGATATTTATGGGCATTCACAAGGTCCCCTCTCTGCTTTCTCTTCTCCAGGCTGAACAAGCCCAGCTCCCTCAGCCCTTCCTCGTAGGAGAGATGCTCCAGTCCCCTCATCATCCTTGTAGCCCTCCGCTGGACTCTCTCCAGTAGCTCCTCATCTTTCTTGAGCTGGGGAGCCCAGAACTGGATGCAGTACTCTAGATGGGGCCTCATCAGGGCAGAATAGAGGGGGAGGAGAACCTCCCTCGACCTGCTGGCCACACTCCTCTTAATGCAACCCAGGATCCCATTGGCCTTCTTGGCAACGAGGGCACACTGCTGGCTCATGGTTAATGTTGGCTGGGACCTGGAAACTGGTCTGATGGCGAGCGAATTGCAGCAATGCACCTGTATGGAGCCTGAGGGTTCAACGTGGGTGGAAAGATGCTTCACAGTACTCTCAGCTAGGTACACAGCTAAAGCAGAACCACAACCAAATGTCTCAGAAATAAAACCTGCAGGGGCCTACTATCAGATCTAGGGTTTGGGAACGAGTACGTCTTGTCAAGAATGAACTACTATGTGTAAGTCTGTGCATAGTCCTGGGTATAGCTTCTGCCTGTCATCTGGGTGATGTGAGTGAATGTACTCTGGTCTCTTCCCTGTCCACAGCTACTGTCATGGGAAAAAAGATAGTATTTTCTGAATAGCTGGTTATCTTGTCATTAAGAAATCTCTACGTACAATGAAAAGACTGTAACTGAATAGGAGAAAACAAAGGTAAATGGGAAAGAGGAGGTTGAAAAATACAGAAGAATAATTCAAATAGTTATAACTTATAGCAATACAGAAATGTGTTGTTAAATCATTCTGATAAAGTTACTCAGAACTTACATTAAAATTCAGGACAATGAATGTGCAGTCCTAGAGAAAATCTGCTTTCATCTAGCTAGAATATGAGGGTGGACACCCCATGCGCAATAGGGGAAGAAACAGAAACAGTTCCCAAAAAGGCATTCTAAAATAGGCAGATATGAGGAAGAAAAGAGCGGCTTTGGCTAAGATTAAAAGTAATAATTTTTAAATGATTAATAATTTGAGGTATATTTTTAAGAACAAAATAAAATCTCCCTGCTCGGAGAGATTTTTTCCTCCCATACCAGCAACAGTTTTGTTGAACGCTTACTTCTTCCAGGCTTCACCCAGTTTTGAACACAATGTTCCAGAAGAAACAGAGCATATATTTTTACAGGCATGCTGTCAAAATTAACTAGAGGAATATACTGGAAAATTCAAAGAAGAATCTTTTACTTCTGTACTGGTAATATTCATATCTTTCTAAGACTTTGGCCTGCTTTTGAAAAAAACCCTTCCATTCAGTAAAAGAGAAATGAGCAGGCTGCTGAAGTTTAAGCGTTAATTTCTGAGCTGATCAATAACATGTTTTGGAAAAGAACTCTAAGGACTCATCTTTGCTGAACCCGCTGGCTCAAATTTGATCTGATCCCATTGCAAAACAACATTTGAGCTAAAGAGAGATTGGATTTGCACATTTGAATCACAGCTCAAGTGGCTACACCCCTACATGGATTACTAAGCCTGGCCTTAGTTACATTCTAATTTCAAATTTACAGACTCTGAAATGGCTACAGCATTATTATCGTGATTTTGAGGTAGCTGTAGATTTCAGGTAGGGTGAAAGCTCAAGTAATTCAGCCAAAATAACTACTCTCTCTATATAGCATTTACACCATATATGTTGCACAACAAATTGATTCACTAATTGGCTGGAATGACAGAATGTGTTTCATTTCCATAGTACAAGCAAAGAGCTGCCAGACTCAACTAGTTGAGTAAAAAACGACTGATGCTTCGCAAATTTTATTTTCTAATCACATCTGGATAGAGCCTGAAGTCCTATGATGAATCATCTTTCACTATATAACATTTTGTTGTCCAGTTTTGTAAATCTTTTTATACTGTCCCCCAGGAGTTTTACAATCTACACTTTAAGAAAAATAAAAAGTTTTTACCAGGATAGTTTGAATGGGTACAGGTGGTGTCCCCGCAAAAGAAAAGGCTGAACTTCTAAAAATTATTTTTAGTAAGAAAAACACATTCTCAGAATTACTGGCAACTGAAAAGCCTAAACGCACGGAATACACACTATCCAAGGTTTCCTGAGGCACAGAACACAATTAGTTCCAACTCAAACTAATTATTTGCAAGAAAGGGAAAGTTACTGAGACTGGACAGGATAAAGTATGAGGGTGCACTAGACAGGGTAACGGGTGCAGACAGGTGCAGTGGCTGAAAAAGGTCAGAGTCAGTATCCATGCTAACAGAAAAATGAGAGAGAATTTGGAGGATCAATCTACTTGCAAAATATCATGACCATTACAACAGCACCTGTATTTCTTCTGGAGAAAATGTGGGTAGAGATGCTTATACAAATCTTATTTCTTCCTCTGCATATGGTTATGTTACGCTGTAAACACTCCAACACAATTTTCATTTATGCTTTCTTTCCCTTCCATGCAATACAGTACCTTACTTTTTTTTTTTCAGCTTTATACACCCTGGCCCTGATCTAATTTCTCCAGGACTCAACAGCTTCATACCCAAAGCACTTCCACACTCCTGCCAGAACCCAACAGGTCTTACATCCTACAGGGCTTATCCTGCTCATCATCCCGCTGGAGAGGCTGCAAGAGGTGGCTCAAGAGCTGTGGTACACACCAGACCTCTTACGTTGGTCTCTCATACACTCACACCTCCCACTTTCTTCCTCCCCAGCTGTCACCTTTCTGCAACTCAATAGCAGGAACATATGTTGAAGTCTGCTAAATTACATAGAATTTCTTCTATTATACCCCACTTCAAGGCTCTTGGTGCCCCTGAGTACATCATAGACAATCACACTAGTCTTTAGACTCTATAGCGTTAGACATGTTTATTGAGATATATACAGTGTTTTAGAAATCACTACTACAGATTTAAAAATAAACTGTTAGGCAAACTTTAAATGCTGGATTATTGAGCTCTGACATTACATGAACGTTATCGCACCAGTTGCTTTCACGCATACTCTCAGGAACACTCAAGATAAGGTACGATGGGCAGAACTGTAATATTTAATACTGGCACTTCCTACAAAGTCCCACAGAATATCAGCAACTACAGGGAAAGAGAAAGGGTGCAATGCTCAGCAGCTGCTAAAGTTAGTTTTAAGCACTTTATGGAATATGGAAGTGATGAACAGTGAGATTAAGACAGATTCATCAGTAACAATAATTTGACTGCATAAACAAGAGCCTGAAGATGTTGTCATCTGTTTCAGGAAACAGGATTCAGAGAATTCACATGATCTTCTCATAAAATATTTAGCGAAATATAGAACTCACTAATTACAATATAGTAATAGAATATAATAATACTAGATGTAGCCTCTTATGCTTCACAATTCTACTAGCAGGAAAAACAGCTACTTCATGGGTCTTTCCAAAGAGAATTTCCTGACCATTCTGGAAGTATGGCAAAGTGACATGTTTCTTACCGTGAATTTAAACAAGAAAATTAGCACTCATAATAGAATTATACATTTTAATAGCAAATCAGTTGATATTCACAGCTGAAAAACACGGACAGGCCAGCTGATTATCAAATCCAGGCCCTCATAATTACAAACAACTAACATCCAGAAGCTAACATTACGCATACAGGAAAGTAAAAAGTCCTTCTGGCCCTTACAAGATCAGTGAAAGCTCTGAAGGACAGAATTAACTACCGCAAACCCACATGATCAACAAGCAACAATAAAGGCTCTTTATAATCCTGCTCTTTAGGACGGCCAAAAATTAAGACCTTCAAAGCTGGTATCACAAGATTTTTTTTTTCTAACATCACAATTATTCCAGTCCTATAATGCAATCACATTTGTACACTTCTCAAAGCAAAACACTTCAGGCTCTCTGTCCTCATAACCCTGTGGAAAGACACTCCAGAAAGCCATTCCATGAACTGTGGAAGTCTTCTCTTCGGAAAATCTTCACCAGCACTAATTTGCACAAACTGTCTTTTAAGCTAAATAATTATTCTAAAACTATTTATGAAGAGCCATTGTGTAAGAACATCTTCAACATCTTCAGTAACACTGCCAAAATCCTGTGTTCCATGCACAGAGCATTACAAGAAATCAGCAAATAGTGTATTTGCCTCAATGGCACTAGACGGAAAGGCACCTTCTACTCCCAAAGCTGCTTTTGTAAGAGCTCTCGCTTCACTTTTCTACAGATTAGATCTTTCATAATCTAAATACATTTTACCACTGCAATAGATGTTATATATCCATTATAATGACATGTTAATTGTTCACTCCACACTTCTGAAACTGTGACATTGGCTTCTTGAAACCCGAAGTGCAGAGATCCAGTTCATCTTATTCCCGCAGCAGCAGAATGCTGCATCGGTGTACAGCTGTTAACGGCACTTAACTTTCACGTATCAGATCAATAGCATCATAATAAGCAGCTTGCACAAACTAAATCTTTCTCTTTTACGAGCAAGCAAGGTTGAACTTTCTTTCCCTTCTAAGCATTCTGGCCACCAGCAGGTGGTGGTAATGGAAACGTCAAGTACGTTTTTCCCCCCTACCGCTGAAATGCAAAACCTCACCTGCAATACTGGTGGTTTTATGCAAGACTGAGGCTTCACTTTCTCTGCAAAATAATCTTATTTTATGCATGTGATTTTGAGCTGAGCAATTCTAAGAAGTGTGAGGATGACGATGTGTACCTGACAAATTAAACAGGCAAAATGGGATCAACTTGAAGGTAGGAAAACTGAAATTCATATTGTCAGTTTAGCAAATGACCCTTCTCTGCTGCTAGATTTCTCTCAATCAAATATTTCTCTTTAGATTATCCAGAGGCTTTTAAAAAATACCACGTATAACAGTAATTATTGCTGTGTATCTATGTAAAATATGCTTAGTTACAATTTGCAAATAAATCTCTAAATTATCTATCAGCTGAGCTGTAGGTTTGAATGGACCACATAATTTGAAAAAATGCTAGAGGCAGAAAGGAGGGCGAAATGAACATAGGCAAAATAAAACTGGCAAATATGAGAGCAAAGATGCTTGACTAATTCTGGTAAAAAAGGAACCAGCAGAAACAGGGTTAATTCTAGCCTTATAAGGCTGTTCAGCAGCACTTCAGCTGCACACAAATTAGAACAACCCTGGGAATCTATAAAGCTTGTTTTATTGCCAAGGACATGCAGCAAGATCTGCATTTTGCTATTGTAAACCATCCTTTATTTAAAACATTTTAAAACAGAATAGAGTTTTATATGATTTTTTTTTTACTACTGAATAATCAACAGGTGGCATTCACTCCAGCTTTGCACACCTAAATACAAGTTTTTACTGACACGACAACCGAAGTTGACACATCCATTACGCGTGTACCCGAGCAAGAACCAGCCTTCTGTTGTCTGGAGGAAAATCAGCTCTGCAGAAATGGAATTAAGGTAAAATAAAGTGTGTCACAGTACATGGTTACCTGTAATGCTTGTAATTGCTTGGCTTTTGGTTGCCTTTCAGATGTAATTAAAATCTGACCACAGACCGACCTTTCAAAATCAATTGCTTAGACTGTTAACTTATCTTTTATTGTATTTAAAGCAGTTTACTGCCGTATTCAAAAAATAAAAGGATGTTACGTAAAAGACAACAGTTCGTGCCTGACTTCCATAGCTGCTTGAAACAAACACCAAACCTTCTTCAAATAAATGTAAATTCATATGGATATTTTAGCATAAAGATTTACCTTATGAAAATGCTTTAAAGCATAGCAACAGCTACTGTGTACTTATGCCTACTGAATTAAGAAATAAAAGCTCTGGAACAGATAGCTTTGTTTAAGTATCTGCTAGCTACTTCTCATAACTTCAAGGCACTGAAGCAAACTCGGGGCTGTATTTGTGACTGAAAATATTGTAATACTCCTACTCCATTAGTAGTCTGCTCCTTTTTCTCCCTCAGACTGTACATCAGCAGGATGCCAGTCATTAAAATGTGGATATATGCATGAATTTTACTAGTAAACAATTTAACTTTTTTTAATAGGTTTTAGTGTAATTAAAAAATCAAGGTTTTGGTAGTAAAATGAAGATTAAAGCAATTCAAAATATGTAAAATTTAGCACAAAATACCTTGGATGATAATTTTCTTGCTGTGTTATTTGAGCTGTCTTTTGTGTGTTTATTATAAATAAACTTCTAGCAATGCTTCAAGTCCATAGCATTCACCATTTATAAGTAAACAAATAACTGATATTTTCCATTCCTGTTCGGAAGTCAGCGCAACATAATTAATCACAAAGAAAAGCAAATTGAGTATAATAATGTTGATGTAAACCAATATGCTGCTTGTATTACCTTCATTTCTAAAATTTGCCTTTTACTTCCCTGAAAGCAGAAGCTTTTTATCTCCCTTGCCTTCCCAGCCACACTTTGTACTTAGTAGCCTTAGAAGCTGATGATGAAATACATATATATTTTATATATCTATTAAAAAAATAAGGTTTTCTTCAGTAGGCTAAACTCACTCATCTGATTTCCAATTTCTACATTTTCCAATACTGAATCCCTGAAGGGTACACAAAATTTTAACAGATCTGTCCTCACAATATATTACCATCTAGAAGAAATTAAAATTATTTTAACTGAACCTTTGTATATATATTCAAACATGACTATTTTCGACAAGCTCAGCTGCGTATGTTAAGTTAGCAGAAGTACATGGTACAATGCTGGAGTGTGAGATTAATCTTTTCCCATTTGCAAATTACAGGTCCAAGGATGTTCATTGATTATTAAAAGAACACAAATGGAGCTAAAATCCTACTACCTTCCAACCTGCATGAAGAAACACTATTGATGAAAAGCTTTTATTAAAGAGATCCAAGTACCATAATGGTGAAAAGATTCCTACATGTTAAGGCATACAGGAACCGCAAATTCTCTCATTTGCAATGCATATAGTGTCCTGCAAAAAATTTAAGAAATTTACTATTTCTACTGTTACATTTCAGTCAATTTTAAGTCTAATTAATTTGACTTCTAAAGAATTTTAATTTCCTATACAAAAGTGTGCATCTTTTTCCATTCCAATCAAAATGCTTACTGTGAACTTAGTTGAAAACAACCAAAAGTCTAATTTTTTTTGCATTACCACCAAACTGTGAGTGCTACTATCTTTTCTGCAGATATTTTAACCATGGAAGCTTATTCTGCCTCAATATCACCTGTTATATGTAACAGCACAACTTTTAACCTAAATGGATCACATTTGTGTAATGAAAGCCTATCTTCCAGATTAGCTGATAAATCAGAACACCAACAATATGTCATTGGTCTTTTCTTATCATGTCTTTACACAATATTTCTTTTTCCTATTGGTTTTGTAGGAAACATTCTGATACTGGTTGTCAACATAAGCTTTCGTGAAAAAATGACTATTCCAGACCTTTACTTCATAAATCTTGCAGTAGCTGATCTCATTTTAGTTGCCGATTCTCTCATTGAGGTTTTTAATCTTGATGAAAAGTATTATGATATCACTATTATTTGTACCTTTATGTCTTTGTTCCTTCAGATCAACATGTATAGCAGCATTTTCTTTCTGACATGGATGAGTTTTGACAGATACATAGCACTGGCAAAAGTAATGAGGTCCAACATATTTCGCACTATGCAACACGCTAGATTAAGCTGTGGTCTCATATGGATGGCGTCTATTTCTGCAGCACTAGTTCCATTTACAGCTGTGCATTTACAACACACCGGAGAGGTCTATTTTTGTTTTGCAGATGTAAAAGAAATCCAGTGGCTAGAAATAACCTTGGGGTTTATTATCCCCTTTGTGATCATCGGTCTTTGTTACTCATTAATTGTTCGAGTTCTTACAAAAGCACACAAGCACAGGAGTCTCCGGCTGCGGCGACAAAAGGCTCTTCGAATGATTTTTGTTGTTGTCTTGGTTTTCTTTATCTGCTGGCTACCTGAAAATGTCTTCATTAGTGTTCAACTTCTTCAAAAGAAAAGCGAGTCTGCCTCTTCAAGCAGCCCATCCTTCAGACATGATTATCCTCTAACAGGACACATTGTGAACCTAGCAGCTTTTTCTAATAGCTGTTTGAACCCCTTAATTTACAGTTTTCTAGGGGAAACCTTTAGAGACAAACTGCGACTGTATATTGAACAGAAAACAAAAATGTCAACACTACATCGCTTTTGTCAGGCTGCCTTAACGTCTGTCATTCCTGACAGTAATGAGCAATCAGAAGTCTGATTTAGTTGTGGTTGTATGGAACACATGACTGTGAAGTTGTGCAAATAGTGAACAAAATGCTTGCTACTAACAGAAGAAAGTGCGTTTGTGTGTATGTATATATAAATATATATAGTATCGCTCTACTGAGTATTGAATGTTTATATTCAAAATGTTTTTATGACAAGACTTTAATGTAGAAGAATATCTTTTAGTCAGATTTATATTTAATTATGAACAGGGTTATTAAAAGCTGAGCACTGAAGGAGCTTTATACATGTATGAATGACAATATAGAAGAAAATTTTATCAAGTTAGGAAGACTCTAGATGTAACCCGATTATCAGAGATGCTACTTTGTTGGTGTACATAAGGTACTTCCACCAAAATAATGAAGCTGCCATAACAGTGGGGAAAAATCATTACAACATATTGATGTGGAGATGTGGAAAACATTGATTTTTTTCATCCAAATATGTTAAGATAAACTACTTTGCTTAAAAGAACTACATAGTACTATCATCACTGTATTCTAGCATGTCTTCCACGATTAACTTGATATTTGATATAAAAACTCACCACCGTGCTAGATTATATTAGGATTAAAAGAAATCTATTGTTTACATCAGTACTTGATCAAAACTGAAATAATCTGTAACTATATTGCTTATCTCAAAGAACTCCACAGAAACAAAATGTAGTGCTTCATTCTGTCTTCTAAGAATTGCCCAAGACAATCTTTCCCAGGACAGACATAATTGGGCCTTTTGTCAAAAATACCAGTGCATGTATATGTACGCTCATATCTGCCTTGAGATTTAAATGAAAGTTGCACCAGATCTCTTTACATTTAGCAGGCCTATTTTGATGGCCAGAACAAAATGCTGTGGCTTTTTAAAAAAAGTCACTTTCTGCAAAGGAGTGTAAGAGTTGCTTATGAAAATGACAGAAGCCTCAGTTTTCAGAAAGAACGAATTTAGGTAGTGGGCTTGTTATTAGCTATCAGCAGATTTGCACTCTGTGCACCATCCATCCCACCTCCAGAAACCACTGGCCTTTCAAGATTTTAAGATCTACGTTGGTTGCTTTGATCATTTGAAAATTAATTATACAAACTAAACACATTAGCACCACTTACTTGAGAACAATAGTTTTTTATTTCTACTAGAAAATAATTGGGGTTTAAATCCAATTGCTGTTTAGCACAGGTTACTGCTGAACTTGTTCAGAGGAAGCTATAAAATTCCTAGAGATTAGTGCAAGATCATTAAAACATCACTTGCTGCATCTCTGAAGTGAACAAACTCATTTCACCTCTATGCTCATTGACTTAAGCACCAGAACTCTGCATAATAAGATGCTCTGTCCTATTTTCAAATGTCATATATGAATTAATTAGCACATGAACAGAGTTTAAAGGATTTTTAAACATAAGACACTTAAAACAATGAGTAAAGTTACTGAGCAATAAAGAAAACAGTGAAAACAATGATTCCACTCATATTTCTCATTAAATACTTAGCGTTTCCTAGTGGAAGCTTTGGCCACAAAAGACTTGACCTATAAACAGAAAGGCCACAAGACGATGGCTGAATTTGAAATAGATAGCTAGATATTCCTGCAGCTGAAACACGAACTGCAGGGTGGAGCTTGCGGCAACTGCTGATTATTTGCAAGTGACTGCTAATCAGAGTCTACGGAAAAATGTCATTTAGTCTCATCTGTCCTGTAGAACACCAAATATATCTTCTCTCAAGAAAGATGCCAGCATTGCCATGCCTCCTCTGTATAGAACAAGCTGCTAAACAACACATAGCAAGAAATCTCACACCACTGTGCGACATCACACATAGCCCTTTCTCCTCATTATTTTCACTTTTTGAACTGGCAGTCAATAGGATATGAGCAATTGTGACTAATGTACTTAATCACACTTTGAAAGATGGCTATTTTGGCCAACACAGAACTGAAGGAATGGATAATTCTCTTGGCAATGCAATTCCATAAAGTAAGACACATCGTCTGAGCTTACAGATACATTAGGTTTGTGTGATCTTCACATTTGCCATGAATAACTTATTTGGGGTTACAGGAATACACTTTCACAATTGTAGTTGTTGCTTATTTTGTTTTTATAGGAGAAAACTTTCCTCTCCTCGTCCCTTCCAATATCGGAATCTGTTTTTTTGATCAAGGCTATGGCAGAAGCCCTTTCGTCACCCACTGTAGATAGCAAGTTGAGAAGGTATCTTTGCTTAGAAGCTTATAATAATAAGGAGGCAGTAATAGCAAATGCCTGCTCGTATATACTAGGAAATAGTTGTTTCTACATGATCGTATTCAGTAATGTCCTGATACCACAATGAAATCTAGGAAAGATCAGATTACTATAGTACGAAGAAAACAGTATTTACTCAACCTAAAACAACCTATTGCACATTTAAAACCAAATTACAAATCTAAACTACCTGATGAGTTTCCTGCTGTTGGTATTTTGGTACAGGCTTATGAACTGTGCCTGAAATGACAAAGTTTAAACAGACTAGTTACTTTAAAAGTCCTCTCCCAGATGAAAAGGATGGCACACTTCTTCCCAAAACTTAACAGCAGCTATGTACAAAGTAATATTTACAGAAATGTCATACAATTTTCATGTATTTATATACACAATGTGCTTTCTGCAGCCCATCATCTTGCAATAATTCATTATCATGGCTTATCCAAGACCTGTGGTTTATGTAGTTTTCTTTAATTTTAAAGAGCATGATCATCAGTAAACAAAACCTTTTCTGAAGCATAGGGAAAAGGGGAAAATGAGAGTAAGAATTTCGATATAACTACTTAACTTTTCTCTCTGGTCTCTCACAAATTGTTTAAGGAAAGGATTTCATATGCCTTTCTAAAATGCTAGACTGATGACAAGTAAAAGGTTTAAAAACTTATCACAGATGATTACAGTCTTTGCTATAATAGTGTATATTGACTCTCCAGACAAGAAAAGTCTAGTATTAGGAAAAGCACACAGAAAAAAAGGAAAAAAAAATAAAAAATAAAAAATTCAAGGAATCCCTGAAACCATTAACTGCTTTTGAAAATAGTACCTTAACACAAAAATGTCTTGAATGCACTAAGTATTACTGAGTATCTAGAAATAAAATAAATCCAAACAGCACAAACTAGCACCAGGCTGAACCTGATGTGACTGAAAGCAACAGTCATCCCTAAGCTGTCTAGAAAGATAGGAGAAAAATAGTTACCCGAGACCATTTTAACACGTTAAAGAGATGCTGTAACTTTGCATCCTTTTAACAGTTTTAGGAGATACACTAAATAGTGACTGTGCAGGCAACCACATTCACATCTAGAAAAAGCTAAGTCAGTCAGCCTAAAGATAAAGCGTGATTAATTTATGACAAGAATTACATGATGTGAGGGCATGTGACAGGGAATTTGGATCAGTGAGTCAGGCGATCCCAGATTCTGTGCAAGACTGACACAATACAGGCAAGATGAAAGAACAGTCACCCCTTCCTTGCCCTTTCGGCTCCACAGAAAATCTGAACGCTAGTATTCAGAATAGTCAATCCACAAATTCTAAAAGACAACATACACTATAAAATAAATTTTATAAAAGCAAAAATCAGAATTCTTAAAACATGGTTTTCTTCAATATGGTTTCTAGAAAATGAAAAAGATACGGGTTCATCTTCTATCCCCCCAATGTCATCTGACATATTATTAATTGAAAATGGCTTATCTGGCATAGAAAATCCATTCTACTAAACTTGCAAATAGGTACGCTTTAAAAAAAAATTGAGCACAAAGTTGCAAGAAGAAAATGCTTTTAGAATTTCAGACTAAGCATCTGTGTTTTGAACAAAATTCACTGGCTGTACAGTGCAGGCTCTGATCTTTTTTCCAGCCATCAAGTTATGTTAGAAGCTAAAAGAATTTTTTTCCCCGTGTAAGGATTTTGCTTTATTCTCTCAGCTATTAGACTGCAAAAGGGAAAAGGTTGTCTGGACAATTTAAAATGTTTAGGATTGTCACACTGAAAATGTGTTAAAGAGTGGTTTCCCGTAAGTAAAAGTATGTCAGGTTCAGCACTGATTATCACTTAATTCCATTTGAACTTGTTTCTACATAAGTAGGAAAAACAAGTGAGTGTATGAAGGCAGGTTTGAATTTTAATAGCTATTCATGAAGGTGAGCCAATGAATTAATTTGATTTTGATTGAAAACAACAAAGATAAGGGTTTGATTTTAATTTAAGAGACAGTATCCTTCTCTTCCACTCCAAAAGTCGTACCTTACCCATTCAGACCATCAGACAAATATTTAAAACTTTGATCACAGAAGAGCATGGAGCCAAATTCATTGTTTAATTCAATTGATTGAATTATATCTTTGTAGTAGAAGTTTACGCTTACTGTACCAATCACATCTATGGCAGCCCACCAGTACACAGTCAGCCAGCCGTTCCTCATTCAGACTGTTTACGTTAAGAAATTATTATTTTCACATTCTGTTTAAGAAATATGTCACTAATAAACCATTTCCACTTTGGAATTGCACTTTCTTTTTCATGTTAAATCTGGAACAAATGATAGGGAACAAAGCATTTTAAGACATGCACACAGACTATCTTTCCTGTATACTCTGAAGCTCTGCTGCCAGGGAGGTGTGTGGTGGTACATGCCCTGCGCTATGTTTTAAAGAGAGACGGACTGGATTTGAAAATCTGAACACCCTCCATTCATATTTATAATTTAGGTGTCCTTTCTTCAACAGTACTGTCCAAACTATTTATTCCACGTTGACATATGATACACCAAACTTTTAGCCCTTGGCTTCTGGCTTCCTTTTAGACTTCCATTCCATCATATGGCAGCATGACACAGCCAGGAGCTAAGAATAAACAGTTGTGTACTGAGCCCGCCACCCAAGACGACAACAAAAGAGCAACGACTTCTCAGGACTTCAGACAGTGCAGGACCACCTTGTTACTTACAACTCAGTTTCTTAGACACTACTTCAGTTATTTTACATATGCCCAGTGAATTCCACTACAAAATTTAAAGATAATTGTCTGAGTCTCAGAAAGTAACCTGTGTGTTTAGAATGGCTTTTGAAGTTGTTCAACCCCAGGGATAAAATCATATTCAGGTTTCCAACCCATCAAACAGTCTGCTACAGGTACATACAGAAGTTTTTAAGTTCTAAATTAACAAACTACTGAACTGTTCATTACTAAAAAGTAAAACCTAACTTTTTAAATATACCTACTATAAGTGTTCAGTGCAGCAGGGTTAGCCTTTCCAAAGCAGCAACTTTACTTAGAAGTCCCAATTCACTTGACCTGCAAGTAAAATCACTGAAAAGGCTTAAAACCTTTTCAAATTGCATGGAATGTGTTTTCTGGAAAGACTTCAGAAAAAAACTGGAAAAAAAAGACATCCTAGAGAGGCAGGAAAATTACTGGAATATTGTTAAATTATCCTTAGAAATTGGAGTTAAGGCTGTTTTTACAGAAAGAGCTCAGTGGTAGAATTGCCTAATAGTGGTGGAGATAGATTTGTTTTCTGCCTTAGCAGCAGAAACATCTCCTTTCCCAGGCATTCTCTCTGTAGAAACAGTAATATAATGGGAAATAACATTTTTGTCCTTTCATTCTCTCTCCATTCAGAGCTACAAAAGAGAAATAGTCTTTACCTGACTACAGACACCTTTTAACTCTTGTGTTCCAGTATTCAGTTACGAGTGAAGTGCACACAAATTGAGAGAGAAACCAAGGGAAGAGCTCACTTAAAACGATGGGATGATATTCCAAACATCCATCTGATGACTGAGTAGTGAGACAGGAAGAAGATACAGATAGTGACACCTGTGGGAACTTAATTTATAAACTTGCTTGGCTTTCAAATACATAAAGTCAGAAGAATTACTTACAATATTATTAGAACAGCAAGAAACACAGCATGTTATTTTCTTATTCTAATGTAAAGATGCCTGGTGATGCACGACACCGTTGACGTGTCATGCGATCAGAAGTGCAAACTTGCTGGCGGAGGTGCTGCCAAAGTTGTTATCAGATCACACAGAACCTCACTGCACGCTCAGCCTGTAACAAGCAGTCCGCGAGGATCCGTGGAAACCTCTCCCTGTCCCCTGCTAGATCTGTGCTCTTCTTGACTCTCATTGATACCACGTGAGACCTTTTAGGTCTTGGCCAAGATTTTATTGTAAGACCTCCAGGATCAGGACAGTCAGACGCTCCTATTGTAAGCCCAAGCTAGACCATGACTTAATCTAGACCAATCTTTGTAAAGAAGATGGCATGTTTTAAACAAAGCTTGGTAAACTTTTACCATGAAAACAAACAAAAAAACTCCACTAGTTTCTTAAAAATGCCTTTAGAAAATCATGACTCAGATGTAAGAATAGCCATGAAAGATGGGACTTTTATAACAAAATAGGAAAAACTTGTCTATTCCAGATGTAGCTAGAAAAAAAGAACCAGGCAGTGAGGTACCTGAAGGCTCCAAAGTCTACTCTGAGTCCACAAAAAGACCATGACCGATTTCAATGAGCTTTGTCTTACAGTTCAGTGTAACAGTTCTGTAACCACCTAGTTATTTTACAAGTAAATATGAATAACTCTCATTTATGATTCAGTCCATAATGTAAAAGTAGAACAGAACGACAGTTATTAAAAGCATGTATGTTCCCCACATACTTAAGATTTTCTATTCTACTTTATATAACCTCTTTGTTCCTTTTTAAGTGATAGAGCTCTAAGTCCTTGGTACATTCTTTGAACAGTTTTGACATGTTTCAGACTGGAAGATGGGAGGAGCAGAGCTTTGTCTTCCCTTCTGTATATATGCTGCTTGCAAAAGCCTGGTTTACAGATGCAACTGATTAAAATAATGCTGAGAAACTTAATAAAACATTGCTTGATGATCTTCTGTTTGATGTCCTACAGAACTCTTGTGGGATTCAATTAGAAATAGGTAAATGCATTCAAAGACAGTCTGGTTCTTTAAGCAAGATGTTCCTCTGTCAAATACCTTCATGCTTGTACCCTCATTATTTCAAGCAAGATTCATTTTCTGTTCTAATCACCTGTTGGATGTAATAGACAAGCACTTTCCAAGTATTTGTTAGTCTGTATGGCTTTGATCTAATACTCAAAAGTCATTTTATCTATGCTGTAATTTATTAATTAACATATATAAATATATATTAATCTTTCATATGGTTCACAACACTGCAGGTATTTTAGAGGAGGAAACTTACGGTGAAATAATTCTAGTTTCTCATTCATACTGTGGAAGCAACAACCATCCCCCTTTCATCTGCTCCAAAATGTTGGGGTTTTTTTTTCATTTTTACATCTATTCCATCAACACACAATAATTTGTATTTTATAAAAACCTTTATACCAGACTCCCACGTTGTTTAAAAAAAGCAGTAGCATTCTGTCAAGGACAGGGAAAACGGCTGCTTTTTACAATAAACATATTTAAATATCCAAATCTGTGCCATTTTAGTTTTTTTAAACAAATTAACATTAACAAAATAGTACGGAGAGCAATAAAAAGGAAGTAAAAAATCCACAAGAATCAAGCTTGCATTAATATGTTCTGCTGTACACACGCTCTGAATGCCCATTTCTCTGTTCTTTATCCTATATCAGGATGTAGCAAACATTTATCCTTTCAAGCTTACAACTTCATTTCTTGCCAAGCAGAATGTGTTTTGTGAATTCAAACATGTAATGGGACTTTTTTTTTTTTAACTGAAGTTGTACATATTTTCAGGTTTTGTGCCAAATTTTCTATATTCAGCAATTTGGGCCTTTTCCAGCAATTTTAATTTATGATGCCTCACTTACAAGTCATTAACATAGAACCAGAAAAAAAGCGTAATTGACTAAGGACAGAAAACAGTGTTGTCACTGGGCTGGAGCTGGGCGACACCTAGCCAAGCAGACCTAGCCTCTGCTCCTTACTTCAACAACTGCTCCAAGACCTTTACTCAACAGATTCAGCCCACAAGTGGGAATCCTGTGCTGAATTTCAATTTTGTGAAGATATTTGCAGTCAAGTCATGAAAGCAAGGATTTATACTGGGAACCTAAGAAGAACCGTCAAGGAAGGTCTCACCACTGAGTAAAGAATGAGAGCTGAGAGGAGACATCAAGTCTGTGCTCCAAGAAGAGAAGGAAGAATTTCCCCTCTTGATAGCAAGAAGGGATGCTTGTGTTTCTCCACCAAACTCACCACCGCTTTAATACCCTGGCTATATTAATACAAGTATGGAATTAACTTTGAATGTACGCAGATTAAAGCAAATACCAAGAATTAGCATGAAACTCTTGCTGGTTAATATGTAATGAAGAATGCACAACTCCTTTAAACAAAAGTAAGAAATACACCACATATTGTTTATACCAAACACAGTTGGGGACGTGAGCCTTTCGCCTGGGAAAACCATCTTCAAAGTAGCAACTGTTTTCCCAGCTGTGAATACTCCTTCCTGGGAAATCTGTTCCTACCATTACAAAAATAATTTTCAAAGGAATGTAAAATTATTCAGCCTAATCTATGCATATCCGTATTTCAGACACTATTTTGTACCTTCTTAGATATGTCTGTTTACAAAAGGCCTACTATACTCTATAAACACTATATAGTGTCACAATCAAATTTACCTCTTTTAAAACATAAATAAAAGTATGGTTGATTTAATAAAGTATTTAAAACAACTATCAATATTCCGATGAAAAAGTGTTAGCAGGAAACAAATGCTTCAGTCCTCTAAGCAGCTGCTCCCAAAGTTTCAGGTTTTTTTCATTTTCTTTTTCCTAATTTGAGAAATACTGCATAGACGATAAGAAAGCTGGCAAACCAGGTAAGCTCTCACACAGCAAGTCATAAAAGCCAACTGGGTTTATAGCTTCGTGACTTTTTTTGAACTATCAGGAAGCTATCCCGCAGAGAGGCAATCAGAAGCCAATGGGCCAGCAAACTTGTCTTTTTGTGGAAGTAAGGAAAAAAATACCAGTAACAGAAGAATAAACATTCAACTGAAAGGTAGCCCAAAGAAAAGAGAAATAGGCCAAACATTCCAATTACAGACTGACCAAAACCAGCAGACTAACAAGAGAGCATTAATATCCATATTGACATTTAAGTTTGCCATTTTGAGAAATAGCTACCACCCCTCCTTTATCACCAGAAAACTACGAACTGCTGACGTATCCTTACATCCAGACGTGGAGGGACATGAGAGGGAAGATGAAAGATTGTGTAATCTTCTCTTCATAATATGGACAAGACTATCTGCATATTAGAGATATTTTTTAAATGGTCAAAAAAACAGTACAAGACGGGATTCTTATTCTAAGAGGTTATGCTAAATAAAATGAACTTTTTTGAATTTACTTTCCTTTTTTCAATATTTAAGATTGGTTTTCTACATATTTCTTAAACAAAAATTAATAACCACAGATAACACTAATGCATACAGCAGAGGATTAAGCTAGTAAGACAAAACTAAATAAACACAGGAAGAGTTGACAGGGGAATTGCAATACAAGCAGTTTCCAAAATATATA
This sequence comes from Opisthocomus hoazin, assembly GCF_030867145.1. Classification (NCBI taxonomy): domain Eukaryota; kingdom Metazoa; phylum Chordata; class Aves; order Opisthocomiformes; family Opisthocomidae; genus Opisthocomus; species Opisthocomus hoazin. Next base: position 20,016,638 of record NC_134428.1, read on the forward strand.
TTTTAATGTATGCAAGATACAGCTAATATTGGTAGCCTGCTAATCAGAAGAAAATCCTGCAACATCATACTGAGTTGTAACTTTGTGGCATTTTTTAGGATGGAAAAATATAAAACAAGTTATTTTGATGGTTACAAGATAAGCTTCCCATTAATTAAAATAATAAATTAATGGAACAATAAAGGATTACTGTGTTTGTTTGCATTTCATCCACAACTCATTATTTCAGCAACAGGCTTTGGTATTGAATTAGTGGGTTGTCAAATAAATAAATACGCTTTCTGATGATAGCTTTACAGTATCTGCTTGATAGGTTTTGCAGCATGAATGTCTGCTCTGCATTCATGAAACATTCAAATTACTACCCCAGTTACCTGATTACAAGCAGCATCAGAGGTCACATCAAAGTAGCATCCCTAGTTACTCCATGAAGCTCATTCCAAAATGTTTATCTCCACAGCTTAAACATAATTTTATTGGGGTTTTCCATCACTACAAGCAAACAATGATTTTAAAGAATCATTTTTTGCGGTTTGCTTTGCTGCAGTACTACCTTAATAACTCCTTATTGGCCTTTACAATAACCTCCAAGAAGCTGAACAGAAAAACCCTTTCACTACTTATTTTGCCATTTTCCATTTAGTAAACAGATCTCACTGTTTGGGCACCTGCACATTAGCCCTCTGAATAAAGAAACACCAAGAACTACTTGTTTATTTGCCATTGTTTGTACTATCTGTATGGAATCTCAAAAATTAAATTCCTTTCCCACTGATTTTGCCTTTATCTGGGGAAAATGTTGATTCCTCCTCCTCCAACCATTTGCAATGCTGAAGATAACAAGGAACATGCAAGGAACACCCACTGACAGTAGGAGCATTACCCAAAGTATCCTTCAACCATGAACAACAGGATTTGATTTATAAAGATCGACTGCCTCTTAGTCATCATTGCAATTTTCCTTGAAGTTACAATGTTTGCTAGACTAAATTGAGAAGGAATAGGAAATTAATATTGGGTTTTTTACCGATTATGAATTTGGAGTCTTGCATAATAGATGTTGAACTCCGGAAGCATTTCCTACTGTTCTGTAGAAAGCCTGCAGCTCTGCAAACAGCACTGGAGAAACGAGATCTACCCTTAATTTAGAAGGTTAAAAGATCCTTTGATACAGTAAGGTTATTCTGGATAGAACTGAAATAGCCTTCATAAACAAAGTAACCGCAACATGTTCCCTACCTACAGTAAGTGTCAGTACTGCTGTTTCGATCAGCTTTGTGGCACTAAGGCAGCTGAAATCATGAAGGGTGAAGAAACTCATAAACAGAAGCAAGACACAAGTAATTGCAAACAGGCACTTTTAATGCTTCTGTTCTCTCAAGATGACACATGAACAATATTGTAAGTATTTTTTTCAGAGAACTGAAACAAAATTAATTTGTCTCGGACGAGGTCCATCAGAAAGTTTTTGTTTAAGAAGCCAGTATTTAACTTCAGACCACCAGTCTAGATGGCACATTTTAAATCTCTTTTCTTTATGCCTATGTTATGTGACAATTCAAAAGAACAATCTCCAACTATAAGAAGGTTTAACATACGAGTATGTTAGTAAACTAACAAAATCATTAAAGACAAGTAAAACTAATGTCCAGGCATTTAAAGAAAAAACACGTTTAAAATGTGGGGTTTATTGCCAAGTAGCTAAATAAAACAGTAACATTGCGAAAATCTGTCAGAAAAAAACACAAGGCTGAATTAAGTTTAAATGCTTGTATTGCTCAGCTCCTGTAAAGCTGTGTCATTTAGAGCTGTGTGGTTCTAAGATCATTCGTGAATACATTTATATTGGTCTTGAATTGCTCATTGCAATGTAAACAGAAGAAACTGAGTAGATGAAAATCAATAAAACATCAAGATTACTCAAAGGTCGAGTTGTTTCAAGGAAAAATGCTTTAGTCTTAGGCTGATAAGAATTTTTGAAACAAATTTCATGAAGGAATGATCAATGCACACTAAATCCAGTAACTTAAGACACATTTCAACTTGCCTGCCTGTATCAGAGATTTACATTTCCAACTTTGGAGACTAAAATTGCTGTACTGGAATAGGGAAGAGAAAAAAAAAAAAAGTAAATCACAGGAAAGTAAAGTGACTTCATGAATCAGCAAACCCTCTCTACCACCACAAGCAATGCGTCATATCGCTGTCTTTTTACTTCTTTCCATTACATATGAGAATCCTTAGGAGAAACTGGAGTCTACCCATCCTTACTTTAAGAATGCCAAAAAAGTTTTAAAGCAGTAATTGAACTGAAGAAAAGTCAATCGCAGCTCATCAGAATCCAGTCATGCTTCAGAAAATTCTACAGATCTGTCAAGGTAACCAGTTTATTTTAAAGTAACAGAAGTAAAATCAAAGAAGGTAAGGCCGCAGAATAAACACTCTCAGCAGTTGCTTAATTTTTGTTCCAGATTTCTTCTTTGGAACCGTCAAGACTAACTGGGTACATCACTGTAGCCTCAGAGTTCCTCCTGATCTGCCTGCATACACAAAACAATTTTACCTTGTTTTGTACATTTTCCATGCCGACAAGGTTTGATGACCAAAAGCATTTTAAATCATAACTGCCGTTGTGACTTAACCGAGTATTTCACACAAAGCTGGGAGTACCCACGCTGAGTAACAATCAGAAACTGGTGAACAGCCAACTTCAATCATTTCTGAAGCAAAATTGTTTAAGGTCTGCCTAACATTTTTCAATCTCAACAGCCATTTCAAACAAACAAAAAAAATGTGGTCTACTAACTTAGGCTTTCCTGCTATCAACGGTTACAGTTTATAAAGCTGATGCCAAAAAATGCCTTGTCCTTATATGGTATTCCCTAAAATTAATGCTATATACATGTTTAAGCCACCCACTGACACCAACAGTTCTAAGAACTGTTGTGCCTAGTGGTGTTCCTGAATAGTACAAAGGATTTCTTCTTTCCATTTAATATTTGCTCTTTCTTTCACAGTCCTACAGTCTGCATGACCAACAAAAACTGATCTGGGGGTTCTAAGAGCTTAGCACTTGACGTCAGATGGTCCAAAAAGGCCCCGCTTGCTAGGGGTTTGAAGCCCACTTGGGATTTTTTCCACTTTTACGTGAAATTATACAGATTGTCACAGGCAATAAAATATTAATTTTGTCATTTCAATTTCATATTGGTTTATCGTATAAAATTATTTTCACTCAAATTGAATTATAGTACTGTGAATCTAAAGTCTATAACACCACACTCCATAAAGGAAAGGAGAAACATTCCCCTTTAATAAGCTATAAATACCAGATTTTTCATTTTTGCTTTGATATAGGTAAAGATGCAATCTTTGCCTACTTAGGAACATTTCATGCTGAGGTGAAAACTGCAAGAATTTACAGACCTCTGCATAGCTACTGCCAGTAGGTTGGCTTTTCCTGCATTATGCTTCACAAACTCTACATGTAATAGCTAGAGACACTTGCGCATGAAAAAGCTCTCCAAAATATTCTTGACAATGTGCTTAAATAAAGTCTCATAACAAAATAAGAAGCACTACGTTTTAGTTGTATGATCTCCACTGAACTATACATCTCATGATAAATGAAGTAACAAGCGGCATCACATCTATTTTATAAGAGAGTTTTTAAGACCACACCTTAACATCACTTCGAGAATTCCTGAGGAAAACAACTTTGCCTTTCCTTCTCCACTTCTCAACAGTATCAAACCACTTCATATTTCTTTGATCCATGTTCTACAGTAACCACTCAGAACAGCAGAATTGAATCACCCTGTTTATGTATCATTTCCACCACAGAAAACTTACAGCTCTAAGTTTCCACTTAAGTAACATCTTGATATTGCTAATTTCATTCTCATAAAATTAATTCATAAAATGTTCAGTAATACAAAGAGACTGCTGACACCTTCTGGCCACTTGACATTCTGTCCAAAAATCAAGAGGATTTCCAAGAAAACATCTTTCATGTTTTTCCAACCACTCAGGATCACATGAAGACTTAAGCTACGCCTGTATTGCCATATGACAGTTGCTTCAAGCCATTTGGTTAGCCTTTCACCCACATTCTCTCACCCATTCTCTGTTTTTCATAGAAGCATCCAAAACAAACAGAGATCATGTACTCTGACTGCTACAATCGTATCCAGATTTGGCTTAATTTATCTTATCCTTTTAACTTTCACTCTAGGTGTACTGCATCCAAGGAATCACTGCAACTGAATCAAACAGTACATTCAGATTCAGCACTGAATCTCTAAGCCTGTCACATCACAGGTAACAACATATCCACATTTTATTGAATTAAACAGTCAAATCTGGCAGAACCTACCTGCAGATCTTGTTTCTTTTTCTTTGGTTCAGTTTCACATTCCAGCTCTCCCTTTTGGGCCACATGTTGCTTTAGCTTTTTTCTTTTTTCTGCCTTCTTTTCTTTTTTTTCCACATTCATTTTCGGCATTCTAAAATAGAACTGTTCTGTAATAGAAACCACCAAACTGCAATTAGAACCTTTTTTTATATTAAATGTCTCACATACAGACACTGTAATTATACTAGTAGGAGAATTACTTGTGACAACTATGAAATGTATGCCTGCACTGAATTTTAATCCATTTTGGAGAATTTTCATCACGTTTCCTTTAGGAATACATGATAGCAAAGCTACTGTAAAACTAGAAAGTCACCCTCCTGTAGAAAACTCAACACCTATTGCCCTTACAGGCCCCGCTGTGGAAAATGCTTCACTGACCCTCCCGGCAGTAACCCCCCTAACTGATGCTGTGCTTCCCGCAGGTTGCAACGCACACATGGAACTGGTTGGTGCCTACCTCGGGTAGCAGCAATCGAACCTCTCTCTTCTCAAAATACATTCACATGTGCGGATACACGTATGCCCACAAGCAAAAAGCGAGCCTGCTTTATTACTCAACAGATAGTTTTACCGTTTAGTAGTTAGTTTAGTTCTGTTTATAGTCTAAGTTTTTCTATTTTCACATAGAATGTGGAAAAACTATGCTTTAAGAACGTGTTTCACGAGTTTAGTCTTTGATTTTACAGTGACGTAAGGGCAGAGAGGAGAAAGGTGAAATCTTACACTGACATAAGGGCAAAGTCAGGAGGAAAAACTGAAGTAGGTGGCTCTCAGCAGCTGCCCCACGCAGCCACCTCCCAGCAGCACCGGCGCAGGGGCCGACTCCCTCCGGGGGACCCAGCCCGAAGCGCGCTCCAGCCACAGAGCCACGCACGGACCCGGTGCGGCGGCCCCCGAGCAGCCGTGCCCGCACCGCCCGCGGGGCGGAACCGCCTGCCAGAGCGGCAGCCACCCGCGGCCTCGGCCCCGACGGCGCCGCAGCTGCCGGCCCCCCCGCCGGGCCCGGCCCCAGGCCCCGAGCAGGCCCCTGCCCGCCGGGCTCCCCACACGAGACCCCGGGCTCGCTTCTCCTAGGCCGGGCCGCCCCTCCCGCAGCCCCGGGCCAGGCGGGGCAGGACCTGGCGGCCCCCGGGATTCCCGCCGCCCCCGCGCGCCTGACGGGGGCCCCAGGGGGTAGGGGGGGGCTCAGGGCACGCGACCCCCCTCGCGCCTACCCGCACGCACCTCTCGAACCCGCCTCCTCGCCACATTTAACTGAGCCCCACGCTTGGCGCCGCAGCCCGCCCCCTCCCTCTCACTGGCTACAAGGAGAGGACGAAGGCGTCTGGTTGGCGCTCGGCATGCCAATCTCCCGGATGACCAATAGGAAGCCACTCTCGGACTTAAAACGCTCACCTGAGACACGCGTGCTGAGGGGTGTTTGGCCGGCTTTTGGAGGCGCGCTTGACGTCACCTTTCCGCGCCGAGATCCGCCGCGGAATCAGTCCCCGCCTCCCGCGTGCTGTGGCCCCGCCCCTGGTTGCGTGGGTGATGCCCGCCAGGCTCGAGCTGCCGGCCGCGCCCTGACGGGGATCCCCCATCCACCGGGGTTCGGACAGGGGTCCCCTCGGGTACTGAAAGGGATCTACCCAGATACTGACAGGGTCCCCCCTGGGTTCTGGCAGGCATCCCCCCCAGGTACTGACAGGGATCCCCCCGCACCCTGACAGGGATCCACCTGCACTCTGGCAGGGATTCCCCCATGCCCTGACCGGGATCCAGCCGAGTTCTGACAGGGATCCCCCCAGATACTGACAGGGATCCCCCAAGTTCTGACAGGAATCCTCCCACACCCTGGCAGGTATCCCCCCTGGGTTCTGGCAGGCATCCCCCAGATACTGACAGGGATCCCCGTGCACCCTGACAGGGATCCCCCCAGGCTCTGACCGGGATCCCCCCAGGTTCCAACAGGGATCCTCCCGCCCTCTCGGCAGAGGCCAGCCCTGGTGCTCCCACAGAGGCCGGGGAGCTGCCGGCCACAGCAGGCCCGTGCCTCGCCCCGTGGGTGCCGTGCCAGGCGCTCGCGTGGAGAGAGGCAGCTCCTGGAGAACGGCGTGAGTCCTCCCAGCCAGCAGATCCTGAAGCTCCGTCTCCGAGGCAGCGCTGTCTGACCGGGTCTGAGGGAACACGCTGCTGAGAGGCGGACGCTGCAGTTTGAGGGGACATGAAGACATCTCCTAGCACAGGGTTTCCAGGGAATGAATTGGTTTCCCTGTTCTCATTTTCTATAAATACTGCGTACACAAACATTTCCACTTCCCCTTAGTAATTTAAGGGCAAAAATATTTACCAAAACCAAACACGTAGATAGAGTGGTTTTTCCTGGACAACCTAAAACAGGGCTTTTGTTTCCATTTGCTTTGCTCCCAGTAAGAGCCGAGATGCTGGCTGTAGTGGCAGGCGCTGGTGGCAACAACTCCCTGTACTGTTACAAGTGCCGATGGGAAGAGGTAAACCTTCACACCCCTGCTTCCTTCTCCTGTCCGAAGCAGGGTCACGCCGTCAGCCATTCCTTCCACCTCCCCACAACGCAGCGTGCTAGTCCTGTCCCTCACCCATCGCTGCTGCGCTGGGCAGAGCCTCTCGGCTCTGGTCCATGTCCTCACACTACTGCTCTCCACTGCAAACCCCTTGCCGTGCCACTGGTGGGGTGCACAGCGTTGTCTGGTAACACGCGGCCAGTTATGTATTATACAGAAAGATTACAAAAGTCCTAGCACCATAGCAACATGCTAGGGCTGAGTTATGGCATTAGAGTACACGGGATAATCAGTAGGTAGTGGTATCTAAAATGAGAGCTGTAATTTAAGCTTTTTTCTGTTTCAATGTGAATAGGGAAAGCATGTTTTCTACGTTTAGACTTGCTAAAATAATGATTGCTTTATTCCACATCCTATTGTGACATCCTGTGGTTAAGCGCAGTATTACAGATACTGTCAAATCACAACTTTGACCACGACTGCATAAAACCAGACCGTATGGAATTAGCAGCGGCAGCTCCTACCTCCCAGCTTCAAACATTCAGTTTGGCCACCTACAGCCTTCCCTATAGCTTTGATCTTCTCCAAAAACTTCTCCTGGATGAGAAGAAATCCCACTGGGCCAAACATGAATACGGGATAGCTCAGGTATTCTGTTCTACGTTGGCCAGAAATTACGTTATCTGTGCCCTTTCTGATAAAAGTCAGGGTGCTGATTGTTCATATGATATCACTGTGAGGGACCATAAATACGCATTTCCTCTTTAGGCAGCATTTGTACTGTAGGGATTAAGCCTCTTCAAAGAGAAATGAGAGGCACGCAACAGCCTTTGCATGACTGCAGTACACCTCAAGGTTATATAGAGCATATATGCATTAACTGCACTTACGCTCGCATCTCTCAGGGTGTCATCAAAGATTATTTTTCCCAGGTCAAGGAAAACAGCATTCTCTGCTACGCAAACCGCCCATCCTCCCGCCTCAGCAGAACAGCATTGGGCACTTAGAGCTTCAGGTGATTCAGGGGACTGCAATTACCCTTCAGTTAGTCCTAAACCAACACTCCAGCCCACCAGCCCCAGTGCGCAGAGGAATGGCTCCAATGACACATGAAATTGAGGTCTTGACCCCCTGACATCATCAGCAAGCCTTGGCATTTTTCTCACAATTAGCTGGATGAGAGGTCTACTTAGATCCCAGCTGGGGAATTAGCATTGTTCATTAACAGCACATTTCCATTTCATCAACCTACATTTCAGGCCTCAAGCTAAGCAGCTGGATATTCATGCAGTTTTAAAGAGCCAAGACAGCTGATCAAGATAATAGATGGAGCATATCTGTTATGTCTTCAGTTATTTAAGCTTTTCAGGAAGACAGCGAGAGTAGGTTCCCTAGAACAATGCTGTATTTTGGCCTCATTCTCATTACACATGGGACACAAACAGTTAATGCCACTTTCTCTGGCTTCCTTTTTACCCCAACTGCAAAAAATACCCATGCAAATCTAGGTTGCTATCTAAGGGGTAATAAATTATGAAGAATTATATTGTCCATGCCTCTGAGCACTAGCCTTCAGTGAATTGCTTAGGGAGGGCTTAGAAAAACTAGGTATGGCTCTATAAATCAAGTACTTCCAATGACATTCAGAAACCAAGAGGCAGCTTTTTATAAAACTGGCTTCATGTTGATGTATGCTCTTTGTGAAGCAGAATGCTGCACTGTGCACCAGTTCATTTCCACAAGGACTGAGACATATGACAGCAGCTTGCATTTCAGACTTTCATCTTAGGAAACTCATAGTCCAGGCTTAGCATGAGATAGCAAAGCTCACTGGGTCTCACACTGATTTTAATCGTTGTCTTACCACCCTTCCCCAGTCTCCTCCATCAAGTATTTTTCATATTATTACAGCTCTTATTCTAAATATAGGAACAAATGAAGCTGACTTGGCAAGGGTGACAGTTTATTGAATGCAGAAAACATGATACAAAAATAAGTTACTTGCATAGAAAATTTTAAAGACCTAGAGACAAGATTAACTCTAAAGCAGACAGAAGTTTGATCCAGATGTGAAGAGCCTCTACTATCTGCACCTGAAAGACATGAGAACACACTGTAAGAGTTACACGAGACCAAAACTTCCAGTCACAAGCAGATACACTCTGGCAGGGAAGGGCTTGGGCATTTATTTCAAGCAAGAGGCTTGCTATGCTTTCCTCAGCATTCTGATGACACATTTTCCCAGAACTTGTTTAAGCCTCATGCTGAGCAGGTGGGCGACCAGCCTGCTGTTAGAACAGTGTGATGTCCTCATGCTTGTGTCTATATAGCCATTTTAATCATTACAGCACAGAGAAGGAAAGATCCACTTCTGCTGTCACAACCCCTGTACCACGTTCCCAACATCAATTAAAGGTCAATTACCAGCTCTCAAGCAGTCAGTGGTACAACACTGGCACTCCTACACCGTGCTGACACAAGATTATTTTTAAACAATCTTGTTTGGTTTTTCTCATTCTACAGCTTATACCTGTTGTGCTGAAGGCTCCCATTAGATGGCACTCCAATTGCTCCTGTTGACTCGAAGGCAGCTTGAGAGCCTCTCACCAGAGCTGCATATCTACAAAGAAACACAACCAGGCTCAGCACCTCTTACACACACCACCAGTAGTTTCACTCTTCCATCCAGTTTAATTATCTGCATCTGTCAGGCAAGTCTTACAGTCCTATTGCACAAAATAAGGAAGGTACATCTGCCTGCAAGAGATATTTTTTTTAATTAAAACTAAGTTTAAGCTTTGCTTAGCAATGTATTGATTTTGTTCTTTGTTACTTAAGGTGCTGGGAAAAATATTAGGATCCTAATATTTAGGTCTAGACCCCAAAAAGTACTTGAGATGGCCAGTGTCTATTCACAGTTAGGAGATACTGAGAGTCATGCTGTTGAGATAGAAGCTTCTTGTCAAATGCCTTCCAAAAACGATTTCAAGTTTGCCTATCTTGGCTCAGAGACTTTCAGAAATAGGCCCAAAACACAAGGAGGAAATAGCAGGTATTGCATGGAAGTGGCCAGTAGTTTACAGAATTCCCCACTTGTCCAAGCTCCCCACCAACCCCTGATACTCACTCTGAAATTTCAGCTTGAGCTCAAAGTATCATAAATGCAGCATACCCTGCCTTGGAGGTGGGGCGGTTGCTCCCTTTACAGTCGTGATCCAGAGGATGCCGATGTTTTATGCAGAAGTTGCCACCGCACTGTTCACAGAGTACCTTCATCATCTCCTTCCTTTTGCAGCCTGGCTTCAAGCACTTGTTTGTGAAGATCTAAATAACAGAGAACATGACATTGGCAATGCTTGCTCACTTGTTGCAATCAGATTCCCAAGTGATTGCCAAGCTGAAGCACAAATGCTCAAGCGGCCTTAGAACTAAGGTGAAACAGAGCAAGCTTCTACACATTCTGCTGTCAGCAGACCTAACTTCACAAGCATTATGCAGGCAGTTCAGACTTCAACAGCGCTTTCCTTACCCTCTGCTTCTGCTGTGCTGGATTGTATTTGCAGTCTGTATCCATGTGGGCTCCAACCACAATATCTGGTATTTCCCCCTTCTGAACTGGTATAGGTGCGTTGCAGAGCGGACACACTGGAACCTGCACATTCTAAGAACACACACCACAGATTACAAGTCCCACCCTATTATTTTTCTGCTTTTCCCCTTCTTTTACCCATGGGTGACAAGTATATTCACAAGTGGTTTATGTTCTACTCATTTACTAATGTTCTGAAAGATATCCCTCACAACAGCAGCTGCAAATCATTATCCACAAAACAGGTGTGCTTTGCCAAATCAATTTGTAGCAACCTACTTGGTAAGTTGACTTTACATCTGTTTCTAGGCTTTCTGCAATTACAGGCTTTGAACATTTCAAAGCTCAAGCACAGGCCAGAGATCAGTGTTTAGCCCCACTTATTCACTGTTTATTTCTTCTGTAGGTTCATGTTTGCTGTCCTTCAGCTTGACGGACACGAGCTGCAGAAAGTTTTAGGCCACACTACTTTAAACGTGAAGTACCCCTCTTTGGGAAGATGTGTTCCAAGTCAAAGAAACTAGAATCTGGTGGCACCGACCTCCAAAATGTCACATTTCTGGATGTCTGGAATTCAGCTGTGTCATTAACTTGTATCTTGTGGTTCTCCCATCCACTTTTACTGAAACCACAGGTCAAGATTCAGAGCAGCATTTCACTGTGACTCGGCAGCTCTGCAGCATGAACTACTGACTCACACATAGGAACTTACTTTCTTGTAGGCTGAGCTACACGTGTGGTCATCGTAACGGATATGGTCTTTGCAGAAGACTTCCCCACACGCATCGCATTTCAGAGGAAGGAAGTCTGGGAGTAGAATAAAAAAGAAAAGATTCTCATGGAGCAGAGCTAAGAGCTATACAGAGCACTCACAAAACACCATGGATAAACCTCTAAAGCAAATCATTTTGGTCTAGCCACACGCCAGTTACCTCTAGAGAAAGTGTGCCACTCTTCATGACTATTACAACTAAAAAAAGTAAGAGTGGTAAGTTTTCCCTCTTTTTATGCAGTTAGACTAACACAAGCACAAACAACTCAGGAGCTCCTCGACTGCAGGAGCACTCAGCAAGGCATCAGCCAGGAGCTCAGAGTCAACACAAACCCAAAGCCCAGGCTCGAAAGTATTCTTATTCTTTAACAAACGCCTCTTCACAGCGTAACACCACGCATGCACCGGGCGCGCCGGGCTCCGCCGCTGCCCCTCCACCAGACCTGCCGGGGGGGGCGGGTACCGAAGCAGCACCGGTACCTGCCGCCCGCGTACGGAGCCCGGCTGACCCAAGAGACCCGGGGTACGGAGCCCCGTCCTCCCCAGGGCACAAGCCACCCGCCCCTCATGGGTGCCACCGGAGGGAGAGAGCCAGCCCAGCCCCCGCCGCGGCCCCCAGCCCCGGCTCCCTTCGCGCGGCCGCCCCTCACCCAGCTGCTTGCAGGCGCGCTCCGAGCAGTGCCAGCCCAGCCCCGGGAGCTCCATGCCAGCGGCACAGCAGGACCCAGACAGACCGGGAGCCGTCGCCGCCTTTATGCGCCCCGCGCTGACTCAGCCCCGGCCCCGCCCGCCTGCTGAGTCACTTTCGAGCCTGGGCTTTGGGTTTGTGTTGACTCCCCCCGGCCACCGCGGATGACGTCACGGCGAGCCGAGCCAATGGCGCCCCTCGCCATCCGTCGCCGTCTCCTGCAGGTTCCAGGCGGGCGGCCAATCGGCGGGCGGGGGGCGAGCTGAGTCATGGGCCGGGGCGGGGCCGGTCTGGGCAGGGGACCGGGTAAACGGTATGGACGTGAGGATGAATGGGCGTGGAGATGAATGGGCGTGGAGATGAATGGGCGTGGGAGTGAGGAATGGAGTTGGGACACGGAACAGAAGGGGAGGCAACAGGGCGTGGGGGAGGGCATGGAGATGAGTGTAGGGTGGTGGTGAGAGCGTGGGTGATGACGAAGACAAGGGCCTCCCCAGCTTCTCCAGGGGGTGATGTCCCTTCCCCAGCTGCCCTGCTGATGTGAAAACCCTGTTGTACAGGCGCATAAAGGGATGAAAGTGCAGGGCAGCTGTGGCCGTGGGACACGTGTGTCAAGTAAGGACACGTGGGAGAATGCCCCTGAAAAGCCCGTGTCAGGTGGTTTGCTCCAGAGGACACCGGGGTGTCTCAGCCCTTTGGCTCTTCCATTTTTATTTCATTTTTTCATAGAACCATAGAATGGTAAGGGTTGGAAGGGGCCTTAAAGATCATCTGGTTCCAACCCCCCTACCATCAGCAGGGACATCTTCCACTAGACCAGGGTGCTCAGAGCTCCGTCCAGCCTGGCCTTGAACACTGCCAGGGAGGGGGCAGCCACAGCTTCTCTGGGCAACCTGGGCCAGTGTTTCACCACCCTCATGGGGAAGAATTTCTTCCTAATCTCTAATCTAAACCTGCTCTCTTTTAGTTTACAGCCGTTCCCCCTTGTCCTATCACTACACACCCTTGTGAAAAGCCCCTCTCCATCCTTCCTGTAGGCCACTTCAGGTACTGGAAGGCTGCTCTGAGGTCACCCCGGAGCCTTCTCTTCTCCAGGCTGAACAGTCCCAACTCTCTTAGCCTGTCCTCATAGGAGAGGTACTGCAGCCCTCGGATCATCTTCATGGCCCTCCTCTGGACCTGCTCCAACACATCCCTGTCCTTCTTATGTTGGGGGCTCCAGAGCTGGATGCAGGACTCCAGGTGGGGTCTCACAAGAGCAAAGGGGCAGAATCCCCTCCCTCACCCTGCTGGCCATGCTTCTCTTGATGCGTCCCAGGATACGGTTGGATTTTTGGGCTGCAGGTGCACATTGCTGGCTCACGTTGATCTTCTCATCCACCGGTACCCCCAAGTCCTTCTCCTCAGTGCTGCTCTCAAGCCACTCTCTGCTCAGCCTGTACTTGTGTTTGGGATTACCCCAACCTACGTGCAGCACCTTGCACTTGGCCTTGTTGCTTCATGCGGTTCCTGCAGGCCCACCTCTGCAGCCTGTCAAGGTCCCTCTGAATGGCATCCCTTCCCTGCAGCGTGTCAACCACACCATACAGCTTGGTGTCGTCGGCAAACTTGCTGAGGGTGCACTCAGTGCCACTGTCCATGTCGCCGACAAAGATATTGAACAGCACCGGCCCCAGTAGCAACCCCTGAGGCACACCACTCGTCACTGGTCTCCACCTGGATGTAGGCTTTTCACCAGTGCGTAGGCTGCTGCAGCCCTCTGGGTCATGATGATTCACTCATGTTATGTCCAAACTTTAAAATAAATGCAGAGAGTTCGGTGAGAGAGGGTGTCTGCATCACAGCAGGGTGATACTCAGGGCCCTGCTGCAGGACTTTGGCATATGCCAGCTGGTTTGGGTGGACAAGGCTCAGTGGACTGCAACTGGTTTGAGTGGACTGTGCTCACTGGTTTGAGTGGACAAGCCTCAGCAGCAGCTGTGGGTTTGCAGAAGTCAACTGGATAAAAAGTTACCCAGTTGGTCTCTGTCTTTAAATACTTGGCTTACTTTAATGAGGCACCACAAGATCAAGGTGTAGTTTAGAAATGTTGATCTTTGACTGTGTGTAATGCTACTGCCCTCACACGGAGGAGGTGAGGGCTGTTGATTTAGTGACGTTTGTTACAGATTGAGAAATGAAAAAATGCTGTTCTGCCTCGCTCTCCCCGGAAAACACCTGACTTTCCCCTGTAGCACATGACTCAGATGCTGAGTGGAGCTATGAGAGGGAAGAGGAGCTTTAGGAAGGCCGGCAGTGACTGGGCATAGCACGTGCCACTCATCTGTCTTCCACGTCACCCTGCCACACAGCGTTCGCGTGACTCCCGCTGTGCATGCCAGCTTACAGCCGGCCACACCAGTGTTATGGTCTGCCCAGCAGCACAATCCTGCTGGATTGAATGACACCACATCATCAGCCAGGCGCTCTTCCCAAGCCTTCCCAAGCGTATTGATTTTCCCACCTGGACCCATAAAATTACCAAAGATCCTCGTTTAAAGCCCTTCCTCCAAAGAAGAACTGCGATTGCAGAGCACTGCAGTCCACCACCGGTCTTTGGTTTGCGAAGGGCAAACTCAAATTTCATCTTCTCCGCTGCTGTGCTTGCTGCATGGGGTCTTCTCAGAGAGCCGTGCCATGTCCGTGCTGGGAGCACCACAACCCACCCTGGGGACACCCTGGGGATGTGACGTTGCCCCACAGGGAGATCCCAGCTCAGGTCTGGGAGCAGTGGGAAAGGCAATGCTGTGCTAAGTGGAGCAAGTCCTGCCCCTCTGCCCGGCATGGTTAAAGACACATAGACTTTGGAGACTGGGGTGAGAAGAGACCTTCTAGGTCATTCAGTTCAAACTTCTATTAGACGCAGAACTGCTTCCTGTAATTCCCTGATTTTTTTCATACAAAGCACCCACCCAGCACCCAAGAGGACCAGAACCCCAGAGATCTCCCCGGGAAGGCTTGCTGAGAAGCGGTGGGGTGAGCTAGGTGTGGAGGGAGAGACTGGTGTCCTCACTGGCTGGCAGATGCTGCCCTGCAGACTGGAGAGCTGCTGCCAAAGGGATGTGTTTTATGGTGGGGAAGGGAGGAGTTTGCCTACGGGTAACAACAGAATTGGCTCTGCGCAGATTAGTCGCTCTTAAGGAAGACTGTAAATCCCAAGTCTAGAAACCCACATAGTACAGGCAGCCGTCTTAATAGAAACGAGGATTAGAAATTAGCTGAGGTCTTTAGTGATATTTTTAGAAGGTTGCTCCTGACAGGTTAGGCTGCTGAGAACCAGGGGAAAGTGCCGAACCCTGTATCACTCGTGAAAGGATCACACAGCACAGCGTGCGATTAGAGGCTGGCTAGCTTAGCGACAAGGGGGATAGGTGGGTTAGAACTGATTCGGGAGGAATTAGCAAGAGAAATTGCTTGAGAAGCAGAATTTGATTAGGCGCAGCCAACATGGATTTATGGAAGGAAAGCTACGTGTAACTAACTTGCTGGAGTCTGAGGGAGGTACCCTGCCCCGGCAGCCTGCAGCGTGTGGGTTTTCTATAACCTGGTCTGCAAAGGGAAGGCCTGGCCTTTGCCACCAGTGGTGATGCTGGGTGGGATGGATGGGGTCACCTCACTCCTTTGTCCGCATGGTCTCTCTGCCTCCATGTTTTTCCCTCCATCTCTTTTACTCCTTCTCTGGTTTTTGGGAGAGGAGGGATATTGCTTTTTCCTTTGTCTTGTGGTTCTGCTCCTTGTCCTTCCCTTCCTCTCCCCTGGGATTGCCTCTTGGTGGCTCTGTGGGAGGTTAAACACCACCATCCACCCCACCTCAGCAGCACAGTCTGCCGTAGGACCCACATTGCATCCTAAAGGGGGAATAAAACACCTCTGAAGAAGCTCACAGCCTTCCTCAGCTTCACAGAGTTTTGCTCCTTCAAACAGGGCTCCCAAGACTCATTATTCTGAAGAACACGGGAAAGCTTCTGACAGCCTCAGACCGGCACAGCACTGTCCTCCAGCACAGTCAGTCCAGCCTGGCAGAGGGGAAGTAAAGAGGAGCAATGGTGCAGGGAGGCTCAACGCAGCTGAAGGGACTGTCATGCTGCCTAGAAGAGAAAGAGAAGATCTTCAAGCAGCTTCCCGGTCCCCTCTGTCATGGCAGCCCCAATTGGATGTCTGGAGAAAGTCCTTGCTGCTTCTGAATACCATGGCTGACATGATGGAAAACCCTAACGGGACAGCCCAAGAGTGGCTTCATTTCCTCCAGTGCTGCCAACATGTGAGGTCAGGGGGACATGCGAGGACGGAAGTGGGACAGCTATCCCACACTGCTGCCAGCTATGCACACAGCCATGGATGGGGAGCTGGGGCCATGGCCAGCTCCATCCTATCTCTCCAGGCAAGGTCTGTCCCCTTCCCGCTGAGGCATGTTATGACGAGCAGCACAGCACAAAGATACCACTGGCCAAGACAGCCTGGTCCACGCACCTCCGCTCTGCCTTTTGTGCCCCAAACTCCTCCCAGCACTGTCCAGCAGATGCACTCTAAGTCCCCAGGGCCACCCCATCACCCATGGTCCTCCTGCACCCTCCAGGAGCGTTCCGCTTGCTGCTCCAGCTGTGGAGCCACCGCTGCAGCATCTACATTGGGGTGATGCCAGCTCACCTTTGCCTCTTCCAGGTCTCTGAACTCCAATCCCATCATCCTGCTTTTCAGCTCATCATTTTCAAATGTACTCAAAAGTACTAGGCTTTTAAAACTGAATTTTATTTTTATTGCAATGACCCTATGGTGCTGCCAGATCCCTCTGTGTAGGAGACATGACATCTCCATTACATAGCTCAGATAAGTGTTTTAAAAGAGACCACACACAAAGGAACCTAATGGTACCTATTTTTATTAGGTTTATTACAGGAGGGGAAGTAAAGCAGTCCGATCTCCCCACAGGATACTCCGTTAACAGCAGCAGACAGAGAGGAGAGATCTGTGGAGGCGGATCAGTTTTCCAAGAATATTAGCTACTGCTGCTCTAAAATTAGAGTCTAGGGAGAGCAGACAGGTTGACATAATTGAAAGGGCTGTCTTATGGGATGACATAGTTAAACGAGCCCATGATCAGCGTTAGAGTGACAGCTCAGTGACTTCTCCTAATCCCCAAAGGAGCACTGAGTTGTGAGGCTGTGATTTAACTAGTCCTGGATCTTATCTTGCGATGATGTCAATATTATTAGAACCCATTTCTAAAGAGGTGCCTCCAAATTCACTGCACATGAACCGACTGGTTTTACAGGCACGATTCTCCTGCAGCTTCACCCTGCAACGCCCATAGTTGATACAAACACTCCTCTGCTGCCCTTCTTATGTCCCCGATCCTGTCCCTGTGGGCTGGGCTGCAGGGGCAGACCCAGAAACAGGATTAAGAATTTCATTTCAAGATGCAGCTGAAAAATGTCCTTGAGCTTCCCATTTTATTCAACATAATTTAATATCAAACACAAACTAACAAAGTTAGAGGTAAAATATAATAGTGAGAACCCCATAAAAAGTAACCTAATCTGTAAGATAAATAGACAACACTTTAGCCTGGGGAGATAGCAAATAAAAGAGAAATATGAGCAGAGCCATTCTCAAATCATCAGTAACTTTAAAGAGAAATAATGAAGATGAGTTCTCCAACTTTTAATGTCCTAAGATTCTTCTCAACGCAAAAAAAGACATTTTTAATGTTTTCCTCATGCACTTTCACAAGGCGGATGTCTCCAGCCAAGTGCCCTGGATCATTCCCACACTAGCAGACACCCATTGGTTTGGAAATGGGGCCATCCTGCAGTTCCTGTCGGGGTGGGAGACATCAGGGATGGAGCTCTTCTGAACCCTCACACTGGTGGAGCCTCTCGGTTGCCTTCAGTGGCCACCTCCCACTACCTTGTTTCAGGTGCAAAAGCAGAGCACAAAAGCTGCCTTCACAGCAGCGTTAGGCTGACTTTTATTTATTTTTTTTTTTTTTTTAGTCATTTTTTGTTAGTGCCTACTTTAACTTCAATGTCTGGGATTTTCCAAGCAGTCTAATGCATTTAGGCACCTAAATCCCGTTGAATTTCAAGTGTGTGTCAGCCCTTAGGCTCCTTGGCAAGTCCTTGCAAAGCGCCTAAGGGCTCATCGCCGCAGCCACTGTTACGCTGCCGGATTTACACAGGTACCATTACACCAGCGTGAGCTCGCTTCTTTGATAGAAGAGGCTCTTGTTTAAAAACCCATTCCTAAATGACAAAGTAAACTGGAAGGGGCCTCCTCTGCTGGGTAATTTTTGGTGATAGATGCTCGTATGAGAATGTTAAACTCTCTCCTTTGGTTATACTAAAAGGAAAAAAAAAACCCAGCTTTGCTTTGTAGACTGAACTTCTTCAATTAAAGAGACCAAGTGCTCCTCATCCCCAGCTCTCAGACCTCCTCAGATCCTCAGATTTGGTGTTTTGGGAGGTAAACCCCACCATTACCTCCCACTGCCTCTGAGGCCCGTTATGTCTCCAAACCCCTCCTAGAGCATCCAAGCAGGAAGCTCTAGAAAGAAGCATCCTTTTAGAAAGAAGAGGCTTTTCCTTCTTCAATATCACTGTGTACTGTGTAGGAGGAACAAAACAATCAGCAGAACTGAGCCATTTGCTTTGCTCTTTGGGAGTGTCACAACCCAAAAGGAAAGAGCACAGGCGGCAGCCGAGCTGGCAGCAGGACAGGTACAGAGGGCCCGTAGCTCCGAAAAGGCTGTCTCAAAGGGAGGGAAACTTTGCAACAGTCTTTCTAATAGTAGTGGAAAAGTAAAGCCCTTACCAGGTGATTTCTGGTCACAGATCAGACACTAATGTCTTACAACATCAGCTGCCGATACCTATCAGAAAACAGATCTGAGATCTCCGTGGCACACTTCCCTGGGATAACAACTGTATTTTTGTTGAGTCCATGCAGCAAACGGCACAACAGGACCCAGTCCATGACTACTGAACCGCAGATTTCCTAAGCACTACCATGACACCATCAACCAGCAAGGGAAGCAAGACCCCAATTCCTCCTTCATTGCATTGCTGGTTTCAAATTAAAGCATTTCACTGAAAATGGAGACTCTATCCTTAAGTACTTCAGTTGGTGGTGATTTAACAGCAGTGGCAAACCTCAGCATTGTCTTTATTTTTCTTTTTTTTATGTAGATAAACAGAGCCATCCTTCTTTTGCATTTTGTAACACTAAGAAATAAACCTGAACCTCATAAGGGGGGGGTTTGGTTTATGCTGTAGGTACAGAGTGGGACCAAATCCATTTCTGGTGCACATGAGCGGGTCTCCTGTGGGTTAGCAGGGGAGGGTGGACAGGGGAGCCTTGGTAGAGTTTGGGAGCCAGAGGGAAAAGGATAGATCCAGGGGGGGCAATAGCTGAGCGGGGGGGAGACCCACTTAGCGCATGGACCCCATGATGGGCGGCTGGCTCTAAAGAAATCATCTCCAGAAGCAATGGCTCTGAGCCAGACAGCATGAGCTTGGGTCATACCCTGCTTTGCAGCCGCTGCTTGGACTAGGTGGTAAGACAGCAGTTTTAGTATTTCCCTTGTTTTGCAGAGTAGCGCCTCTCCTGCCGGCCCCAACCACCCGTTTACTGGTGGCCTTCACCAGCCCACGGTGCAGCCACGATCCTGGGAGGCACCGGGCAGCCCTGGGTGGACCGCCCGCAGGGTGATGCTCCCCTTGGAAAGATGTCCACCCCGCAGGGACAAGGATGCGTGATGCTCAGAGCCGCGTGCCACGAGGTGGCACCATGTCACTGCTAACCCGCACGGCGGGGTCACCTCTGCGGCCAAGGAGCTTCTGCAGGACCTGCTCCCCTGGCAGGCCTTGGACCTCTGGGCAGCCCCCATCGCCAAAATCCTCCCACTGAGCTATTTTTTTTTAACAACTGGGCAGCCCTCCCTGCTGTAAGACCCAGCTGAGGGAGGAGGTGGTGCCACCGCCCTGTCGCATGGAGCATCCTCCCAGCAAGACCACTCGCCTGTGAGAGCCCTCTGCATCTCCTGCAGAAATCTGGTCACCCTGCAGCCAAGGGTGTAAGGTTTGCAGAGCTATGGTGCCATCTCCCACTGCTTACTGCTCTCCTCAGGAAGGTCCTGGGCTCCTGTCCCTGCTGCCACAGTCGTTTGTTGGCAGTGGGAGAGACATTTGTGTCATGGTGGTGGTTGTGCCTGGCTGGCGTGTGCTGACCCCCAAGTGTGCAACGGCTGTGCCCCCACCCTGCAGGGACCTGTATGCCGGAAAGCTTCTCCCATAGAGCTTGAGCACATCAAGGTAGGGATGATTCACGTGAACCTATACCCCTGGAGAACTTTAAACTTCATGTCTTGGCACATTCAAATCACCTCCATCTTGGGATCAGCAGTGCAGAGAAGAAACGCAGTGAGTGACAGTCCCCAGCCCAAAGAACTTGCCCATCATCTGGTAAGTGCCTTGATGAGGCTCCTGAGCTCCTGATTGCTGAGTTTCCATAGCCTAACTCAGTCCTTGGGGTCCTTCACCAAAGCCCTGCAGCTTAATGCCCTGTTCTGCCTGGGGGTTACAGACTTGGGACCTGCCTGTCCCCACCACACTGCCCTGAACTCTACTGACACAGACCTAACATTGGCATCAGTGGCTGCTCAGCTACTCCATGGAAAACAAGGTGACTGCTGCACCCAGGTCTCACCTAGCGAAGGAAACACAAGTACAAGCCATAGGAACCTGTTAGCAGAAAATTCCCTAACAGAAGAGAGTTTCCCACATGCCAAGGAAGCTCCGAGTAGCTCCTTCTGCTCTTGCTTTAGAGCACGGAGCAACCAGCCAAAAAAACCTTGCGATTCTTTCTGAAGAGGAAACAGAGGGAGCTGTGCAAAGGGAGCTCTCCTGCCTCTGTTCGCTGTCCCTGGCAGCGCGCTCACCACTGAATAGAGAGACTGGTAATACTGACATTATTCCTGATGCAACACTTTGCAGCTGAACAATACATTTGCCAATTCAATTTATTCAAACAAGTTCCTTGGGAAGACAGCAAAGGAAATCCAGGTGGCAATTACCGAATTCAGACTCTGCCCTGGACTCGGGGAAACAAAGGGGCAAGACATGGGAGAAACAGCAAGTTCTGGAAATTCCACAACCGCAGAATCCTAAGAGCTTTTAATCACGTGCTTGCTGGTATTCAGCTGGAAAAAGCCCCGTGTCATTGGGCAAGGAGATAGAGCAGCTTTGCAATTGCTCTTCTGTAGCACTTAGCACTTTGAAATATATTTACTACAAAAATTAAATGCTTTTTGTTTTCTTTTGAAAGCACAGCAGCATTTGGACTCCGCGGCCCATTGCAGCGACATGTAATTGAAGAATAAGTACATTCAACAGCTACCAAGACTGACAGTGTTGCAAGCCCCGCCGTGTTGCATACTGTCTAACCATCCTGTAGACAGACAGGGTGGAGGCTGCCTAGAAGCTTAGATGAACTGTCCAACCAGTTCAAAGCGTGGTTAGACACCTTCAGCCGTGTGCTGAGTCTCATCAGACCCCAGACCCTCTTTCCCAGCACATC
Organism: Opisthocomus hoazin; assembly: GCF_030867145.1. NCBI lineage: Eukaryota > Metazoa > Chordata > Aves > Opisthocomiformes > Opisthocomidae > Opisthocomus > Opisthocomus hoazin. The sequence continues at coordinate 20,038,235 of NC_134428.1, forward strand.
AGGATGGATCCAAGCCCACAGCCCAGTACTGGTCCCTGTGCCCAGGACACAGCTCCAAGAACAGGCTCCTGGATAGCTGGAGGGAGAGAAAAACTTGCCGGGAACCTCCACTTCAGCTCTGGATGTGCAAGAAGGAAATTTCTGTTGCAGAAGCATAGCTATGGAAAATTTCCTCTTACTAGAGCCTGAAAACCCCACAGCATCGGCTTCCCATACCTGGCTCATGGTCATGGAGTGAGGCCCCAGGATCATGCTTCTTTTCCCCATCCCACTCCATCCCTCACGGCCAGCCCCAGGGCAGCTGTAGCTCCTCTCCAAGCAAAGCAGTTACACCAGGGGTGAATTTGGCCCCAGATGTAGAATTAGGTTAAGCCAAAAGGTGGCAGCATCTTATTCACTATCGATTTTGCATGAATATTTCCCCTATTAGCCATTTTTCTTTCTAATCATAGAATGTAAGTTTGTAAATTACAGAGGTGTAGAGTAAATGTATTGCAACCTCTGGCAAATTGATATTTTTGCTGCAACACTAAACTTTTTCTGATGGCAGATAATTGAAGGGAGCAAGCATCAGATAAAATTCATAAAGATTTGGACCTACTGGAATAAGACAAATGATATTTAATGTTCGGAGTTGTAACGCAATTACCCTGGGCTCCAATATAATAAATACATAGACACAGTAAATGGAGTTTGGCTGACCAGGTGCCTTTGACATGGCGCTGCACAGGGCCCTGCGGCAGGCGGGGGGATGGAGAGGGGACAGCCCCTCAGTACCAGAGGACGGCTGGAGTTTATGTCACCCCCAGAAATGCCCTTCCTCAGGAGAAGGAAGGAGCCACCTCCCACACCTGCAGCAGAGCCCTGCACCTCTGAGCCCTGCTGCTGGGTGCACAGCCAGGAAGCCATCATCACCCACAGCCCTTCTACATTTCCAGAGGCACAAGGAGCTTTTGGGCACCCAGCTTCATCCATACCTCTCAGCGGCAATCAGCTGGTGCAGGTTCTCCAGCAAACCCACAGCCTCCTGTTCTCACACTCCAGCCAGCAGACATCACCACCTCACGTCAATCTCTTCCCCAGGCACCCAAGAGAGGAGCTGGCAGCTAACAAAGAGGAGAGTGACCCGCTCTCTGGGGTGGTCACTGCCTGTTACCCCAGGGGGACCAACCCCTGTGGGGATGGGCATCCCAACCAGAGCTTGGTGCCACTGCCATGGAACAGCAGCACATCTCCCACCTCCATGGCTCAGGCAGCAGACAGACTGCAACGCTCAAGAGCAGAAGGTGCTAGCCCCCACCCAGCTCCAACTCCCTTTCCCCCACCTGGGAAAGAACAGAAGGTCTTTCTCTTGTCCTGAGAAAGCATGTTGTCTCCCCTCTTATAGCCCTGCCTTGATCAGCCCTGTAAGGGACCCTTCACTTGCCAGGTCATCTTCATTCCTGATAGCATCTCACTGTGCTTCTAGGCACATCCAGACCTCATGAAAAAAAAGTAAAGCTGGCACTGCCTTAGCCCGCTTTTCAAAGTAGGATGTCAGTGCAAGCTTCCCTGGTAAGATAGATACAGTGCTAGAATTCTTTTAAGGCAGGCACCTAGCATCAGCGGCTGTTTGGCAAGCGCATCCCAGATGCCCCACGGTCAGGAAGCAAACGTGCTGAAACACACGTCGAGCTGGGAGGTCCCAACCCAGTCCTTCTTCAGGGCTCCTCAAACACCATCTCTGAGCAGCTGCTGGGAAACCATAAGCCAACAACAGGCCTTGTTCCTGCTCCACCACCAGTACTCCTACTGCTAATGTGCCTCTGCCCCTTTGAAGAAGTTGCTTAGAAATTCAGCAGCAATTATGCAAGTTTTAGTATTAAAAAATGCATGTGGACCTGAAAGCAAATATGAAGCTGCTGCTGTAACGCTGGCTTTAAGCTGTCTACAGTCCCTAGAAATTCTCAGTGGGATGTTTGAGAAGGATGTATACGTGTTGACAACATTAAATGATCCATGGCTCAAGGACAGAATTGAAACCATACATCTACTTCATACAGGCACTGATCACTAGGAGAGTGTTTTTCTTAAACTAACCACGAAAGGCCAGGCACCTCGTCCTCCCCAGAAAGGCAGGGGTGGCTCAGGGAACAGAAGGGGAACACACGCTCGTACCACATCCCGGCGTGTAACAGAGCTCCAGTGAAAAGGGAGAGACACATGGACGTCATCAGCAGGAAAAATGTTATTGTGGCTGCACCATCTTTGAGGGAAATTGAGCATGTCACTTCGGTGCATCACCCTCTTCTGATCACCTCCCAAAGAGCCAGCGCCGCTCGCATACATCCGTGCAACATCTGGCGAGAGGGCAAGGAGGGACAGTATGCTGCGAGATTCGCTGGGGCGAAAATTTGCCTGTTCTGCATTACGTGCCCCAGAGCACAGCCTGGGATGCCTGTGTGCCTCAGTGCCACCTACAGCACTGCAGCGAAGAGCTGCGAGAGCTGCCAGCAGCGAGCACCTCGCTCTCAAAAGCTACAGCCTTTCCTACACGTGAAATTCCCAAGGACAAGGAAAAACTGGCAGACAACAAGGAGGATTAGGTGGTTCCCCAGGGAATGCAAGACACCCTGCAAGATTGTATCATTGCCCATTTCAGTGGGGTGATTAGGCAGTATTTGATGCTGGGAGGATGATTTCTGTGAGGCTATTTTGCGAGCGTTAGCCCAGTCATTGACAGGAGGTGGTGGGAAGTCACGTTTCCCTGGATACAATAAAGCCAGACTCCTTGTGACTGCAGTCTCCTTGCCCCAAAATCCAGGCCTGCCACGGCCAGCGTCCTGCCCCGGGGAAGCTGTCTCCTTGCTCTCTCTCCAAAAGCTGGGTGCTGATGCTTTCTGGTTCTACAGCTGCAGCACCCTGCTACGAGCTGCTTGCACATTTTGCTCCCTCCCTGGCTGGCTGACTCTCCTGCTACTCCAACCCCACCAGCATGGTCCCTACCTCAGGTACTGGTTTCCACCATTTCAACTATTACCAAACGAAAGGGTATTTCTTTGCTACCTCGTTTACGCTGAATGTTTATTTAATAGGCTGGCCAGCTTCAATTAGGTCTGTGATTACTCACAGATGACAGCTCCAGCATAACAATGTTTACTCTCAAACTCTATCTCCAAGTGTAGCCTGTGATATATTTAAGGAGAAGGTATAAAACCATGAATGTTGAAATAGCTCTACTTATGGGAGTGAAGTTGCCTTTTAAACCCAAACAGCTGGGAACTGGGTAAAAATGAATATCAACCCCTTCATCTGGAGATTTAGTTACCTCGGTGAAAGCCTCATTTGGCTGAGGTCTCCAGACATCCTTGCTTTATCATTGGCACGTGGAACTCCTTGCTACAGGATCTGTACAGCCTAAAATAAACTTTAATAGCTGTAAATGCATTTTCTTGTCTGTGTTTGGAGGAAACCCCTGGATGAGTTGTTCATGAACCACCATGACTGGTGGCTGGAAGTGAAGTGCAGCATCTTTGTGTCCCCCACATTTTGCACCTAAAGCACTTGGGGTGCCTTGGAAGGAGGATGTTCTCATGAAAGGAGAATCCAAAGCCATCACCTCGATGTGGTTTTACTTCTTGGGAAACGCCAATGGGAGTTCCTGGTCTCCCCAACTCCAAAAATTGCATTTTCAGACCCCAAAATATATGCCCTCGTAGGGGAGACAGGCTGGCTGCCCCTACAATCTTGGTACCCAGACCTTTAGTTGGGCAAGAGCAGCAATACTTGAGAGGAGTGAGGAGAGGTGGCTTTGGGGTGGCTCAGAAGCAGAGGATGGCTCTGCCCCATCCCACCACGCACTGTCCATCCGAGGGGGCTGCACTGGCTGTGCCAAAGGGTCCCAAGGAGAGAGCCCTGCCTCTCTCGTAGCATCTGATAGTGAAAACACCTTCTATACCTCCCTGCAAGTTAATCAGCTGCTTGGAGTCTAATTAACGCCAAATGCTCTTAGTAAGAAGACGCGGCTGGGTGGGAAGCCAGGCTCGCCAGAGGCCTGGTGCACCAGCCAGCGTGTCCAGCTCCTGCCCAGGACACAGCCTGGTCCTTCTGTGAGCCCTCCAGACCCACTGCGTTGCCCTCAGTCTGGCCACCACCCTGGGGAGGGAATTGAGAACGAAGGTTTAGGAGGGGTGGGAAACTTCCTGGCTTTAATTCACTGAACTCTTTTGTTTCAACCACATTTAATATCTCAGAAATTATGAGTTGCAGGGACCTGGGTGAGCCGAAGGAGAAGGCGTGATCTGTGAGGCCAATTAAGAGGCCGATGGCACATAGTGAAACGGGAGCCCCTCGGGGGAGGCCAAGGTTACATAAATAAGTGTGTGAAGGAGCTGCACTGAATCTGCAGACACTCAGCCACTAGTGATGCCCCTTTGAGTCTGGGAAAATTAAATATAAATAATAAATGTTTAACCACACAGCAAATAAATACAACGAGGCACCTTTAAAAATTATACTAATAAACAGCAAGCTGTTGTCCTTCCGCCCAGGGTGGCTGAGCATCTTCTGCACGTTGGAGACAAAGAGCAGAACAGAGGGGCTGTGTCTGGGGGACTCTGCTCCAGCGGGTTCTTCATCTCCCCCCCTCTGCCACCCTTGGACAGCACAGAATAAAATACCCAACAAAACTGGAAACAGTGCCAAGCTCACTCAGTGAATGTCCGGGCTCTCAGATCGGATGCAGCTCACCTCTGCCCGCATGGTCCCAGTAGGCTTCTTCTGGGAACCTGGGACCGGGATCAGGGCTTGGGTCTCCGAGGAGAAACCCAAAGCCTCCTTGTGATGATACAAATGCTGAGCGTGAGCTGCGAGGTCTCCAGAATTGCTCTGTGTCAGCACTCACTTTACAATAAGAGCTCTGCTTCTTGGCTTCCCCGTTTTACTGCTTCCTTGGAAGAAGGGGAAAAATGAAATGGAGATATAAAAAATAAAGGGGTCATTTATAGTTAAGCACATTAGGATGGGAGCGAGAGAATAAAGCCGTGAGAATGGCTCAGCCGGAGGCCTACAGGGACTTGTTCTCTGGTACTGGCACGGTCTTTACTAGGTCGCTTGAACCTTTTGTGCTCTGCTGCAGAGCTCAGACCCAGGCTATATATCACCAGACCTGCTGTGGCGTGCTGCGGAGAAGCCCTTAACTATCCCCAAACCCCAGCTTCTCCCACTTGTTCCAGGAGTTATAGTTTATGGGTGACTTTTATAGGCAGCCAAAGTGACTGGTCCAAAACCGAGGGGTGCTGGGCGGTGCAGCAGAGAGCGTGCGATTAAACGCCTATCGAGTCCCTTTCCTATGGTGTAATTTCATTGCTGCCCAAATTCCGAAGGGAAGGAGCAGGGCAAAAGGCCTTCCTTGCTGTGATTATACGTTCTTGGGCAGTTTAATTATAGTCTTCATCTTCTTAAACACTTGCGCAATAAACCCACAGAGAGCTGCCATCCCACTGTAGTTAGTTATCAGTTTCTTTTCTTTCCAGCCCCTGGGATTCGGTTCCACATTTACTAGAAGTCACTGGAGCCAAACGCTCTATGGGGCTATGCTGGCTGCCACCGGGGAACTTGGGCCAGGGCTAGGTACGTCCCTTGAGTTGGGTTGGCTCAGTGGCAGCTGGCACTGGTGTTTGGGGTTCTTTAGACCCATGGCCTCTGAGCACCTCTGGTTTTGATGAGCCCCCCGTGCCTGCACTGAACCCTCACGTTTCACCGGTCTCTAACGGCTTTGGATTCCCACTTATGAGCAACTGTAACCTGTTCTTAGCAAGACCCAGGTCCTGGACATGCCGCTGTGTGTAGGAAACGTCTGATTCTGGTGACAAATGCAGCACCCAGAGCCCAGTGATGGTTTTGACACTCGAGCACAGACACAAATATTCTGCAGCCTTTACATCCTTTCTCCATTTTAACTCATGGCTTCATTAGACTAATTTGTTTCCAGGTTGGAGGATGAATAATGAGCCTCAGCCTGTGGACGCATAATTAAGTTTTGATAGAGAATGTTTTTATCTCACCTTGTTTTCATTTTTATCCTCAGTACCTGAATTACAAGTTAGAGATTTAGAGCTGCAGGTTTGCCTGCGCATTAAACACAGACCTGTACACTGACACAAGGTGCAAGAGTGCCCTGTCACCTCCCAAGAACCGTGCCCAGCGGTGACACCCTGGGATGTCATTTCAGTCAGATCTAGCCAGCAGGGATGTTAAGGGAGAGAGAAATAGTTCATAACAAAACATCTTTTCCCCTGCCACAGTCGATACAACACATAATCCCTGGCCACTGCTCTGTGCGGGGTCTGATAACTCCTCCCCAGTGGGATGGCACATCCCAAAGGCAAAGGTCACCTGGAGCAGCTCGGTGGGTCCCACCATCCTGCTGCATTTCCTACTGTGGTATCCAAGCTCCCTCTGGCTTTTTTTGGTTCCCTCAGATGTAGTTGGGTTTGTTTCTATTATTATTATAAACATCTGCAGATTCCCCAGGTTGTCCCCCATCCTCCTGTGCCCTGCGAGTGCCTCCCATCATTACATGGCCATTAAGGTCCCCGTGCCCTGGGCCTCTCCTCCTGCCAGTGATTTTCTCCAGCCTTCCCGTTGTTGTTCTTTTCAGCTCTGCAGGGTTTCCATCAGGCTTTTCAACAGATCTTTTTGGCCTCTCGCTGCTCCTACCATTGTCACGAGGGTTTTCCGTAATTCCCTGGCTATGGCAGTGTTTTTAGGAAGAAGAAACCAGGGCAATTGCATGGGACCTAAAGGATGCTCCCCGGGCTAAGATAGGGAGCAGAGCACAGCTTGCAGCCTCTGCTCCTGCTCCGGGTGGGAGCCAAAGCGCTGCGGTGGCAGGCGAGGAGCCCGAGCAGGTACTTAGTACAAATGTTAATAGCGTCATTGTTTATACTGTAGGATTGGAAAGGGTCTCCTGGGTCATCTGGGGCTTTGCCCTTCAGTAACTCAGTCCGTGCTCAAACTATCCCAAGGGTATTTTTAGTCGATTCATGAATCCTTTTAGGAATTCGGCCCGGCGACCTCCGTCAGCAAACGATTCTTTTGCCTAATTGACTTCACTTTCTGCATGCCCTGTTTTAATACTGCCTTTAAAGTTTGAGGCTTTTTCTTCCTCTCACAGTATCATCCACTGCTCAGTTTCTGTAGCTTTTTTTTCCTATTCCTTTTTTTATCTGTGCTACAGTTGCTTCTGTGGCGCTCACTGACGAAGCCGTCTCCTGCAGGGCTGAGCCCCTCAGTGCATGGTGAGAAGGGTTCCACCATTAGACATGGGGACAAGGCTGGGAGGTGACCCAAAGGCGCAGGGTCATCTTTACCCACGTAAACCTCCAGCAGCAGAGCTGGAGACAGTCATGGGGGCAGGTTACCTCTCAGCCCCCATCGTGCTGGCTGCAGCTGAGCAGCTGTTTGGAGGGTCCCCGTTTTCCTTGATGTCATGAACTTTAGAGACAGTCAAAAGAGCAACAGACGATGAAGGAAAAGGAAGAGGATTAAACGGTGGGGTTTGTTAACAGTTTTTTTCTTGGTCATTAGTATTCTTCTGTTTAGATCCACTGCTCTGTGCCATGTCACCACTGCATTATTATTTGCAACAGAGCCAATTTTGAGCATGTCACTATGAAATTTTTTTTGAAACAAGGTTGTGGGAAAGGCAATAAAGACACGAGTCAAGGGGCTGCTGCCAGCGTGCATCGCCCAGTTGAAGAAGGTGCGTGCCTACACTCGCCCTCGCTGCCTGGGGTCACTGTCCCTGCAGACCCGCCTGCTGTTGGCTTGTGTGGTTGCTCCTTGATCAGCTTTATCAGAGTGAGCTGAAGTTAAACATGAAGCTTTTGGTAATCTGACTTGATCCATTCAGTGGAGGTTATGGAGTATCCTCAGCAGCACACACACAGGGGTGTAACCTTCAACATAGGCTAGCATGCGGCAGCGACTCTTCTGCTGGCATCGGCCCCTCATTGGCCTGTTCTCCATCCACTTTCCTTTCTATCTTCTCCAGTTTTGGTGAAAGGGCAACAATTCACACCTCCCTGTGATGCATAGCTTTGATTCAGCTCTGAACTTAGCCCAGGATTTACTCTGGGAATGGCTTTGTGCATGCAGCTTTTCTATATGAAGAGACAAGGAAGGAGGAAGCCTGGAGCAGGGAACCTGAGCTAGCTGGTCAGGCTGGAGCTTGAATGACCTACTCGAATCCTTGGGCTCAGCCAAGCAGAATTTCTTTTAAATGAACTATGCAGAAGTGCAATCTTCAGAAGACAGTTTCTTTTTTTCCCAGGAATGCTACATTTTAGAGAAAAAAAACCTGTAAAATGAAGATGGTCTGAGTTGATGAAGTCAGCAGAGCTGTAGGCAGGAGGAAGACCATGCTCTCCACATCAGTCTCCAATTCATCATCAGAGCCAGCTGGTAAATATTTGCTGCTTCTAGTGATCAGCTGAAAGGTTCCTCCATTCCCACAATGCTATTATCTTTGCAAATTACTTTTATTCTAGTGAAAAGCAAAAACCTAAATCCTGACTGGTTTTAATTGAAAATAAAGAAAAAAAAAAAAGAAAAAGCTTTTACAATAATAAAAGCGTGGACTGTAGTTTAAATAAGTACTTTCTAATTTTCTCTCAGATAGTTTGATACGTAAAAAAAACTCTGCTAAGAGGTATTTTTGCATAACTGTATCTATCCTCTGCTCGGCAAATTGATCGTACCAAATGGGTTCACAGGGCAGAGGTGAGCAGGTCTGAAGTTTTCCTCCTGCTTTGGCAGAAACCAGAGGCTTTGCCGTGTCCCACAATACAACCACGATTTGGGGTGTTTGCAAGGCAAACCGGGGGCGTGCGTGGGTAGACCTAAGCGATGCAAGCAACTGGCAGCATTTGGGAAAACAAACCAGGGTGAGCGTGGTGCAGCACCAGGAGAAAGCTCAGAGGGGTCCTGGGACCTCCGTTCTTGGCCGATGCTCAGCTCTACTGCACGGGGCCACAGACAGTGCTTGACTCTGAACTTGGCCTTGCCTGGAGCAGAGATTTGACCAGAGCCTTCCAGATGCTCCTTCCAGCCCCTGTTTTTCTGGGGTACCGTGATGCTTCGATGCCTTTGTCCCAACATAGGCTCCTCATGGGCCAACCAGGGGGTCGCTGAAGGTGGACCCGGTGGCATTTGGTCTCCAAACAGGGCAGGGGCGGGGCCGCCACCAGGATATCTCTCCCCACCCAGCACAAGCTCCCTCCTCCAGCAGGCACTAATACCCGCTTCCCAAAGCACCTCGA